>NC_069506.1:187928385-188244635 GCF_027579735.1 Bombina bombina | reverse complement strand
ATACAATTATAAAATGTTTCAATCCCATTTAAATAAATGTTAGATTAAAAATGTATATTTTAAAATATCTTTCTGAGTGAGCACTTCATATGATATCATCATATTTGCAAATTAGTGTCAACTATTATTTTTTGTTTTATAGTTTAAGATATAAAACTTCCAGCATACTAAGTACAGAAGGCTTCTAAAATCTAAGGGGTTAAATGTTTTAAACTCTTCAGCTGACACATGATGAATCAGTGTAAATACACTACAAGACAAAGTATTATTTTGTGGTCATGACAAACTGAATGATTACCAATAATCTGACCCTCCTATTAATTTAAAATTATAAACACAGTTTTGGAAATTAATTATTGGGGTAGAAATATAAATACTTTATTAGAATTTTTTTTTAATTGTGTGCTTAAATGGCATATGTGTTGTTTCAAATTGATAAGGACATACACTGTATTATTTGTTTTAGTAGTGCCTCACAAAATGTTATGGGTCCAACAAAGGAAAAAAAAATGTTTAAAATATGATCAATAATTAATCCAGAACCATTAAAAGTGTAATGTTGGCGGTTTAAATGGACTATACAGTATTCCGTTTTCAGTAGCACTTATTTTCCTGTTATGGTTAGAGTATTCTATGAATGATGTCAGAACATATTCGCAGATTTAATTGGTTGGTTCTAGTCTGGTAGATATAATGGCAGTCCTTCCCTGTCCCCAAAACAAAAATGTATATACAGCAACTTCAGTGGCGACATTGCTGACAGGAGTAAACTTTTGCTAACGCTTGTACAAATGTTGGTGGAAACACATTATTTAATGTTTCCTTTGTTGCCAGATCCACCAACCATCGTGACTGTTGGTTAATTTTATTAAAGAAATAAAGTAATACTCCCTCCCTCAGCAATTGAATTCTCCCACCAGAAACGAGATCTAGCTAAGATAATGTTGTTTTTACAACGTAAAAATACGAATTATATAGTAGTCAGCAATACAAGTAACCATAACAATAATCCACTTTATTTTAAGAGGTTACTTTCTTCGTTTATATACTATTTTTTTTTTTTTTAAAAAAAAGAATTATTTGACGTACACATTCAGAATGCAGAAAGTGTATTATTTCATCATTTGCAGCACTAAGCAATAAGCGACAAAACATTTCACTATTCCGAACCAAAGTCGCAATTCTGAATCTGCACGAAACTTTCGAGCTAAGGTCACATACTACAATCCCCATGAACCTTTGCGCGCATGAGCGCATTCCGCAACCAACACACATTTCAGTAAACCAACCAGAGAAATAGGTTCGTTAGCCAATTGGCGTGGAAATTGGAGAGGCCCGCGTGATTTGAACTTACACTGGCGGAAGTAGTAGCGGAGGAACAGCAGGAGGAATGGGTGGGAGGGAACAGTAACATAAAAATAATAAAACAACAACAATATTAAGAGGCATTAATGACAATTGAATAATTATCATTTGTCAGAACCGCTTCTCCCAGGTATGTAGCATGCGTAGTTATAACCCCGGGCCTGTAATAGCGAAACCTGTATACGTTTCAGCATTTACCTTTTTAACTGCTAAAGTTAATTAGTATTGAACTGTATCTCGTATAACAAATTTGAATATTGGCTCGGTTTATTGGTTTTCAAATGTATGTTAATGTTTTAACCGATATTTGCTAATGAAGATACATTGTACGTACTATTATTACCACGTAATGTGACAGCCATGTAAACTTGAAAAATGGAACTAGTATTTATATTTGATCATATTTCCAGTGAGTTTTGGCCATTCACTACTTGTATTTTGTATGCAACATCCATACTCAATACATGTCGCTGGCATGTTGCAATAGTTAGCCAATATACCTGATGCACAATACATCCCATAGAAAGTGCATCACGACCAGCATTTGTCCTATTTATATTATCGAAATTCTGTAGTCTTTTAATATATAATTAACTATTTCTTTTGAACCAGACTTCAGACCATGATATTATTTTAAAGAAAGAATGTTTTAATATTAGGCTTACCATAATTTTTAGAGGTGAAACTGGGACCACCTGGTGCGGTGCCAGTGGGGGTGTGGTCAGGAGAGTGGTCAAGGGGGCGTGGCAATTACCGGTCCTTTTAAAGTAGTAGCTTTTATGTGTGTAATGTTTCGTGGATACTCTACCCTTCCTCAGTCAAACAAGTGAATCACACAGTTTAAATAGACCATAACACCACCCCCTAGTGAAAAAGGCACCATTACGTTATGGCAAATAAATCATTAATCTAAATCTCAGATTCTAAATAATGCCAAACATCAAGCATAATTATCACTTTATCAATTTCACAATTTAATATCTGCAGTGTAATTTGTGTTTTATGTGTCTAATTAAGGAACAGAGCCAAATACTGATAAGGCATAAATACAACATTGAATGAAAGTAAAAAAGAAACACGTACCTGCTAAAGCTGTTTAAGAGGCTACACTATACCATAATGCAGGAAGATTATAGCCAAAATGCTATCCTGCATGAAGTAAAGCAAGATCCAGGCCAAAAATCCTGCCTGTCTGTACTTCCTAGTCATACCCATATGATTCCCCTAAAGGTGTATTACCGGCAATGACACCAAGGGTCGGGGGGGGAGAAGGTGTTAAATTCCTAGAAAAATAAACCAAGTAGTACTACAAAATAAAAAAAAAAAAAACCTACGCTGCTCACTCAGCCTGTATTACTAAATGTAAACTTTGAAGGACACGAACGTTAAGCTAAGCAGGGCTGTATGTAACAAAGTACCAGCATCCAACTATGCTGGAGAGCCACAGTCCAGTCATTTTGAATAATGTGTCCGGGTTTCAGGTGGTCTGAAACCCGGACACATGATTTGAAACCTGGAGGTGGCAACCCTACTGGGACAGAATGAACAACTGGGTGGGACACTGGGACAGCGCCTCCAAACCGGGACAATCCCAGTAAAAGTGGGACTTCTGGTAAGCCTATTTAATATGCTTGTTTACATATAGTATATGTATACATTATTGGTGACTAATCTTGCTGTTATATATTTTGCTTTTTAATGGAACAAAAATAAGAAAATGTATGAAAGCATTTTGTTATTGCATTATTGTTTGCCTATACCTGTGCTTAATCCTACAAAGTGTTAAATTCAGGACCTTACTGTCAACCTACTGGTCTGGAGAGGAGCCAGTCAGCGGCAGCAATCAATGACTATCTTCAGCTTCCGAATGGCAGTGCAGTGCTGACTTTAACCATGTGTTTAACTCCTTTGCAGGGTTTGAATAGTTAGATCATTTTCTTATTGTAATATTGCCTGTAATATTGTATAATTTATTTCTACTATTAATTTAATGCATAATGTTTTTATTTCTTATTTTCCCAGGATTTGTCTGTGTGCCATATATATATAATGACTATGAGCACCTCATCTACCCCAGAGGAGGGTAATGTATCTGTGGTAGTCCGAGTGCGCCCACCAAATCAGCGAGAGCAGGAAGGCAATCAGCATTGTGTGGTACAGGTTGTTGATCACAACATTTTGATATTTGACCCTGAAGAGTCTGAAACATCTGGTGTCTTTTCTAACTTAAAAGCTTATGATGGAACAAAGCGCAAGGGAAAAGATCTGAAATTTATTTTTGACAATGTTTTTGGAGAGAATTCCAAACAGCAGGATGTATTTGAGCATACGACTAAGGAGATCTTGGACGGAGTCTTAAACGGCTATAACTGCTCTGGTATTGAAACCTTTAGTTATATTTTGCATAATGTATTTGAAAACCAGAAGTGCAAGTAAAGGGACGTTATTTTGTATTTATGCATTTGAAATTAATTACTGCTTTGCAGACAGCAGTTTCAGACAGCATGCAATTTTAAAGGGATACTAAACCCTTTGTTTATTCTTTCATGATTTAGATAGAGCAGGCAATTTTAATCAACTTTCTAATTTACTCCTATTATCAATTTTTCTTTGTTCTTTTGGTATCTTTATTTGAAAAAGCAGGAATCTAAGCTTATGAGCCAGCCCATCTTTGGTTCAGCACCTGGGTACAGCTTGCTGATTGGTGGCTAAATGTACCCACCAATCAACAAGCGCTATCCATGGTGCTGAACCAAAAATGGTCTGGCTCGTAAGCTTACATTGCTGCTTTTTCAAATTAAGATACTAAGAGAATGAAGAAAAATTGAAAATAGAAGTAAATTAGAAAGTTGCTTAAAATGACATGCTTTATTTGAATCGTGAAAGAAAAAAAAAAATGGGTCCAGTATCCCTTTAAGCACATTTTACAATTTATTTCAGTTATCTAATTTGCTTATTTTTCTTGTTATAATTTGTTGAAGAGCATACAATATACTACCAATAATTCATAGTCCCATTTGTACAAGTGAATTAATGAAAACAGAGGTGCCACTCTCAAGGCTGGACCTCACAATTCCAGATGTAATCCACACTTGTAGTGCCACGGTCAACTCTTCTGATACGTCAAACAAGAACTCTGTAGTGATGAAAAAATAAAATAAGGCACAATATCAATTGTATCAAGTACCCCTCATAAATGTGTCCCTCTCTAAAGGACTCACAAAATAAATGCACTTCTCTCAAAGTGCAAATATGGCAATCTGGGTCATTCAAGATCTCCCCAGCTAGCTCCCCTACAGTCTCAAAAGATTCCAAAGAGATACAATAGATAAATGTAACGCAGGAAATCGCCACCCAGGACTCTGATGAATAAATCAAAATAACTCCAAAGCTCCTTTGAGATGTTTTAATAAAAGTGTATAATGCACAATTAAAATCAATGCTGAACGCGTTTTGCAAGACTCTTGCTTCCTCATTTATGAGGGATACTTGATAGAAGCAATATTGTGGCATTGGAGTGCTTTATTGTTTAAAAGTATACCTACATACACTTAGTAGCACCAATGCATTGCCAGGAGCTAGCTGCTAATTGCTGGCTGCACATATATTTCAATGTGTTCAGCTAGATCCTTCAACAAAGAATACCAAGAGAGTGAAACAAATTTGATAATAGAACTTAATTGGAAAGTTGTTTAGAAGCTGTATATTAATCATAAGAGAAAATTTAGTTTCATGTCCCTTTAAGTCTTTTATTTCGTTGGCTTAGGTCAATTAGGGAAAGATATAAATAAAATATACAATCTTATATAAAAAGATATAGAAAAAAAGCGGGGGGCAACCACAATTCTAATATCAAAAATTTAGAATGGACTAATAGCCTCTGATGGTAAGATGTAACGTGTGGTAAAAGAAAAACAAATTGCATTATAGCAAAGTGATCAAAAATAAGAAAATTAAAAGATAAAATAATTTTAAAATAATTTAAAAGGTACTGTAAAAAAGCAAGATTGCAAAAATAGGTTAATAGTATAAAATTCCTCTTGTGATTAATAAAAGGGAGTCCCAAAAGAAAATAATGGATAGATAGGTACGCCTGGTGGTTGTTCCACTTGTAATTTCTCTCAGGAGCAGGTGAAGAAGTCCTAAATATAAAACAAATAGAATGGGCGCCACATAGCGTAATAGACAGAAAAAAAGTGATCTGGGATGGCGCTAAACAAAGGAGAGCTAAGAGGTATAATGTATAAAGTGCATGGGCTCTGATATTAAATATATATGTGTGTGTACACTAGTGAATATTTATAATAAATGTGAATTTAATAGGCCAATAGCAATAAACTATTCCGATATAAAAAATAGCAGATAATTGAATAGAAAGAGTTAAATTTAAATAATGTTTATTACATAAGTAACATTAGATAAAAAATAATGATGCCGGCATCTAAAAACAAACACAATAAGCACAATGAGAAATATCAATGTAAAAAAGTTGTACGAACAAATGATCTCATCTAGAACACATAACAGAAAAGAGATACATAAGAATTCTAAAACCTGTATCTTCCTGTTAATATCGCAACATTGTCCAGAGAGTGGTTGTTTTGTGCAAACTTGTAGCCAGAAACTCCGGATAAATTGTGTCCTCCTTTCCTCAGTGTTGAGAATTAGTGCAGCGTTCTCTGCAAGCGGTAGAGGATACTGTGATCCCCGTATGTACACAGACAGTTCCGGGCTGTAGTGCAAAGGTGTTCCGGTGTAAGTGACTCTTTGATAATCCCACAGGGTATGGTAAAGAACCGAAGTTCCAAACAGGATATTGATTAACAGATGGATTAGTATGAGTAGGTCCTGGGACAGGGATTACACATATGGAGCAAGCTCAAACAAAGTTTTAATAGCTGCCCGATGTACCTGTCCTATCTACTTACGTATCCAATCTGTTGCTTACAATAGTATTATTAGTCTGGTGCACAGGAGCAATTTGATTTGCCGATTGCACAGGAGCACCAGACTAATAATACTATTGTAAGCAACAGATTGGATACGTAAGTAGATAGGACAGGTACATCGGGCAGCTATTAAAACTTTGTTTGAGCTTGCTCCATATGTGTAATCCCTGTCCCAGGACCTACTCATACTAATCCATCTGTTAATCAATATCCTGTTTGGAACTTCGGTTCTTTACCATACCCTGTGGGATTATCAAAGAGTCACTTACACCGGAACACCTTTGCACTACAGCCCGGAACTGTCTGTGTACATACGGGGATCACAGTATCCTCTACCGCTTGCAGAGAACGCTGCACTAATTCTCAACACTGAGGAAAGGAGGACACAATTTATCCGGAGTTTCTGGCTACAAGTTTGCACAAAACAACCACTCTCTGGACAATGTTGCGATATTAACAGGAAGATACAGGTTTTAGAATTCTTATGTATCTCTTTTCTGTTATGTGTTCTAGATGAGATCATTTGTTCGTACAACTTTTTTACATTGATATTTCTCATTGTGCTTATTGTGTTTGTTTTTAGATGCCGGCATCATTATTTTTTATCTAATGTTACTTATGTAATAAACATTATTTAAATTTAACTCTTTCTATTCAATTATCTGCTATTTTTTATATCGGAATAGTTTATTGCTATTGGCCTATTAAATTCACATTTATTATAAATATTCACTAGTGTACACACACATATATATATTTAATATCAGAGCCCATGCACTTTATACATTATACCTCTTAGCTCTCCTTTGTTGAGCGCCATCCCAGATCACTTTTTTTCTGTTTGTATTCACCTTGGTTTTTAGAGGTTAAACCAATTGCATCTTCTGGGATTTGGCATTAGAGTAGATGAGTGTTGTATCTCTATAACATTTTTGTTTGCCACATAGCGTAATCCTGAATGTACACAAATGTTTCAAATGTATAAAAAGAATACGACTCGCAATGTTGTTGGCTCTGAGAAAACAGTGAAAAGAAAACAGGGTGACTCTTGCAACGGTCAGCTAGCTGGAATCTCGCTAGCGCTGCTCCCGTGGTCAGCCGGCTATATCTCCAACCACCCCTGTGATCTGGACGCTCTCACCAATGTCCCAGGATACTTTCCAGTCATAATGCTACTCATACAGCGAAAGCTCTGTGAATCAGGGAGGTCTAAGGTTTGGCACTCAGTCTTGTCAGATGTTTTTTTTTTTTTTTTCCAGTATAACTGAATTTGTCAGATTGATATTCTTATGTTTCTCCTTTACTGGCAAACATATTGCTGTGTATTGTACGTGATCTTCACATTAACAGGAGCATATGAATTTATGGCAACAGCTGAGTACAGCCAAATGCCCCCCCCCCCCACTGTATTTGTATTACTGGTATCCATTGGGTTAAATGTCGGATGTCGTTAAGCGCTGACACGGTTGCAGCAAGCTCCCATCCGGCTAAAGAATCTGTGATGTCAAGTCACAGTACAAGAGAAACATTGACTATCTGACAAATTCAGTTGTGCTGAACAAGACAATGCCTAACAAGACTGAGTACCAAACCTCAGACCTTCCTGATGCACACGGAGCTTTCGTTGTATGAGTGTAGCTTTATAACAGGAAAGTATCCTGGGACATCGATGAAAGTATCGCTGACCACAGATCACGGGAACAGCTAGCTAACTGCTCCAAGAGTCAGCTTGTTTTCTTTGCACTGTTTTCTCTGTGCCAATAAATTTGTGAGTCGTATTTTTTTTTTTTTTTTTATACATTTGAAACATTTGTGTACACGCAGGATTATGCTTTTGCGCCCCTTCTATTTGTTTTATCTCAAAGATATTAAGTTCCCGCACATAACAACCAATCGCGGTGTAGTATACAAAAATGGCAGGAGTGTGCATGCCACAGAATGCACTACAGGCTTACTAGTGGGAGTGGTAGCACTACAATCTGTAGAGTTATATTACAGGAAAACAAAGCAAAGATTTTCATTAATGCATAAATAAGCATTTTGTGGTGAAATAAATTTTTAGTTGAGTGTCCCTTAAAGTTATGTTTTTCCTGGAATTTCAATCATAAGGAAAAACTAGCCTGAGCTGTGAAAAACCCATAAATCACTTTGTATGAGTGTAGATTCATACTGTGCTTTTTCCATGTCAGATCAATTATATGCAGAGAGCATAAAATGTACAGCAAATGTTTGCATATTTTATTATTCTTCCTATAATTACACCACTTCCTCTTTTATTTATTATTACACAAAAATGTAATTCTAAACACATTTCTATTAAACCATGGCCCCTTCATTTCTGTTACAAATTAGGAATCAATATGGTATGAGTCCCCAGGGATGTATTTAATGCGCTGGAAATGTGTAAACAAGGACTAACATGAATACCAAAGGATGGACAAATATAAAGCATAAGATCTGGAAAGGAAGCAGTTTTAGAGAAACAAATATATAGCCTAAAAATAGGCCAGACATATTTTAGGAGCCTTATTATTGATAAATTACTGACATATCCAACAGCAGTGTGAAATTGGTTGCATGATTACAGAATAAAGGGGTAGATGCCCCAACCTATGATTTACGATCTGATGTAAAGTAACTTTTCTTAAAGGGACATAATGGTCAAAATTGAAATGTGCAGTTTAATTTTGAATAGAAGCGTTTTTGGAATATACTTCCATTTTTAAAAATGCTTCCAGTTAAAGCTATTTTTGCTAAAAGTTTGAGCTGCATATGCACTTATGCTGTGGGTTCCCTGTGCATCAGCATTTAGACACTCATGGCAGTGGTGTGTGCGCTGTCAGTGAATGCTTCATTTTTGTTATAAAGATGACTATCTAAGCAGTGTTTGAATGCTGGTGCACAGCCCGCACAAGGCATATGTGCGTATGGTGCTGAAGAGTATTCATGTTTACTAGAAGGATTTTTTGCTAATGGAAGTATATTGCAAACTACTTCTATTTAAAAAACTGAAATGCACTTGTGCTCATTTTAATTTTGACCACTACTTCCATTTGAAGTGATATACTGGACAAGTAGAATTTGAGAGCTTACATACTACACGAATTGCATGAACAACATTTAAGAGAAAATGTGAGGGATATGAAATTAGAAATCCGATCAGTAGGTTAATGTTGGCATTATACATCCCATAATATGTGTCTTAAAAATTCATGAGAGATTGAAAGCTTTGATGCAAGGAGTTCTACAGAATAGATGCAGTTCTAACACAACATTCTAAGGAAGTGAGTACAGGTACAAATCCCCAAATTGGGAACTCCAAAACCTAAAATTATTCTGAAATCCAGACCTTTTCATTGATATTTAAAATAAAAAAAAAAATATTAAATTACGGAAAAAAAAATTTCGCCAGCAAGTCACAATTCTCTCTGCCTGCATCTTTGATTTTTTTTTTGTGTTTTAAAGTGCAAATACTAGTCTAAATTTAAAAGAACAGCTATTAGTACATTGCTGAATACAGTAATGTACTATCTGAGTATACAAGAGTATTAAAATAATGTAAAACCACCTTTAGGTTGCACGTATAAGCTATATTATTACATGTTAATATTGCCCAAATTGCATAAGCTACTGTTTACACTTGGTCCCATACCCTCTCCAAGCTGTCCCATTTTACAGATGCAAATATAAATATTCTGAAATCCAAACCTTTTCTGGTCCCAGGCAGTTTGGATAAAGGATTTTGTACCTGTATCAATATGCAGGGTGCATTCATGGAAACATTTTCTAGGGACCTTGGCTGTCTTTATTTGTCATGCTCAGTTTGTAATACATATATAATATTATTATTATTATTATTATTATTATTATTATTATTATTATTGTGTTTTTTTTGTTTAAAAAAAGAAAAGATATGTGAAGTAGACCCAATTCTAATCAAAATTATTCAAAAGGTGTAACATTTTAACCAAAAACACTTTTTTTTTTTTTTTTTAATATTTATAACTCTTGGGATTAGCATATATTCACAGTGCATCTGGGATGTTTGATATGATTAATAATGGAGCATCTTGTTTCTGTGTGGTTTATGTTTAGACTCGCCTAATGTGCAGTATTTTTACTCATATGTAGACTTTACTGATGATCCTAAACTTTGACCATTTTTTTTCTTGTTTTCTTCTACAAAACTTAGTGTTTGCTTATGGAGCCACCGGTGCTGGAAAAACGCACACAATGCTGGGGACAGAAGCTGATCCTGGAGTTATGTATCTTACTATGGTTGAACTTTACCATAGAATCGAGGCCATTAAAGAGGAAAAGCAATGTGATGTTCTAATATCTTACCTTGAGGTACGCACCTTGATAAGTTTGCTTATTAACAAAAACTACTTAACGAATAATCTTTAATATGTTTTGTTATATAGTAAGTTTGCTTGGAATGTCTTGACATATCCTTAAAGCCAGGGCGTCACACCTCTTATATCTGGAATTCATTTAGATTCCATTTTTTGTTTTGTTTTTTTAAATAAAGAAGTGTGACCGACTGCTCAATATTCTTGGTGACTCCTGATACAAGGTTAATATAAAGATACATGCTGTGAGTGCACACATATTTTGAGTGCATACAGATCCATAGGAGCCAGGAAGCCAATGTCATCTTAAAGCTAGGCTCTTGCACCCTAGTTTAAAGAGGGACTTCCTACCATTGGCTGTCTTCAGCCACACCTAAAATTTAGGCTGGAGCCTTTGAAATAACTGCATGCGAAATGTGCATCAGGCTTTGCTGGTGAGTCCAAAGCCCTTCTGGGCCAGTTTATTGACTTTATTTAATTTTTTTCATTGTGCTGTATTTGTGATTTTGTTTCAGGAACAGTAGCACGTTAACACCCAGTTCTTTTTAAATAATTGCGGTGGGGTGACATGACAGAATTAGCCGATAGCCATCCCTTTATGACACCAGTGTGGGATATTTAATAGTCACTAATATACTTAATCCAGGGATGTTTTTTTTTCATGTGACACATGGTAATGGGGATAGTTACCCAATTTGTGCTTTATCCCTTCATGTATTTTGTACACCCTTTTTTTTTTCTTTTTCTGCTGGGCCTAGGGCTCAGCAGTATGTTTCTATTTTAAATGTTTTTAACCCCTTTTTTTAATTTTGTCGCTCAATAAAAGTTCTTTTTTATAAGTATCATTGCTTGTTAGAATTTGGGGACCTCCTAATTTTGTTATTTGGGGTGTTTTCACCTTTGAGTGCTTAGGGGATGCTTTTTTTCTGTCTCTGCTTTATCTCTATCATATCTTTTTGCATCCAGCACTGCCCTTGTGGGAGATATTCTCTTGTCCACTAGGGTTAATTATTTGAATATCCACCTATCTTTCCTCTGTTATGCTACTTCATAATCCCACCTGGCTTGCAAAATATTCCTTTATTCATGATTCATTTTTTCCACATAGTCAACGTTTCGGCTTATATCTTCAGTACGCCATCTAAGTGTATATGACTTATATTCTCTTGACAAAGGCTTAGATATAAGCCAAAACGTTGACTATGTGGAGAAAAAGTTTTAATGAATTATGAATAAAGGAATATTTGTATAAAGACCTTTTGAGTGCCCTCAAATTAAGTGAATTTTGGATATGGTTTGTAGAGGAAGCACTTGGGCTGAAAAGATAAAGGTAGATGGCAGTGAGTGCATGGCAATGCTATTTGTGTGTGTGTGTATTTGTATGTATGTGTATATATGTATGTGTGTGATATATATATATATATATATATATATATATATATATATATATATATATATATATATATATATATATATATATATATATATATATATATATATATATATATATCTATATATATATATATATATATATATATATATATATATATATATCTCTCTCTATCTCTCTCTATCAGCACTCCATCCTGTTATGTACTCCTAATAACCTGGGTGCAATCCTTGAATTCATGTAAATTACCATTAGCAGAAGGGCACTCACAGGATTTAAAACAAATAATCTTTATTCTTTAATTTCGATAACATTCTAGTGTCGACGTTTCGGCTCTACTTCAAGCCTTTTTCAAGACCTGTTCTAAAAAATACAAAAAAAATTAAAGAGAAAATAAAAAAAAAATACCACAAATAAACAACAAAATATTGTGTTAACCCTTTTTCCAAAACAAAAAAACATAATAGAATTGTTTTCACAAACTAAAAACAGTGTAAGAATATGTGTGTAATTAAACGCAGCTGTGTTGTAATGTATCAATGGAACAACCTGACATCATTTGTTGTGTAACTTTGTCAATGTTTGGCAACGCGGCTGTTATAAAAGTGTGATGCGATACTTGCTTTGGCTGATTGAATTTAATACATTTTGAAGTTGGTTCTATACCTTTTTAAGGCATTGTACGGTATGTAAAGTTCTGCCCCTTTTCATCAGGGACACAAGTGTATTTAGCTACATGGCATTTGAGTCAATGCATGACTTGTGAATGTCAGCTAATTGTGAGTGCGGCCTGGATGCCGCTCTATGATGTTCGTTTCATGTTTTTAACAAGTAAGTTAAAAGGTAGTCCTACAAGTGGCTAATATGTTTTGGCATAAGGGTTAACACAATATCTGTGTTTATATAAATAGCATTTTATACCATGTTGATATAATATGTATACCGTTCTTATATGAATCAATCTGGTATTAGATTTTGTGCAATTTCCATACATAATCTTTTACCAGTTCTACCACAAAATGATCTGATCTGTACAAAGGCAAAAATACATTTTATTAGGACAGTTAAACTCTTCTTCAAATGATTTAATATATTTGTTGCTCATATTAACTAATTGATATACATTTTATCAATCATTGATCTTGCCAGCTTTTAAAAATTGTATAGATACTGACCTCAAAATCTAAGATATCGTATTACCTTCTATTTTTAGGCAGTGAGATACTATGAAAATGTAGAATCTCTGCCACTTGATATAATCATTTTAAATTCCCTTATCTGAACTTGTAATGTACAGTGGGGAAAAAAAGTATTTAGTCAGTCACCAATTGTGCAAGTTCTCCCACTTAAGAAGATGAGAGAGGCCTGTAATTTTCATCATAGGTATATCTCAACTATGAGAGACAAAATGTGGAAACAAATCCAGACAATCACATTGTCTGATTTGGAAATAATTTATTTGCAAATTATGGTGGAAAATAAGTATTTGGTCAATATCAAAAGTTCATCTCAATACTTTGTTATATATCCTTTGTTGGCAATGACAGAGGTCAAACGTTTTTTGTAAGTCTTCACAAGGTTGTCACACACTATTGCTGGTATGTTGGCCCATTCCTGCATGCAGATCTCCTCTAGAGCAGTGATATTTTGGGGCTGTTGCTGGGCAACACGGACTTTCAACTCCCTCCAAAGGTTTTCTATTGGGTTGAGATCTGGTAACTGGCTAGGCCACTCCAGGACCTTGAAATGCTTCTTACGAAGCCACTCCTTCGTTGCCTGGGCGGTGTGTTTGGGATCATTTTCATGCTGAAAGACCCAGCCACATTTCATATTCAATGCCCTTGCTGATGGAAGGAGGTTTGCACTCAAAATCTCACGATACATGGCCCCATTCATTCATTTCATGTACATGGATCAGTCGTCCTGTTCCCTTTGCAGAGAAACAGCCCCAAAGCAGGATGTTGCCACCCCCATGCTTCACAGTAGGCATGGTGTTATCTCTCCTCCAAACACGACAAGTTGTGTTTCTACCAAACAGTTCTACTTTGGTTTCATCTGACCATATGACATTCTCCCAATCCGCTTCTGGATCATCCAAATGCTCTCTAGCATACTTCAGACGGGCCCGGACATGTACTGGCTTAAGCAGGGGACACGTCTGGCACTGCAGGATCTGAGTCCCTGGCAGCATAGTGTTTTTTACTGGTGGTAGCCTTTGTTACGTTGGTCCAGCTCTCTGCAGGTCATTCACTAGGTCCCCCTGTGTGGTTCTGGGATGTTTGCTCACTGTTCTTGTGATCATTTTGACCTCACGGGGTGAGATCTTGTGTGGAGCCCCAGATCGAGGGAGATTATCAGTGGTCTTGTATATCTTCCATTTTCTAATTATTGCTTCCACAGTTGATTTCTTCACACCAAGCTGCTTGTTTATTGCAGATTCATTCTTCCCAACCTGGTGCAGGTCTACAATTTTGTTTCTGGTGTCCTTCAACAGCTCTTTGGTCTTCACCATAGTGGAGTTTGGAGTGTGACTGTTTGAGGTTGTGGACAGGTGTCTTTTATACTGATAACAACTTCAAACAGGTGCCATTAATACAGGTAATGAGTGGAGGACAGAGTAGCCTCTTAAAGAAGAAGATACAGGTATGTGAGAGCCAGAAATCTTGCTTGTTTGTAGGTGACCAAATACTTATTTTCCACCATAATTTGCAAATAAATTATTTCCAAATCAGACAATGTGATTGTCTGGATTTGTTTCCACATTTTGTCTCTCATAGTTGAGGTATATCTATGATGAAAATTACAGGCCTCTCTCATCTTCTTAAGTGGGCGAACTTGCACAATTGGTGGCTGACTAAATACTTTTTTGCCCCACTGTATATGGAACATGAAAGAGATTTCTGTTCATGAGATAATGAGTTGGGAAAGGAATGTGGTTAGGGTATATTGATGGTCTGTAAGTTAAGGGGTAGGTATCAGAAAGTGTGAAAGGAACTCTGGAGATGAGGGAAAATAAGGTTATGAAACCCAAAATGTTTCTTTCATGATTCAGATAGAGCATGCAATTTAAAACAACTTTCTAATTTGCTTATATTATCAATTTTTCTTCATTCTTTTGTTGAAAAGCAGGGATGTAAGTCTAGAAGCCGGCCCATTTCCGTAGCTCTATATGGCAGAAATTTTGAAAGAATGTTAGTCATTTTTAAGAACACTAGGTGGCAGCACTATTTCCTGCAATGTAGTGATGCAGATGCCTACCTAGGTATCTGTTCAACACAGAATATCATGGGAATGAATGAAAATTTAATATTTAAGTAAATTGGAAAGTTTTTAAAAATGGTATGTTTTGTCTGAATCACAAAATGTTTTCAGTTTCATTTCACTTAATTGAGTGGCTGTAACAATGCAAATAATTTAAAGTCGTTTATGACAAGGGAAAGAGGGCGTTAGAGTCATTAAACACTAAAAAATATTATTGGTGCTGCCAATTTGGAAACCTTGGTTACACTGCAGGTTTCTGAAGGAGAACTGTTGTACATGTGGAAACGCATCAGCACTGGAATGCTACAGGGAGGGGCAAAATAAACCTCAACGCTATGCTTATAAAATGTATTTAGTTTTTAATGTCCCTTTAAAAGAAGGGTCGGACAAATCTCTTAAAATATGAGAGCCAGACCAAAAATGTAGCAACCAAAATGTAAGATGCTGGTAGCACTGTAGTTTAGCCATTGGTGTATATAAGGATGGGAAATATCTATCTATCTCCTTCCAGTATTTTTTTTTTTTTTGTCTTCATGTTGCTTCATTGTCTTTCTTACTGCTGTAGGTGTACAATGAGCAGATCCAAGACTTGCTGGAGCCCAAAGGTTTTCTTGCAATTCGTGAAGATCCACAAAAAGGAGTTGTTGTTCAGGGACTCTCTTTCCATCAGGTATGAGTAAAGATGCTTGCACTGCAGAGTATTAGTGTTTACTAATTTTTGCTTTTTTTTTTTTTTTTTTTTTTTAATTTATATTTTTTTAATGAGGTAGCAAGTGCATACAAAACTACAACATAACAAATACAGCTGAACTGTGGTACAGAATATGTAAGCAAAGTGAGTAAATAACGAACAATTATTTTAAAAGTAATGCGTTTACCTGGTAAAGCGGAAGATTCAGCAAACTGAAAACAAACGAACATTGAAATGTCAATCAGCTATGAGTAACCTCAGTTTTGAAAATGTGTATAGGTGAAAGCTATGGATCTGGGTCACACACACACACACACACACACACGGCCCTCGGTTTACAACGGTTCAATTTGCACCGTTTCAGAATAACAACCTTTTTTTTTAGTCATGTGACTGCTATTGAAAAGCAGTGCATTGATTTGATTAAAAAAGCCAGTAGGTGGAGCTGTCCGCTTGTGTTGCAGCAAAGATATGCAAGCCAGCCAAGCTGAAATTAATCAGTTTAACCAGACTTGAGCTGTCGAGCAGATTTCAAAGGAACAAGATCTTCCTGTCTATAAATCAGTCCAGATTGGAATGCATAGAAATAACTGTTTGCAGAAAAATGCAAGTAAAGTCTGTGTTGTGTGATTATTTTATTAGTTAAGAATGTGTATAAAGCGCCTGGCGGCTGGGTTAAGATGGGCCTAGTATACTAACAAGACCACAGAGTAAAGAAGTCTTAAATATGCGTTGTAATATAAAATCACATGAAATCACCCAATATAGGGAATGGAATGTAAAATTTATAAGTTTATTACAGCTTACAATAACAAGGTATATAAAACCAACCAAATAAATAAAAGATCCGGATCTGATGAGTCTCCTAAAAAATCCTAAAAGCACCAAAGAGGCTGTCCAATGGGTAAAATCCTGAATATACTTTAAAAGTCACACAGTCACAAAGTCTTGACCTCCAAATGTTTAGGTAGCAGAGTTGGGTTGATGTAGGAGGAGGCAAATTGCACCACAACAAAGCTGTTAAGTATCACTTCCCTTCCTACAAATCCCAGTCAATCTCTTTGCCTGTGGTGCAAGGAGGAGGTGAAATTTCGGTAGGTTTGTTCTGATCTTCCCTGGGGTCTAGCCTTAGCCCATGTCAGTCTCTTCAGTAGGGCAGTGGTGGCTTTTAAGAAATTAGGAACTTGTGGGATACAATCCCCTCTGCGTTTTCCCAAACAGTTTTGCTGCCCTATGTAGATAGCCTGAGTAAGCTTACTCAGTCTTTCTTTTGTCCACAGGTCCATGTGAGAGATGGCACCTCTCAAACCAGGTGAGCTGTCCTGCTGCAGGACAGATTAACACTAAGGTAGGTGCCAATTATATTTTTCTTTTTTATTGAGGGAAAAATTCTGGCACTGATACAGCCTAAGGGCTGCAGGGACGTTTATTCTGGATTGACTCTCTATATAGAGTTAATCAGGGCAGCTAGCAGGCACTGTATATGAGATTAAGAATTGGTGGCTCAGGTTTTTACCTTTTGATCCGGTGTACACTGCTTGGAGCCAGTTTTCGGATTTAGTCTGCTGTACTGGGGTGGGGTTGTTTTTCTGCAGATGATGTATGGCCATGTATGTGTTTAAAAACATTATTACTTGGCCTTTGAGGCTGCCGGGACCGCCCCTGATCTGAAGGTGGTTCCGTTCTGAGGCGGCAATGTATTTCCCCCCCCCCTCTTCCAAGCCTGAACAGTCCAAGTCAATGAGTCTTGGAACAAGGGGAAGCAATCTAAGAAGCACGCAAATGATTCAAAGTCAGCATGAAGGGCCTGCCCCTGATCCGGGACTGGATCTTGTAGGGGGGCAGACTTTCTCAATTTACTCAAGCCTGGGATGTCCCGGATCCCTGGGCGGTGGACATCGTATCCCAGAGATACAAGCTAGAATTCAAGACTTTTCCTCCCAGAGGCATGTTCCTCCTCTCAAAATTATCTGTAGACCAGATAAAGAGAGGCGTTCTTACATTGTGTCCAGGATCTTTCCGCCCTGGGAGTAATATAGTTCCAGTTCCAACCCAGGAACAGGGTCTGGGATTCTACTCCAATCTGTTTGTGTTTCCCAAAAAAGAAGGGACCTTTAGGCCAATTTTAGATCTAAAATGTCTAAACAAGTTTCTCAGAGTACCATCCTTCAAGATGGAAACTATACGTTCCATTCTTCCCTTGGTCCAAGAGGGTCAGTTCATGACGACCATAGACCTGAAGGATGCATAACTTCATGTTCCCATTCACAAGGATCATCACAAGTTTCTGAAATGTGCTTTTCTAAACAAACTCTTTCAGTTTGTAGCTCTTCCATTCTGCCTTGTCACAGCTCCCAGAATTTTTTCAAAGGTCCTGTGGACTTTGTTGGCAGTAATCCGGTCTAAGGGCATTGCAGTGGCACCCTGACTGGACGAAATTCTGGTTCAAGTGCTGTCTTTTCAACAAGCAAACTCTCATACGGAGATCTTGTCTTTTCTTCGTTCCCATGGATAGAAGGTGAATCTGGGAAAAGTTCCTTGTTTCCAGCCACGAGAGTAGAGTCAGGATTCTTAGGATTTTGTCTTTTCTCCAGAAAGGTCTGGAGAAGGGTTCGTCAGTGAGTACTTTGAAGGGTCAAATATCTGCCTTGTCTATTTTGTTGCATAAGCGTCTGGCGGATGTGCAATCCTTTTGTCAGGCCTTGGTCAGAATCAGGCCTGTGTTTTAAACTTGTTACTCCTCCCTGGAGTCTTAACCTTGTTCTTAAAGTTCTTCGACAGGCTCCGTTTGAGCCTATGCATTCCTTATATATTAAGATGTTATCTTGGAAAGTTTTTTTTTTCTTGTTGCCATTTCTTCTGCTTGGAGTGTCAATGAACTCTTGGCGTTGCAGTGCGATTCCCCTTATCTTTCATTCGGATAAGGTGGTTCTGCGTACTAAGTTAGGGTTTCTTCCTAAAGTGGTTTTGGATAGGGATATTAATCAGGAAGTCGTTGTTCCTTCTTTGTGTCCTAATCCTTCTTCTCATAAGGAGCGTTTACTGCACAATCTAGATGTGGTGCGTGCGTTGAAATTCTATGTGCAGACCCAGAGACAGAACTTTTCTTCACTTTCTGCGATGAGATTTTTTTTTAGTGAAAAATTTTCTGCAGGTCATTTTTAAATAAAATAAAATTGTTAATTTGTCGGTTACACTAAAGCACAAGATCAATTGCAATGTGTTGGTTAACTGGAGAATAAAGCAATATTTAAAGTTGTATAATCTAGTGCAGTAGTTGAAAAGTGCATTGCAAATTAGCTGCAGACAAAAAAAGTAATTGTAAAATGTCTCTTGAATTAATTTGTTTCCTTTTCTCTTAGTTTAACATAGAAATGTAGCAATAAAAAAATTGCATTGCTCATACAAACATCTTACATTCAGAGAAAAACAGCTTTGCAGACTGTGAAAAGCTAGGAACTAGCTTGCAAAAATCTCAGAGCCAGACAACAATCGATGCACTACTGCATATTTGACTGTTGTCTTCAAACAGCACTTTGCTCTGGGTGCACTGTGTTAAGGAAAACTTATACAATGCAGCCAGAGAACAGCTCTGTTTAAAAAGAACAGCCTAATGTGGAGCAGCACTGAAAAGTTACAGGGATACTGAACCCAATTTTTTTTCTTTCATTATTCGGATAGAGCATGCAATTTTAAACAACTTTCTAATTTACTTCTGTTATCAATTTTTCTTCATTCTCTTGATATCTTTATTTGAAAAAGAAGGCATCTAAGCTAAGGAGCCAGCAAATTTGTGGTTCAGAAGCATGGACAACATTTGTTTATTGGTGCTGTCCAATCAGCAATGACAACCCAGGTTGTTCACTAAAAATGGGCCGGTATCTAAACTTAAATTCTTGCTTTTCAAATAAACATACCAAGAGAATGAAGAAAATTTGATAATAGGAGTACATTAGAAAGTTGCTTAAAATTGCATGCTCTATCTGAATCACAAAAGAAAAAATGTGGGTACAGTGTCCCTTTAAAGTGCTAACAGTTCCTGTTCTTTCTGCAGACATGCTGCATTTTCTGCGATGACATCTCAGATCACTCTATGTTCTGCCTTGGGGTGTGCAGACGACTAAGGATTTTCGCCACTCTTCTGCTTTGTTTGTCGTTTTCTCTGGGAAACGCAAGGGTCAGAAAGCTACGGCTTCTTATCTTTCTCTCTGGCTGAGGAGTAATACTCGTTTGGCCTATGAAACTGCTGGACAGCAGCCTCCTGAGAGAATCACGGCTCATTCCACGAGGGCTGTTACTTCTTCCTGGGCCTTCAAAAATGAAGCTTCTGTGGAACAGATTTACAAGGCTACAACTTGGTCCTCTCTACATACTTTTTTCAAAATTCTACAAATTTTGCCTTAGCTGAAAGGTTATTCAAGCAGTGGTGCCTTCTGTTTAGGTTCACTGTCTTGTCCCTCCCTTATCATCTGTGTCCTCTCTTTTGGGTATTGATTCTCAACAGTAATTGAAGATCCGTGGACTAACCGTGTCATTAGAAAGAAAACAAAATATATGCTTACCTGATAAATTTCTTTCTTTCTTGACACTGAGAGTCCACCGCCCGCCCTGTATTTTTCAGACAGTTTCTTTGTTGTGTAAACCTCAGGCACCTCTGCACCTTGTGTTGCTTCCTTTCTCCCCTTTTCCTTCGGTCGAAGGACTTTGGTTTGTGGGAAGGGAAGTGATACTTAACAGCTTTGCTGTGGTGCTCTTTGCCTCTTCCTGCTGGCCAGGAGTGATATTCTCAACAGTTATTGAAGATGATTCCTGGACTCAACGTGTCAAGAAAGAAAAATAAATTTATCAGGTAAGCATAAATTTCGTTTTTAGAGGCTTTCACGTTTATCTGTCTGACTGTTATCCAGCTGATTTAAAGGTAAATTCAAGTTGATACAGAGTACCTGCTAAGGGAACCTTGCATGACAAGTGTTTGTCAGTGTTCTACTTCAAAGCTCTGACGTACAAATAAAACCTTTGGCACGTATTACTTTCCCTAAGCTATACATGAGAACTAATTTTTAAATCTAGCTTTTCCTCGTCAAACAAACAGAGCTTTGTATCAATCTGAAAACCATCTGAGAAGAATGGTACTGCCCTAATGAGGCACAATTTCAATATATCTATTATTCTGTTGCACTTTGTGCCTTGGAAGGCAAACAGCTTTGAAGATATTAATTTTTTGCAATGTTTCCCACCTGAGTTTTTATCCGTTTTGAAGTGCAGTTTCTTGAAATCGGACATTAATTTGCAAATATTTACTATATTAGACTTTTGCATTCTAGAGATTTCCTTTCATCATTTCTTAGACTAACCTCTTGTGTTTTTCTTCTCTAGCCAAAATCTGCAGAGCAGTTGCTGCAGATGTTGGCTGATGGTAATCGTAATCGCACCCAACATCCAACAGATGCCAATGCATCTTCTTCGCGATCACATGCTGTGTTCCAGGTAATGTGTGCTTGTGAAGGCAAAACAGATTTCAGTATGTTAATACCAAATTCATTCACTGAACTCACGGTTTTGCTGTCTGTACACTATTAACTTTTTGCCATTTATATATTTCCTACTTTCTTTTCCCTTACTATGACCTCTGTAATGAGGAGAATCTTGACAGGCTAACATCTGATTATATATTTTATTTAATAAACATTTGTTTATATAATATATTTATTATATGCATCTCTTCTTTTGTCTCTGTAGATTTATGTGAAGCAGCAAGACCGAGTTGCCAGTATCAATCAAGATGTCAGGGTAGCAAAGATGAGCCTAATCGACCTAGCTGGGTCTGAACGGGCTTCAGCTACCAATGCCAAAGGTGAACGTCAAAGAGAGGGCGCCAACATCAACCGTTCTCTTCTAGCTCTTATCAATGTTATTAATGCACTAGCTGATGCAAAGGTACTTAGAATCTGTACTTTGATTGGATCCTATTATTCAGTTGTGTGTGTTGTTGAAAGCATGAAAGTTATCCAGTGTTAGTGTCTGTTTTACATTAAAGATGTGTATTTCCTGGTCATAATTGAATAGTGTGTAATCCTTTATTGCCTAGAGACCAGTGGGGTCTCTGCTACGTATTAGTTGTGTTTACATAATAAAACACAGCTTTGGCCAGAACACCATCATAAGTTGTAACTTTGTTACAAGTTTGTTTTGGGGCTTCTTTTTTAATTTATTTAGTAGAACAAAGTTAAAGCTGTATGCAGTAATTGCTGTCCTAAGGTATATTGCTGAAAAATCCTCTGTAAATCTTGACAATCTGTTCTACCCACTCACTATCTTCCTTCACAATTATGTGTTGTGTTTGTATGTATATATGTGTGTGTGTATGTATATGTATATGTGTATATATATATGTGTATATATATATATATATATATATATATATATATGTGTGTATATATATATATATATATATATATATATATATATATATATATATATACCCCGCTCATACAGCGGGTTAGGGACTGGAGCCCCGCTGTAAAGTGAAAACCGCCTTAAAGTGAAACAAGGCGGTTTTAGCTTTCTTTTCACTTGCCAGTGTGTTTAAAAACATGTTTGAACTAACATAAATTAGGGGTGCAATAGTGCTACATTGAGTTTAACACTAGCACAGTACAGTATTCAGTAAATACTGTACCTGTAAAATAGTGACAATGACTGTAGTAAAATTTTCCAGATTATAACACTGAGACACAGATTGCACTGTAATGCTGTAAACAGAGAGAACTGCGCATAACAAAATGGTGCCAGTCACTTTTCTCGCAATCTCACAAAGATTACAGCACTATTTCAAAATCTTTGGAGGTTGAACTTCAGCTCCACAAAGCGCTGTATTAGCGAATCACTGTAAAGTGAAGCGCTGTAAAGTGAGGTGTGTATGTGTGTGTGTATGTATGTGTATGTATGTATCTATCTATCTATCTATCTATCTATCTATATATCTATATATATATATCTATATATATATATATATATATATCGGAGTAGCCGTGTTAGTCCAGAGATTTAGATATCAAAATAACAAGAGTATTGAATTTAGCAATGATACTTTTTTTTTTTTTTGGACTAACTATACATTTATAAGATGACAAGCTTTCGGAAGAGTGTCTTCCTTTTTCAAGTCTGAAGCAATACTGACCAATTTAATGGAATTTACAGATTATATCTTAAAACACAGGCTAAAAAGACAAAGTGTTACAGAGGTCTGAATGCAGGGGGGGAGGAGGGGTGTCGTAAAAATCATGATGGGGGTTTAGGAGACAGGCAGATAGTGTCAGTAAAAGATTACAGGCAGGGCAAATATATGGTAATGCACAAAGCATATACTGACATAAAGTTATATATCAACATAGAATCCATATGAATAAAGATGGGAAATTAGGTATACAGGGGAATATAAAATAGTCAAAAAAGGAGAAAGGATAGAAAGTAAAAAAAAAAGGGGAATAATAATAATGACAAAAGTGTGGACATAGGCTTACCTGCGTACATAATGCATAGAGAGTGTGGAATATACAATGTAATTGACTACAGTATATGAAAGTACATTACCAAAAATTTTGATAATGGGTTAAGAAACCAGAGTCCACATTTAGTCCAGAATTTAGCAAGTTAAAGTGCAGGGTTATAAACAAACGAACTCTGCCCTTAATACCCCACGTGAACACTTGCTACAATACAGGGAGAAGAAAAACATATTGCGTATCCCACTAGTAGTCAAATATAACCCTGCTGTAAAAGGAATATGAAAAATCATAAGGCTTACAGCCACTACTCTTAGAGGATCCCACACTCAAAAAAAATCTTTCCAAAACCCCCTATCCTGGCAACCACCCAACCTAAAACAGAAACTGATCCACAGAAAGCTACCCCTTGATAAGAAGAACACCCAGAATGCTGCAACAAAGCTCTCTGCAAACTATGTCAACACATTTGTGAAAGCAGCACAGCTAATCACAAGAGCAAATCCTATAACATTAAAGGGGCATTTTCATATATATATTTGAGGGCCTGTCTACCTGTAGGCCACTTTGTGTTTAAAGTGAACTACTACTGATTGTGCTCAAGCGCAGGGCATTCCTCTCCTTTTGTATAACTTAATTAATGCACCTACAACTGTTATTTACCCTTACTATAAGTACAACAAGTATACCCCTACTATCGCTGATGGATTAAAATATAATTGTATTAAAAATTGGGACTTTTTAACACCTCCAAATTTAGAATTATCTACAAATATAAAATATATCAATATAAATTATATAAAATCTAAAATGTTATCTCAACTAAAAAGTATCCTTATTAACACAAGCTGCTTGACGGGAACATAGTGGATATAATAATACATAAACGTATTACCAAAAATAAAAATAAGTAAATTATTTGTCCAACAATAATTCAGTGATTTGCTATCATAAATAATGATAAAAACAATAACATTAAAAGTGATGAGCATAGGCACAAAAGAAGACTATTATAATCTATTCTTTTGTGCATTCTCTGCAATCCAGTGTACCTGAGGAAGGAGGAGCCGTGAAACGCGTAGTGTGGTTTACAGACCTGGCCATGCAAGCAGTTTTTGTCTCTCCACTTACAGGCTTCTTATTCTTATCAATACTGATGTTATATTTAGCCTAGTGTTCTGACTTTTTTTTTGCTTTTATATTGTACCCAATATGTAAGTTTGCATTGTGTGACAAATTTTAATTTTTTTATGTTTTTAATAAACTGTGAAACTTGTATTATTGGTGCTGTCTATTTTTACACACACACACACACATAAATGTGGCACTCTTATAAACTGTATTTTTCTATTTTCTGCATGCAGAACAAAAAGACTCATATACCATATCGGGACAGCAAGCTGACTCGTCTTTTGAAGGACTCAATTGGTGGCAACTGTCGTACAGTCATGATTGCAGCTGTTAGTCCTTCATTTCTGAGCTATGATGACACTTACAATACACTCAAGTATGCCAATCGGGCCAAAGAGATAAAGCTTTCGGTGAGTTCCTTTAAGACACTAAGCATCCAGATCAACGACTACCTTTATTTGCAGGACCTTTCTTTCATGTAATTGGCAAGAGTCCATGAGCTAGTGACGTGTGGGATATATATTCCTACCAGGAGGGGCAAAGTTTCCCAAACCTCAAAATGCCTATAAATACACCCCCCACCACACCCACAATTCAGTTTTACAAACTTTGCCTCCTATGGAGGTGGTGAAGTAAGTTTGTGCTAGATTTGTACGTTGATATGCGCTTCTCAGCATGCTGAAGCCCGGTTCCTCTCAGAGTGCAGTGAATGACAGAGTGATGTGAAGGGAGTTTTACCTATTGAATACAATGGTCATCCTAACAGGTATCTATTTCATAGGTTCTCTGTTATCGGTTGTAGAGATTCATCTCCTACCTCCCTTTTCAGATCGACGATATACTCTTATATACCATTACCTCTACTGATTCTCGTTTCAGTACTGGTTTGGCTATCTACTTTATGTAGATGAGTGTCTTTTGGTAAGTATGTTTTCTTTTATTTAACTCTCAGCTATGGTTTGGTACTTTATATGTAAAGTTCTAAATATATGTTTTGTACTTATATTTCCTTCTTGCAGACTGTCAGTTTCATTTTGGGAAATGCATATTAAAAAGAAAAAAAAGATAATTTTCTTACCTGAAATTTTTCAAATTGACTCTCTTTTCTAAATTGTGGGCTGTTAGGCTTGCGGGAGCGCAAAATGCTATAATTTATTGCGTCATTCTTGGCGCAAGACTTTTTTGGCGTGAGAATTAAGTTTGTTGACGTAATTTCGTCATTTCCGGCGTCTTAGTTGGCGTCGAGAGTTTTCACGTAGTTGCGTCATCTATGCCGCTCGTGTTTGTTGCAGACGTTCTTGGCGCCAAAAAATATTTTGTCAGTTGTGGGCGTCATTCTTGGCGCCAGATTTTTGACATTATTTAAGTCTTTATTTAATTTTGCTTCTGGTTTCCAGATGCTTATTTTATTTGCATTTTTTCCCATTCCTGAAACTCATATAAGGAAATTGATAATTTTTCTTTATATGTTATTTTTTTATTACATATTGCAAGATGTCTCAATCTGGCCCTGTCTCAGAATCTACTACTGGAATCCTGCTGCCTGATGTTGGTTCTACCAAAGCTAAGTGCATTTGTTGTAAACTTGTGGTAACTGTTCCTCCGGCTGTAGTTTGTGTCATGATAAACTTTCAAATGCAGACAATATTTCCATTAGTAGTAATCCATTACCTGTTGTTGTTGTTGTTGTTGTTGTTCCTTCAACATCTAATGCTCAGGATATTCCTGTTAATGTGAGAGAATTTGTTTCTAATTCCATTCAGAAGGCTTTGTCTGTCATACCACCTTCTAATAAACGTAAAAGGTCTTTTAAAACTTCTCATAAAATTTATTAATTTTTAAATGACTGACATCATTCTGATTTATCTATCTCTGATGAGGATCTATCTGGTTCAGAAGATTCTGCCTCAGATATTGACACTGACAAATCTTCATACTTATTTAAAATGGAGTATATTCGTTCCTTATTAGGTGTTGATTGCATTAGATATGGAGGAGACTGGTCCTCTTGATATTAAAACCAGTTAAATTCAGGTTTTTAAACCTCATGTAGTTATTCCAGAGGTTTTTCCAGTTCCTGATGCTATTTCAGATGTAATTTCTAGGGAATGGAATAGACTGGGTACTTCTTTTACTCCTCCTTCAAGGTTTAAGAAACTGTATCCTTTGCCGACTGATAGATTGGAGTTTTGGGAAAAGATCCCCAAAGTTGATGGGGCCATCTCTACTCTTGCTAAACGTACTACTATTCCTACAGCAGATAGTACTTCTTTTAAAGATCCTTTAGATAGGAAACTTGAATCTTATCTAAGGAAGGCTTATTTATGTTCAGGTCATCTTCTTAGGCCTGCTATTTCTTTGGCTGATGTTGTTGCTGCTTCAACTTTTTGGTTGGAAACTTTAGCACAACAAGTACCAGATCATAATGTGTATAGCATTGTTAAGCTAATTCAACATGCTAATAATTTCATTTGTGATGCCATTTTTGATATCATTAGAATTGATGTCAGATATATGTCTTTAGCTATATTAGCTAGAAGAGCTTTATGGCTTAAATCTTGCAATGCTGATATGACTTCTAAATTTGGTTCTCAGTTGGATTCTATTATTTCAACTGTCACTGGGGGGAAGGGAGATTTTTTGCCTCAGGATAAAAAATCTAAGGGTAAATTTAGGGCTGCTAACCGTTTTCGTTCCTTTTGTCAAAATAAGAAACAGAAACCTGACCCTTCCCCTAAGGGAACGGTTTCCAATTGGAAGCCTTCTCCAGTCTGGAATAAATCCAAGCCATTTAAAAAATCAAAATCAGCCCCCAAGTCCGCATGAAGGTGCGGCCATCATTCCAGCGCAGCTGGTAGGGGGCAGACTAAGATTTTACAAGGATGTTTGGATCAATTCAATCCAAAATCATTGGATTCAGAACATTGTTTCTCAAGGGTACAGAATAGGTTTCAAAGTAAGACCGCCTGTGAGAAGTTTTTCTCTCACGCATTCCAGTGAACCCAGTAATAAAGGCTCAGGCTTTCCTGAAGTGTGTTTCAGACCTGGAGTTATCTGGGGTAATTGTGCCAGTTCCTTTTCAGGAACGGGGTCTGGGGTTTTATTCAAATCTGTTCATTGTTCCAAAGAAGGAGAATTCTTTCAGACCAGTTCTGGATCTAAAAATTTTGAATGTAAGAATACCAACATTCAAGATGGTGACTATAAGGACTATTCTGCCTTTTGTTCAGCAAAGGCATTATATGTCCACAATAGACTTACAGGATGCATATCTTCATATTCCGATTTATCCAGATCACTATCAGTTCGTGAGATTCTCTTTTCTAGACAAGCATTACCAATTTGTTGCTCTTCCTTTTGACCTACTCTCTGTAATCAGAGAGCGGGGTATTGCGGTGTTTCCTTATTTGGACGATATCTTGGTACTTGCTCAGTCTTTACATTCTGCAGAATCTCGCACTGCGCTGCAGAATCTGTTGGCGCTCTACAAATAACCGATAATAATAATCTTCAAAGACATGGTTGGAGGATCAAATTACCAAAAAGTTCCTTGATTCCTCAGACAAGGGTAACCTTTTTAGGATTCCAAATAGATTCAGTATCCATGACTTTGTCTCTAACAGACAAAAGACGTCTGAAATTGGTTTCAGCTTGTCGGAACCTTCAGTTTCAATCATTCCTTTCAGTAGCTATGTGCATAGAGGTTTTAGGTCTCATGACTGCAGCATTGGACGCGATCCCCTTTGCTCGTTTTCACTTGAGACCTCTTCAGCTTTGTATGCTGAGCCAATGGTGCAGGAATTTATACAAAGATATCACAATTAATATCCTTAAATCCCAATGTTCGACTATCTCTGACTTGGTGGTTAGATCACCATCGTTTAGTTCAAGGGGCCTCTTTTCTTCGTCCAACCTGGACTGTGATCACAACAGATGCGAGTCTTTCAGGTTGGGGAGCTGTCTGGGGATCTCTGACAGCGCAGGGGGTTTGGAAATCTCAAGAGGCGAGATTACCAATCAATATTTTGGAACTCTGTGCGATTCTCAGAGCTCTTGGCCTCTTCTAAAGAGAGAACCGTTTGTTTTCAGACAGACAATGTCACAACCGTGGTGTATGTCAATCATCAGGGTGGGACTCGCAGTCCTCAGGCTATGAAAGAAGTATCTCGGTTACTTGCTTGGGCGGAATCCAGTTCCTGTCTAATCTCTGTGGTCAATATCCCAGGTATAGACAATAGGGAAGCAGATTATCTCAGTCGTCAGACTTTACACCTGGGAGAGTGGTCTCTTCACCCAGATGTGTTTTTTCAGATTGTTCAGATGTGGGGGCTTCCAGAAATAGATCTGATGGCTTCTCATCTACACAGGAAACTTCCCAGGTATCTGTCCAGGTCCAGGGATACTCAGGCGGAAGCAGTGGATGCGTTGTCACTTCCTTAGAATTATCAAACTGCTTATATTTTTCCGCCTCTAGTTCTTCTTCCAAGAGTGATTTCCAAAATCATAATGGAGCGTTAGTTTGTACTGCTGGTGGCTCCAGCATGTCCACACAGGTTTTGGTATGCGGATCTTATTCGGATGTCCAGTTGCCAACCTTGGCCACTTCCGTTAAGGCCAGACCTATCTCAAGGCCCGTTTTTTTTCCATCAGGATCTCAAATCATTAAATTTGAAGGTATGGAGATTGAACGCTTAGTCATAGAAGTTTCTCTGACTCAGTGATTAATACTATGTTGCAGGCTCGTAAATCTGTGTCTAGAAAGATTTATTATCGAGTTTGGAAGACTTACATTTCATGGTGCTCTTCTCATAAATTATCTTGGAATTCTTTTAGAATTCCTAGAATTTTACAGTTTCTTCAGGATGGTTTAGATAAGGGTTTGTCTGCAAGTTCCTTGAAAGGACAAATCTCTACTCTTTCTGTTCTGTTCCACAGAAAAATTGCTAATCTTCCTGATATTCATTGTTTTATTCAGGCTTTGGGTCGTATCAGGCCTGTCATTAAATCAACCTCTCCTCCTTAAAGTCTTAATTTGGTTTTGAAGGCTTTACAGGCTCCTCCGTGTGAGCCTATGCATTCTCTGGACATTAAATTACTTTCTTGGGAAGTGTTGTTCCTTTTGGCCATCTCTTCTGCTAGAAGAGTTTCTGAATTATCTGCTCTTTCTTGTGAATCTCCTTTTCTGATTTTTCATCAGGATAAGGCGGTTTTGCGGACTTCGTTTAACCCCTTAGTGACCAGAGCACTTTTCCATTTTCTGTCCGTTTGGGACCAAGGCTATTTTTACATTTCTGCGGTGTTTGTGTTTAGCTAAAATTTTCCTCTTACTCATTTACTGTACCCACACATATTATATACCGTTTTTCTCGCCATTAAATGGACTTTCTAAAAATACCATTATTTTCATCATATCTTATCATTTACTATAAAAAAAATTATAAAATATGAGGAAAAATGGAAAAAAACACACTTTTTCTAACTTTGAACCCCAAAATCTGTTACATATCTACAACCACCAAAAAACACCCATGCTAAATAGTTTCTAAATTTTGTCCTGAGTTTAGAAATACCCAATGTTTACATCTTCTTTGCTTTTTTTGTAACTTATAGGGCCATAAATACAAGTAGCACTTTGCTATTTTCAAACCATTTTTTTTCAAAATTAGCGCTAGTTACATTGGGACACTGATATCTTTCAGGAATCCCTGAATATCCATTGACATATATATTTTTTTTTAGAAGACATCCCAAAGTATTGATCTAGGCCCATTTTGGTATATTTCATGCCACCATTTCACCACCAAATGCGATCAAATACAAAAAATCGTTCACTTTTTCACAAATTTATTTACAAACTGCTTGTGCAATTATGGCATAAATGGTTGTAAATTCTTCTCTGGGATCCCCTTTGTTCAGAAATAGCAGACATATATGACTTTGGCATTGCTTTTTGGTAATTAGAAGGCCGCTAAATGCCACTGCGCACCACACGTGTATTATGCCCAGCAGTGAAGGGGTTAATTAGGGAGCATGTAAGGAGCTTTTTGGGGTATTTTTAGCTTTAGTGTAGTGTAGTAGACAACCCCAAGTATTGATCTAGGCCCATTTTGGTATATTTCATGCCACCATTTCACCGCCAAATGCGATCAAATTAAAAAAAACGTTAAATTTTTCACAATTTTAGGTTTCTCACTGAAATCATTTACAAACAGCTTGTGCAATTATTGCACTAATGGTTGTAAATGCTTCTCTGGGATCCCCTTTGTTCAGAAATAGCAGACATATATGACTTTGGCGTTGCTTTTTGGTAATTAGAATGCTGCTAAATGGCGCTGCGCATCACACATGTATTATGGCTAGCAGTGAAGGGGTTAATTAGGTAGCTTGTAGGGAGCTTGCAGGGTTAATTTTAGCTTTAGTGTAGAGATCAGCCTCCCACCTGAAACATCAGACCCCCTGATCCCTCCGAAACATCTCTCTTCCCTCCCCTACCCCACAAATGTCCCGCCATCTTAAGTACTGGCAGAAACTCTGCCAGTACTAAAATAAAAGGAAAATTTGGGCTTTTTTGTGCATTTTTTTTTTAGCATATTTACATATGCTTCTGTGTAGGATCCCCCTTAGCCCCCAACCTCACTGATCCCCCACCAAACAGCTCTCTAACCCTCCCCCTCTGACTTAATGTGCGCCATCTTGGGTACTGGCAGCTGTCTGCCAGTACCCATTTTAGTGAAAAATATGTGTTTTATAAAAAAAATGTCCCTTTTCTGTAGTGTAGCTTCCACCCCCCCATACCAACCCCCCACCCCTTCCAGATCCCTTAGATGCTTTTAAAAAAAAATGTTTATTTAATTTTTTTTCTTACACTTTATTTCTAACTTTTTTTCTGTAGTGTAGCGGTTCCCACCCGCTCCGTGCACGCGCCCGCCAACCCCCGTGCACGTGCGCGCCCCCGATCCCGCCCCCCTCCACCTTACAGAGCTCACCGATGGCCGCCCACCCGCCTCCCAAGTCGGCTCCCACCCACCAACGATACCGGCCATCGATGTCCGGTGCAGAGAGGGCCACAGAGTGGCTCTCTCTGCATCGGATGGCCAGAAAGTGTTATTGCAGGATGCCTCAATGTCGAGGCATCACTGCAATAACCGGAAAGCGGCTGGAAGCGAGCAGGATCGCTTCCAGCTGCTTTCCAGACTAAGGACGTGCAGGGTACGTCCTTGGTCGTTAAGGGGTTAAATTTTTACCTAAAGTTGTGAACTCTAACAACATTAGTAGAGAAATTGTTGTCCCTTCTTTGTGTCCTAATCCTAAGAATTCTCTGGAGAGATCTTTACATTCTCTGGATGTGGTAAGGGCTTTGAAATATTATGTTGAAGCTACTAAAGATTTCAGGAAGACTTCTAGTCTATTATCTTTTCTGGTTCTAGGAAAGGTCAGAAGGCCTCTGCTATTTCCTTGGCTTCTTGGTTAAAGCTTTTGATTCATCATGCTTATTTGGAGTCGGGTAAATCCCCGCCTCAGAGGATTACGGCTCATTCTACCAGGTCAGTTTCTACTTCCTGGGCTTAGTTTTTGGTAGAAAAGTACTTCAGGCAGCTGTTTCAGTTTGATTCTTCTGCTTATAATTTCAGGTTTTTTCATTATTAAGATTAAAACTTTTGATTTGGGTTGAAGATTAATTTTTCCGCGGAATTGGCTGTCTTTATTTTTATCCCTCCCTCTCTAGTGACTCTCTTGCGTGGAGTTCCACATCTTGGGTATTTGCTATCCCATACGTCACTAGCTCATGGACTCTTGCCAATTACATGAAAGAAAACATAATTTATGTAAGAATTTACCTGATAAATTAATTTCTTTCATATTGGCAAGAGTCCATGAGACCCACCCTTTTTATGGTGGTTATGATTTTTTTTTTGTGTAAAGCACAATTATTCCAATTCCTTGTTGATGCTTTCGCTCCTTTCTTATCACCCCACTTCTTGGCTATTCGTTAAACTGAATTGTGGGTGTGGTGAGGGGTGTATTTATAGGCATTTTGAGGTTTGGGAAACTTTGCCCCTCCTGGTAGGAATGTATATCCCATACGTCACTAGCTCATGGAATCTTACCAATATGAAAGAAATCAATTTATCAGGTAAATTCTTACATAAATTATGTTGTTTTTAAAAAAAAAAAAAATAGAACTATACTTCTTTATTCTATACTTTTTTTTTTTTTTTTTTTCTTTTTCTTGCTTTATGTGCAGTTGAGTTGTGTGCGTATGTTATAGTGAGTTCAGATATTAATTTCAGCTTTTACTAAAATAGGATCCATGTTTAAAGCAAAACTGCAAGTATTAGCTTAACTTTATTATCAGGATTATCCATCATATTTAGAAGAGTATTTAACAAACCACATTTTTTCTACCTACACAAAACACAGTAGATCAGGCTAAAATCTTTGGTGGCTGTGTTTATAAGCTGCCTGTACAGCAACTCAGGGGATGCTTTTTGTATTCGCAAAATATGCATACTTGAACTTCAATACATAGTTTAATTTGAACATATATTAAAGGGATATGAAACAGTGCTCATTGAGTAAAAAAAATGTTAAATGAAAGTAAACTTAAAAAGAAGCAGATTTTAAAATTATAAACACATTTTTTAAAAAAAATCACCAAATAAAGGTAATCAAAGATGGTCCCTCAGGACAAAGGCGCCATCTAGAGGCTTTTGTCGATGGATGTGGGGAGATACACCAGGATTAGCTCTTCTTAAAACAAAGTGGAGAAACTGCAAATAGGAAAAAACAGAAAAAAGCGCTCCGATGGTGCAGAAGATCACAACAATTGTTGGAAATTGGTATCAATACATCACTCTACAGAATGACACTCGCAAAAGTGGCGCACTATGTGGCAGGGCAAGTCAGGCAGGCTGGATAGATCAGAGCCCACCAGCTGGCTCACTCCAGATCGTGGATATACCAAAGGTTGCTGCAAAGTAAGATACAGAGAGGGAGGGGGAAGGGTACACAATAGTGCATGAAATTACTACAAAATAGAGAAAATTCCCAAAGATCCTCCAAAGAATATACTCACTAAAGTGGTGCACTATAATGCAGTGCAAGTCAGACCAGCTGGGTTAATATGAGCCCACCAGCTAGCTCACTCAGGCAAACGGGTACCAGATCCACAGTTAGAATAAAAGTAAAAAAACACGCAGTCTTAGATAAAAAAACAAATTAACCTCTATGTATAGAGGAATATTTATTGGAACAAAAAAGTATTTTTAAAACTTAAATATAATCTGCAACGCGTTTCAAAGTGCTTATGGGCCTCTTTCCTCAGGCCTTGGGCTGTCTGCCACCCGTTTTGTGGCGTTGAAGGTCTGAGGGAGGAGTACCTGACTCCAGTGGACTTCTCCTTGATGCACGCAGTGGTCTTCTTGACAACACATTTGTTAGGCGGGGTTGGGGGCCGGGCCCTCGTCATTTGACGTCACGCCGCACTCAGACTAGAGTAGTCAGGACTCAGTAGCAGCGGGAAAGTGACTGACGAGTAGAAGTTGAAGAAGTCAAGATAGAAAGAATTGTTTGTGAGCAGAGTGCAGACTGTTCTCTGCCTCCCGTCCCATTGTTTAAAACCTTTAGGCACGGTAAGACTAAATGTGAAAAAAAAAAAGATTTATGAAGCTTGTCAGCCTTGAAGTTTATAAATTGCTCTCCCTCCCAGTCAGATGGCATTTTATATTTTTTAGTTCTGGCAATGAGGTAGTTCTGTTTTTGTTAGTTTATAAATCTGATCTGATATATAAATAAATCAATGTATATATTTATGTTTACATCTATACTAGTGCTAAACTCAAATAACTATCACAATCGCATCAATCAGAGGTTGGCAGGCTCGGTTTTAACAATGTCTGACTGCCTACTACACTCCTGTCCTGATTGATTAATCTCTAGTCTAAACCAATCATGACTGTTTAAAAAAATAAATAGATAACAGTGAAAACTGGCATAGCACATTATCCAATGCAAGGAAGAGTGATGGTGCTTGTGAATGTAGAAGCTAAAAAAAAAGGCACTATGGATAGGAAAACCCAGAAAATGCTTTAATGAGCATGTGTGTGCATAATTAATCAGTATATACCCCGCATACAAAACAGTTACCCATTGAGAAACTTATACCCTTACATCTGCTGGAAAGTCTGCCAGGCATTTGCTATCAATGTATTGCTGTCCTTTTTGCAAGATGAGGGTTAAATTAGCTATAGTTACTATAGTTTGAGACTCAAACTTTGAGTAGACATTTAATAAGAAGCGAGCTTCCTACCAGTGCAGCCTGTTTCCGTGGTTCATGGTTTATATTTGCAGATTATGAGTTGTGTGACAATGATTACAATACTTTTTATAGAAACATACAATGTGTCAGCAGATAGGAACTTTTCGGTCCATCTAGGCTGCCTAATTTTCTGAATACTTTCGTTAGTTCCTGGCCTTATATGCATGTTTAAACTCAGTGTTTTTTATGTTTTAAATTTCAAATTGGTGTTTTTCACTAAGGTCTGTACTTTGGAAAATGTCCACCACAGCCTTGGTCTGTGCCTGTCCCTGTCTGAGATGTCATCACAGAAAATGTAGCATGGCTGCAGAAAAAATGGGACACAAGCAGGAACTGTTGGCTTTTTTGCTTTACAGTGCTGGTCCATATCAGGCAGCACTGTCCTCCGGCTGTACTGTGTAAGTTTTCCTCAACGCTGTGCAGACAGAGTGAAGAGCTGTTTGAAGAGAGCAGTCAAATACTGAGCAGTGATGCAAAGCAGCAGCGCATTGGTTGATGACTGGCTCTCAGGGATTTTTTTGCCTGCTGCAATATGATATTAAACTTTTTTAAAAATGCTTTATTCTCTAGTTAATCAACACATTTCAACTAAGATGGTGCTGTAGTATAACTGTCTAATTTAAATTTTATTTCAAAATGACCTGCAGAATTTTTTTCGCTAAAAAACAAATCTCATAGCAGAAAGTGGAAAAAAATTCTGCCTATGGGCTGAGCAGGATGCAGCCGGTGGTCCAACCAGGAACATCATGAGATATTTAAATCCTGTTGTGTTAAACTGAATGACTGGAGTTTGATGTCCTAGTAGATAGAGATTACATGTTCTGTAATGGTTAGTGTGATTGTTCTAGTGGAAGAATGACATGTGATGGTCTGTGTATATGTTGGATGGAAGATCTAGTAAATCACATTATATATCTGTTGGTTGCTTCTCATAAACAGGAACATTTACTACACAGCAGCTTTTTTTTTCTACCCATTTGTGAAGGTTATTAAGATTGACTTCTAGATGACAGCGATCTATTAAGATCTTAATTGAATTTTATATCTTTATAAATCGCATTCAGTCATAGGACCTGTCCCATAATTAGCTCCTCATCTCACATTCTCTCCTCCTATCCCGTATCTGATCTCCTTCCTGCAATACCCTCATATTTTTATGTCAACCCCTTCTTTTTACACTCAGTCTTCCTGGCCTCACTAAAACATGACTTTTTCTCTCTTCTGCTGCACTTTCCTATGTTAGACTGTCTTACAGTTACACCTAAACATCTGGATGCGGACAATGTGAAGGGTTTGTCATCATGCTCTCATTAAAATGTAGATTTGACAGTTATCACCCATTTCTTTTCACTCACTTTTCTCCTTTTTTAGTTTCATGCAATGATAATTCCCCCCCCCCCACATTCTCCCCAGCTTGAGCTACACAGTTTATTTTATCCTCTTTCTTCTTGGTTCCCTTTTTTGCATACCAGCAATCTATTCTTAGTGACTTCAACATCTTTGTTATTAATTGTAATGTACCTGCTATTTCCAAACTCCTCTAACTTCCTCTTTTGGCCTTTTCCTAATGGACTCCTACGTAAAAACCTACACTTCACCTCATCTTGCAGCATCATCCTGTCATCTTCCACTGTAGACAGGCTACCTCCTCAAATATTTTTTTTTTTAAATAAATGAAAAAGTAAAATTCTGAGAAATTTAACCTCAGCCCTGACATATCTCTCCCCCCCCCCCAAAAAAAAAGTGTTTTTAAAAAAAATTAACTTACTCTAAATAGCAGTGGGAAATGTCTTCCTCCACTCCATAGTTATGTTCTACTTTTGTAGCAGAGCTTTTCTTACACAAACCAATTTATGCCAACCTCAATGGTTGTTGAATCTCAACAATTCTTTGTCCTAGTTGAGGCTTTACTCGTCCTACCTATTCCTTTTGCATGAATCAACCATTTTTTTCAGGATCTGGCCCCTGCTTTACAGACTAATACAATTAGGCAGGAATTAACTCTCTTCTTTCAGCTACACCACCTCCATTTTGCCACCATCTGCTCCACATTATTTGAGGAATGGGTATGAGTTGTTCTTTCATCATCTTATCTAGCAACAGTGACCACTTAATTCTATCCTTTCTCATCTACTTCAGTCATTCTCACTTGTACTTTGTCCTGCTCTCAAATCTTTAATCTCCCCTTCTAATAACTCTCCATTTTGACCGTACATCTCTCAACTTTCATACCATTTGTCTTGTCCCCCTTCTCTTTTGACCCACTTCTTCATTACTGTATATCTGTTTCCTTTAGATTTGATGCCCTCGTTTGGACAGTGTCTTCATTATCTTTTACATTTTTAGTGTATAAGTAATGTTTTTTTTCTGATTTTAAACACATTTCCTCTTTTGGAATATACAGCTGAAGAGTAACGTTATCAACCTTGATTGCCACATCAGCAAATATGCCGCAATATGTGAGGAGTTGAAAGCAGAGGTGAGTACTTAATGTGCTTATCAAACAGTATACTTGTGGTGACTGAAGTATATATACTCTTGGAAAGACTTCCTAAATGGACATGAATGTTGTTCCTACCAGGTTGCTGAACTAAAAGAAAAACTCAGATGTTATGAGATGAAAGAGATTCTTCGGGAACAATCTTTCATTCAGGGTCATAATCTTGAGAATAAAAAGTCTCTAAGGTAACATCTTTTTTGTCACTCTTAATGGGACATTTAATCGTGTTGAAACTGTTTTAGGTTATTAACACATTTAAAAGGACACTCTACTATAAAATTGTAAATATTGCTGGGGGGTTTATTAAACACAACCAGCTATTCCACATAAAAAAAAATCTCTCCCTCATATTGGTGTTATTGTTTTCACGTTGCATAGCTTTTTTACAGAGACAATGTTTATTATTTTCAATGAAGACAGGGAATACAACAGGCAAAAGTAGCTATTTCAAATAACATAGGTAAAGAAGCTGTTTGCATAGAATTTAATACACTCCAGCAGTAAAATGGACCATTTGGAACACATTAAAAGGGAGAACACTTTAATGTTCCTTTAATTGAAACTTCAGTCATGCTTTCTGTGATTTACTTGCATACATTTTACCTTTTTTCCAACAGAAGCAGACCAAACTCTCTTATTCATCAATGAAGTATTCTGTTCTGTTATTCATTCCCAAATATTTCCAACATCCCATGCTTCCACATTTACACAATGCTATACCTGTTTTTCAGTAACTAACAATTGGAAGATACAGTGTACCTTTTGGCACTTTTGTGCCATTGAAAAGTATGCCGCAAATGAGTAGGAATAAAATAACCAGCTATAAAAAATGCAAGATGAATTTTAAATGTTTTAAAAAATTGAAAATGATAATAATAATAATAATAATAATAATAATAATACATGCTTCAAAACAGATTAAAACACAGTAGAAAAAAACTTAAACCCAATCACTCTATATAGATATTTATAAAATGTCAACTTATTTTATAATCAACCTGTTTGCCCACTTATTTTAGCCATTGCTGTCATGATGATTAATTTTAGTATAAAAACAATTTATTTGGTAGTTCTTTAAGGTGATAACTATGTCATGGTGATTACCGGACCCATAATTTGATTATTAATTAAAAGCAGCCACTTTCCATTTTAGTGCCTAAATAGTGTGGTATACCCCCTTTTAGAAGCCAGAGCAACCTATAAATTCCCTCCTAGACTACCGATAGAGGCATGAGACTTTCTAATTTGAAAGAGTAAGTCTTTCATGAGTGGTGTTGCGTGTATTGGTGTATGCTATTTAGACTATAGATTGGCTTCAAAGTGGAGTGCATTCAGCGGAGGGAGCAGTTACTAGTGGTTTTTCTAAGGGGTCAGTTCTGCGACCTGTTTTGCTTAACATTGATTTATCAGTGAAATCACCCGAGGCCTCCAGTGAAAGGTGTTAAAATGTAAATTTTCAATTGTTCTTTCAAAATATTGTCTTTTTTTATACAGAAAGAGGTAATACAAAAATAAGTGTACAGAAAGTGATAAGCTCAAGCAAGTTTATTGGGTTGTGGTTTCAAAGAACAAAACCAGCTATTTCATATACAAAAAAACTAAAACAAGCCATTTCTCACATTTTATTGCCTGCAGCTGGTATAAGAAGTAATTGGAAACACGTTAAGGGAAAAACAATTTTACAGTACACTATCCCTTTTAACCTGGGCAACTCTCTGAATAAACTGGGTGCACATCCCTCCCATGACATAGTATGCTAACCTCAAAACAGTCTGTGTGCAAAATTTGTTAGTGACTAACCATAAAAACATAAGAAAGGCACATACTAAAAACATAACATTTTTCTATGTTGTTAATATGTTTGTAGCTGATCCCTAGTGAGTTTTTCACCTGCATTGCTCTGGGGTAGCTGCCTGTGTCAGGAGAAGTGCACCCAGTTTATTCAGAGAGTGCTGCCAATTATTGTGTTTTGTATTTATTTTCAAGGCAGACAACATTTAGACAATCTTACAGGTGCAACTTGCAAGCATTAATAAATGATAAAGGGTGCTGCCGCTTTAGGATCAAATGCACATGTTCAGCCCTTCAATACAAGCACGCAGCGTTCCATAAGTCAACTGCGGAGAGGGATATAACTGAATAAGATGTGCATGTGTTTTAAGTTTGACACGGCCGCATGTAGAAAAAAAGCAAGCCATGTGGCTAAGCATCCAATTGGCTGCAAGCATGGAGCATCATAAGTAGAAAAAAGCTTTAGCTGAGGGGGCTGTGCTGAATAATAAGTAATCTAAAAGAAGAAAAATGATGCATATGCAGTTCTAGAAAAAAACAAACATCTCATCTTTCACATCTCAATTTTCACAAAACTCATTTGCAGACTGGTTAACTTTACCATCACTTTAAATCCTTACTAGTCAGTAAGACTCAATTTAAATCATATATCTTTTCAGATTATTTTCCAGTTAGCTCAGAAAATAACTGATTTAGCTATATACCATTATAAATACATAGATAACTATGCAATTATTGGGAGGTGAGCTATCTCCAGTTTAATAGGTTTATCATTCAGATTTGATCAACTTTCCAGCTTTACTTAATTGGAAGGAGAGGAAAAAAAATAATTGCCTTAATAATAACAATTTAAATAGTTTTATTTAACTAAAGAAAATAATCATTACCTTTTTAAAATTAACAATTTAAATAATTTCATGTAAATAAAACAATACATTGATTCACTTTCATTTTTACTGCTTGTCCCTCCCTCCTCACCATAGAGGAACAATGGGGTCAAAATTAAATTAAACTCATGATTCAGATAAAACAACTTTCCAATTAACTCAAATTTATCTAATTGTTTTGTTCTTTTGGTATCCTTTGTTGCACTACTGGGAGCTAGCTGCCAATTAGTGGCTCTACATAAATGCCTCTTATCTCTGGCATAACCAATGTGTTATGTTCTGCTAGGAGTGCATTGCTGCTCCTTTGATAAAGGATGCAAAGAGAATAAAGCAAATTTGATAATAGAAGAAAATCTAAAGGTTATTCATCCTGAAATTATAGATTTTTTTTATTTAAAAACCAACAACTTTTATGTAGCATGATACTGTATGTTCATGGCTTTAAGGTTTTAATTTTTTTTGGTAAATTTCTATTCACAATGTCATGCTCTCCCAGAAGTTTCTGTAAGATTAATTATGGCATTTTCTCTTGTTAAGTGTATCCAGTCCACGGATCATCCATTACTTATGGAATATATTCTCCTTCCCAACAGGAAGCTGCAAGAGTCCACCCACAGCAAAGCTGCTATATAGCTCCTCCCCTAACTGCCATATTCAGTCATTCTCTTGCAAGCCTCAACATAGATAGGAGGTTGTGAGAGTCTGTGGTGCTTTCTACTTAGTTTATTCTTCAATCAAAAGTTTGTTATTTTTAAATGGCACCGGAGTGTGCTGTTTATCTCAGGCAGTATTTGGAAGAAGAATCTGCCTGCGTTTTTCTATGATCTTAGCAGACGTAACTAAGATCCATTTGCTGTTCTCACACATTCTGAGGAGTGAGGTACTTCAGAGGGGGAATGGCGTGCAGGTTTTCCTGCAGATAAGGTATGTGCAGTAAAATATTTTTCTAGGAATGGAATTGACTAAGAAAATACTGCTGATACCGAAGTAATGTAAGTAAAGCCTTAAATGCAGCGATAGCGACTGGTATCAGGCTTATTAATAGAGATACATACTCTTGTAAAAATGTGTTTTAAAACGTTTGCTGGCATGTTTAATCGTTTTTTAACATATGTTTGGTGATAAAACTTATTGGGGCCTAAGTTTTTTCCACATGGCTGGCTTAAATTTTGCATAGAAACAGTTTCCTGAGGCTTTCCACTGTTATAGTATAAAAGTTACAGTTGGTGCAGTTAAAATTACAAACAGTGACATTCAGCTTCCCTCAGCAGTCCCCTGCATGCTATAGGACATCTCTGAAGGGCTCAAAAGGGCTTCAAAAGTAGGAGCTGTTATGACTGTTTAAAACATATTTTTCGTTTTGTTAATCTGTTTTTTGTATTAAGGGGTTAATCATCCATTTGCAAGTGGGTGCAATGCTCTGCTAACTTGTTACATACACTGTAAAAATTTTGTTAGTTTAACTGCCTTTTTTCACTGTTATTTCAAATTTTGGCAAAATTTGTTTCTCTTAAAGGCACAGTAACGTTTTATATATTTGCTTGTTAACTTGATTTAAAGTGTTTTCCTAGCTTACTAGTCTCATTATTAGTCTGTTCTAACATGTCTGACATAGAGGAAGCTCTGTGTTCATTATGTTTTAAAGCCATGGTGGAACCCCATCTTAGAATGTGTACCAGATGTACTGATTTCATGTTAAACAATAAAGATCATTTTTTGTCTTTAAAAACATTATCACCAGAGGATTCTGTCGTGGGGGTAGTTATGCCGACTAACTCTCCCCACGTGTCAGACCTTTTGACTCCCGCTTTAGGGACTCACGCTCAAATGGCGCCAAGTACATCAAGGGCACCCATAGCGTTTCTTTACCAGGGGATTCTGTCGAGGGGAAAGTTATGCCGACAAACTCTCCCCACGTGTCAGACCCTTCGACTCCCGCTTCAGGGACTCACGCTCAAATGGCGCCAAGTACATCAAGGGCGCCCATAGCGTTTATTTTACAAGACATGGCAAAGGTGGTGAATAATATTCTGGCAGCAGTATTAGTCAGACTACCTGAAATTAAAGGAAAGCAGTTAGCTCTGGGGGTAGATACAGAGCATACAGACGCTTTAAGAACCATGTATGATACTACCTCACAATATGCTTAGTCTGTGGGTGATTTCTTTTTTTTGACTCAGGGAAGATGATTTAACCTGATTCTGATATTTCTACATTTTAAAATTTATGCTTGAGAACCTCCACTTGTTGCTCAGGGAGGCTTTGGCTGCTCTGAATGAATGTGTACAATCGCAGGGCCAGAGAAATTGTGTAGACTGGATAAATAATATGCAGTGCCGGTGTGTACTGATGTTTTTCCAATACCTAAAGAGGTTTACTAAAAATTTTTTAATAAGGAATGGGATAGACCAGGTGTGCCGTTCTCTTCCCCTCCTATTTTTTAGAAGAATGTTTTCTAATAGTTACCACCACACGGGACTTCTGGCAGACAGTTCCTAAGGTGGAGAGAAGAGTTTCTACTCTAGCTAAGCGTACCACTACCTCTGACGAGGACAGTTGTGCTTTTTAGATCCAATGGATAAAAAATGTTTATTCAACAGGGTTTTATCCTGCAGCCCCTTGCATACATTGCTTCTGTCACTGCTGCTGCGGCGTTCTGGGTTGAGTCTCTTGATGAGGCTTTACAGTTAAGCGACTCCATTGGATGAATATATTTGACAAGCTTATGCTAGCCAATTCCTTTGTTTTCTGATGCCTTGTTCATTTGACTAGACTAACGGCTAAGAATTCTGTTTTTTACTATACTGGCGCGCAGAGCGCTATGGCTTATATCATGGTCAGCTGTCGTGACTTTAATAAATAAGCTACTTAACTTCCCTTCAAGGGGCAGACCCTATTCGGGCCTGGTTTGAAGGAGATTATTGCTTATATCACTGGAGGAAAAGGTCATGCCCTTCCTCAGGATAGGTCTAAATCAAGGGCAAAAAAAAAAAAAAAAAAAAAAGTCTAATTTTCGTACCTTTTAAAAACTTCAGGGCAGGTGTGGCATCCTCTTCCTCTAAGGCAAAACAAGAGGGAATTTTTGCTCAGTCCAAGGCGGTCTGGAGACAATCGGACCTGGAACAAAGATAAGCAGGCCAAGGAGCCTGCTGCTGCCTCTAAGGCAGCATGAAGGAACGGACCCCTATCCGGTAACGGATCCTATAGGGGGCAGACTTTCATTCTTTGCCCAGGCGTGGGCAAGAGATGCCCAGGATCCCTAGGCATTGGAATTTATATCCCAGAGATATCTTCTGGATTTCAAAGATTCCCCCCCAAAAAAAGGGGAGATTTCGCCTTTCACAATTATCTGCAAACCAGATAAAGAAGGAGGCATTCTTACATTGTGTACGAGATCCATCCAGTTCCAAGAGAGGAACAGGGACAGAGTTTTTACTCAAATCTGTTTGTGGTTCCCAAGGAGAGGGAACCTTCAGACCTATTTTGGATCTAAAGATCTTAAACAAATTCCTCAGAATTCCGTCATTTAAGATGGAAACTATTCGTACCATCTTAACTATGATCCAGGAGAGTCAATAGAGGACTACAATGGATTTGAAGGATGCTTATCCTCACATTGTGATGCATAAAGATCACCATCGTTTTTCAGGTTTGCCTTTCTAGACAGGCATTACCAGTTTGTAGCTCTTTCCTTTGGGATATCTACAGCCCCAAGAATCTTTATGGAGGTTCTGGGGTCGCTTTGGCGGTCCTTAGACCGCAGGGCATAGAAGTGGCCCCTTATTTAGACGACATCCTGATACAGGCGTCAAACATCCAAATTGCCCAGTCTCATACGGACGTAGTACTGGCATTTCTGAGATCACATGGGTGGAAAGTGAACAAGGAAAGAGTTCTCTATCCCCAATCTCAAGGGTTTCTCTCCTAGGGACTCTGATAGATTCTGTAGAAATGAAAATTTACCTGACGGAGTCCAGGTTGTCAAAGTTTCTAACTTTCTGCCGTGTTTTTTTCATCCCATCCGCGCCCTTCAGTGGCTCAGTACATGAATGAAATCGGCTTAATGGTAGCGGCAAGGGACATAGTACCGTTTGCACGTCTACATTTCAGACCGCTGCAACTATGCATGCTCAGTCAGAGGAACGGGGATTACACAGATTTGTCCCCCTGTTAAACCTGGACCAAGAGACCAGAGATTCTCTTCTCTGGTGACTATGTCGGGTCCATCTGTCCAAGGGTATGACCTTCCGCAGGTCAGATGGGACAATTGTTACAATAGATGCCAGCCTTTTAGGTTGGGATGCAGTCTGGAACTCCCTGAAGGCTCAGGGATAGTGGACTTAGGAGGAGACCCTCCTTCTAATAAATATTCTGGAACTGGGAGTGATATTCCATGCTCTTCAGACTTGGCCTCAGTTAGCAACTCTGAGGTACATCATACTCAGTCGGACAATATACACGACTGTGGCTTACATCAGCCATCAAGGGGGAACAGAAGTTCCCTAGCGATGTTAGAAGTCTTACAATAATTCACTGGACAGAGACTCACTCTTGTCTATCAGCTATCCATATCCCAGGTGTTGAGAACTGGGAGGTGGATTTTCTAAGTCGTCAGACTTTTCTTCCGGGGGAGTGGGATTTCCTCCGGAGGTCAAGACCAAGCAGGAGAGGGCTTTGGTGTTTTTGACAGCGCCTGCGTAGCCACGCAGGACCTGGTATGCAGATCTGGTGGACATGTCATCCTTTCCATCACGGTCTCTGCTTCAGAGACAGGTCCCTCTACCTCAGGGTCCTTTCAACCATCTAAATAGAATCAATCTGAGATGGACTGCCTGGAGACTGAACGCTTGATGTTATCAAAGCATGGCTTCTCCGAGTCAGTCATTGATACCTTAATACAGACATGAAAGCCTGTCTCTAGGAAAATTGAACATAGATATGGTGTAAATATCTGATTGTTATGAATCCAAGGGTTACTCATGGAGTAAAGTCTGGATTCCCAGGATATTATCTTTTCTCCAAGATGTTTTTGAGAAAAGGGTTGTCAGCTAATTCCTTAAAAGGGGACAGATTTTTACTCTGTCTATTTTTTTGCACAAGCGTCTGGCAGGTATTCTAGACGTTCAGGCATTTGGTCAGGCTTTGGTTAGGTCCAAGCCTGTGTTTAAAACTGTTGCTCCGCCATGGAGCTTAAACCTGATTCCTAAGGTTCTTCAAGAAGTTCCGTTTGAACCTTTTTTGTTCCATAGATATCAATCTTTATCTTGGAAAGTTCCTTTTGGGTAGCTAATTCCTCGACTTGTAGAGTCTCCAAGTTATCTGTTACAATGTGATTCTCCTTATCTGGTCCTTCGTACGGATAAGGTAGTCCTGCGTACCAACCTGGGTTTTTTCCTAAGGTGGTATCTAACAAGTACATCACTCAAGAGATAGTTGTTCCATGCTTGTATCCTAATCCTTCCTCAAAGAAGGAACGTCTATTACACAATATTGGACGTGGTTTGTGCTTTAAAGTTTTACTTACAAGCTACTACAGTTTTCATCAAACGTTCACCTTGTTTGTTGTCTATTCTGGACAGAGGAGAGGTCAAAAGACATCAGCAGCCTCTCTGTCTTTTTGGTTAAAAAGCATAATTCATTTAGCTTATGAGACTGCTGGACAGCAGCCTCCTGAAGGGATTACAGCTCATTCTACTAGAGCTGTGGTTTTCACTTGGGCCTTTTTTAAATGTGGCTTCTGTTGAACAGATTTACAAGACGGAGTCTTGGTCTGCGCTTCATACTTTTCAAATTTAACAAATTTGATACCTTGCTTCTTCGGAGGCTATTTTTGGGAGAAAGGGTTTTTTACAGGCAGTGGTAACTTCCGTTTAAGTACCTGCCTTGTCCCTCCCATCATCCGTGTACTTTAGCTTTGGTATTGGTATTCCATAAGTAATGGATGATCCGTGGACTGGATACACTTAACAAGAGAAAACATAATTTATGCTTACCTGATAAATTTATTTCTCTTGTAGTGTATCCAGTCCACGGCCCGCCCTGTCACTTTAAGGCAGGTAATTTTTTCATTTGAACTACAGTCACCACTGCACCCTATAGTTTTTCCTTTCTCTGCATGTTTTCGGTCGAATGACTGAATATGGCAGTTAGGGGAGGAGCTATATAGCAGCTTTGCTGTGGGTGGACTCTTGCAGCTTCCTGTTGGGAAGGAGAATATATTCCATAAGTAATGGATGATCCGTGGACTGGATACACTACAAGAGAAATAAATTTATCAGGTAAGCATAAATTATGTTTTTTCTATCTAGAAGATATCACGTATTGTTAGTTTCTTTCATGTAATTGGCAAGAGTCCATGAGCTAGTGACGTATGGGATATACATTGCTACCAGGAGGGGCAAAGTTTCCCAAACCTCAAAATGCCTATAAATACACCCCCCACCACACCCACAATTCAGTTTTACAAACTTTGCCTCCTATGGAGGTGGTGAAGTAAGTTTGTGCTAGATTTCTACGTTGATATGCGCTTCTCAGCATGCTGAAGCCCGGTTTTCCTCTGAGTGCAGTGAATGACAGAGGGATGTGAAGGAAGTATTGCCTATTGAATACTATAGTAAAAAGAGGAGAATGTTCCAAATCCCTTAGCAAAACTTTGTGAGGCTGACAGGTTGATTAAAAGAAATAATCTTTATTAGAATAGTCCATAGGTATACAGCAAGACACCAAGGGTAAAAACAAAGTGATACAAAGTTTGACCGCTTTCGGTCAACAGACCGTAGTCATAAACTTAAAATCTTGCAACATGTGCATACTATTTAAAACATTATATCCTTTGTTATAACATACTTCTTATGAGACAACTTTATATATGGTGGGTCTATGAACATTGTTTTGATTATATTTATAAGTATACTTCTGTTTTTTCATTATGTTTATGTTTTATTTTTTGATTGGTTTCACTTGTACATATGTGAATGCAACTATAATAACTATCAGATTAAGGTATTAGTACACTTGTATATTACTTCAGCCAGGTAATTAAAGGGTTAAACATGGGTGTGTTGAGCTCCTCCAATGAGAGGAAGCTATTTGTTTTAAATAGTATGCACATGTTGCAAGATTTTAAGTTTATGACTACGGTCTGTTGACCGAAACCGGTCAAACTTTGTATCACTTTGTTTTTACCCTTGGTGTCTTGCTGTATACGTATGGACTATTCTAATAAAGATTATTTCTTTTAATCAACCTGAGTGTCAGCCTCACAAAGTTTTGCTAAGGGATTTGGAACATTCTCCTCTTTTTACTATTTACGTTGTGGATTTCTGGGACTCCACTCTTTTGCACAAGGGTTCCTGTACTCTCTGCAGGTAGCTGACAAGGGAGCTGCTGAAACCGGATGCTGGAAGGAGGGGCTTAGGGGCTGAACTGTGTGTGTGTGCAGTAAGGAGGATCTTGAAGACGCTGGGATTGCAAGCTGCAGCAGCCACAAGGAACTAAGGCTGTATTAACACGCTGAACTGTGAGTGCTGCTTGAACTGTATTCTGTGACAACGTTTGCTTGCTTGCGCTATTGGTGTCTATATTGTTAGCCTTAGGAGGTGTTGGAGATTGTACACATTTTATTGCTGCCTGGTCAGCGTTGTGTTTTGTTCCTCCCCTAAGGTATTGTGGCTACTAATTTCCACACATGCACCATAGCAGCCTATATGCTTCATCTATAATCATCTGTACAGACAGCACATCATACAACTTGGACAAGGGATTGAGCTCATAACTATCACTAGTAGGCGTGTTGTATCCAGGGTAAACCATTACCCCACACGCTTTTTTACTACTTATATGTGAACTTTGGTTTCTCTCCCCTTTGTTTATATTTGAATGTCATTGGTACAATCTGCTCCTCACACACACATACTATTACTTGGGAATAATACTAGCCCCCACGACAGCCCCTCTGCTGATTATCTTTAGTCCACTACTCTATTTACACCTTTTGTGCAGACTTCGGTATATTTTGTTCTAAGTTTTATATATTGAATACTATGGTCATCCTATCGGGGATCTATTTCATAGGTTCTCTGTTATCGGTCGTAGAGATCTCTTCTCCTACCTCCCTTTTCAGATCGACGATATACTCTTATATACCATTAAGTGCATTTGTTGTAAACTTGTGGTAACTGTTCCTCCGGCTGTAGTTTGTGTTAGTTGTCATGATAAACTTTCAAAAGCAGATATTTCCATTAGTAGTAGTCCATTACCTGTTGTTGTTCCTTCAACATCTAATGTTCAGGATATTCCTGTTAATGTAAGATAATTTGTTTCTAATTCTATTCAGAAGGCCCTGTCTGTTATACCACCTTCTAATAAACGTAAAAGGTCTTTTAAAACTTCTCATAAATTAGATGAATTTTTATATGACCGCCAACATTCTGATTTATCTATCTCTGATGAGGATCTATCTGGTTCAGAAGATTCTGCCTCAGATATTGACACTGACAAATCTTCATATTTATTTAAGATAGAGTTTATTCGTTCCTTACTTAAAGAGGTGTTGATTGCATTAGATATGGAGGAGTCTAGTCCTCTTGATATTAAAACCAGTAAACGTTTAAATTAGGTTTTTAAACCTCATGTAGTTATTCCAGATGTTTTTCCAGTTCCTGATGCTATTTTAGATGTAATTTCGAGAGAATGGAATAGTTTGGGTACTTCATTTACTCCTTCTTTCTCCTTATGACTAACAAGCTGTTTGAATTACACCTGTTCAGATGAAAAATTGTACAGTGAACAAATGAGGCAACTCACCCCTAACTTACAGTAAAAACTCTGGGGCCTAATCTACAGATACGCCATATTATATATATCTATAACTTAGTGTATTGCATTAGAGGATATAAAAGGCTTTTTAAAGAACACTATGTTGCAGAGAAAAAAGAAAAAAATTCCTGTCTCAAATACTTATACGAAGACTTGAATTTTACTCTAAATGAATTCCTTAAGCACATGTAATACCACAGAAGATCTTGTGAAAGAAGTAAATAACGTACATAGCTATATGGACATTATATTAGCAAGCATAATTATAAAATGTGATACATTTAATATGACTGTATATCTAGGTATCCCTGTACTTGTAGTTATATTTCTCAGAACCAACAATCTAGAAGACTTACACAAAATTCACAGCTATTAAGAGACCCTTTAACCTCCTGATACCTAGTATACCATTTATATTTCGACTGTTGTTAAACATAAGATACAAACAAAATACAATTTTTATATGCCCATGCACTTATTCAAAATAACCCAGTAGATATTATAAGAGATATGGACCCTTATATTGAACAACTGTAGTAAGCTGTTTGAAGATGTTTAGCCCTTATCACACAGAGCAGTATTGAAAGATCAAATGCCACCTCCTACCACAGGGGTTATGGGAGAAAGACAGCAAATGTCACAGTTAAATTTTGATTTGGCTGTGAAGCAAATTTGCCATAAATTTTCTCTTACTTGGTGTATTCAGTCCACGGATTCATCCTTACTTGTGGGATATTTTCAATCCCTACAGGAAGTGGCAAAGAGAGCACACAGCAAAGCTGTCCATATAGCTCCCCTCAGGCTCCGCCCCCCCCAGTCATTCTCTTTGCCGCTCTAACAAGTAGCATCTCCACGGGGGGGGTAAAGAGTATGTGGTGTTAGATTTGTAGTTTTATTTCTTCAATCAAGAGTTTGTTATTTTAAAATAGTGCCGGCTTGTACTATTTACTCTGAGGCAGAACAGTGATGAAGATTTCTGCTGAGAGGAATATGATTTTAGCACCAGTAACTAAAATCCATTGCTGTTCCCACGCAGGACTGTTGAATACCAGAGAACTTCAGTTGGGGGGAACAGTTTGCAGGCTTAACTGCTTAAGGTATGCTCAGTCATTTTTTTCTAACAAGACCTGGTAATGCTAGAAGACTGATAGAAATCCCCATGTGGAAAGGTAAGCCATTTTCTGAGACTCAGTATAGAAGGATGGCTTAGTTTACAGGGCTTAAATCACTGGTGGACACTGTTATGGTTAAAATCGATTATTTTTTAATATAATCTGATGTTTGCACAAGTGTTTATCATGTTTGGAACACTTTTTAGGGGTTTTATACGCCTGGCATAATTTTAGACACCTTTTTTGGCTTAGGAAGGCCTCACAACTCCGGAGTGAAGAGGGAGAGGGCCTAATTTTCGCGCCTCAGTTGCGCAGTTCTTTCACAAGATAGCTTCATGCAGCTTCACATGTAGAGTCCAGAGATTGCAGGAGGACTACAGGGAGGCTTATTTTTGTTCCACAACTAATCCCCAAGGAAGGTAGTGTGTTAAACTGGTGGCCAGCTTCAATTTGCTCCGGTTTGGGCAATAAGGGGTTAATTGGCTTGAAACTTGGTGTGCAATCTTTTCAAAGCATTAGGATCATATGGTGTAAATTTCATAAAGATCGGATGTTTTTTGGAGATTTGGTAAAAAAGTGTGTGCTTTTTATTATTTAAAGGCACAGTAACGTTTTTTCAAAAAGTGTATTTTTCTGTATTTGAGTGCTATCTAAGTCTGTCTAAGCCTACTGATAGACCTTGTTCTATGTGTTTAAAAGCCATGGCGGTACCCCCATTGCATTTGTGTTTAAAGTGTGCTAAGGTATCTAAACATTTTAATGACCATGCATTGACACTTAAAAATGTAGCCCAAGATGATTCTTTGACGGAAACTAATGAGGATAGTCCTCCTTCCTCTCCCTATGTGTCGACACCAGTTACGCCCGCGCAAGCGTTGCCTAGTACCTCTAGCGCATTGGCCCCTATTACTTTACAACAATTAGCAGCAGTAATGGATAATTCCCTTGCAGCATTTTTATCCAAACTGCCTATTTTTCCAAAAAAGCGCGATAGCTCAGTTTTAAATACAGAGGATGAGCAATCTGAAGCTTTGGGTAATTTATCTGTAGTACCCTCACAAAACTCAGAAGTAGCAGTGAGGGGCGGTCTGTCTGAGGGAGGAATTTCTGACACAGGAAAAGTTTCTCAGCAGGCAGAGTCAGATTCCTTAGCGTTTAAATTTAAGCTGGAACACCTCCGCGTCCGGCTCAAGGAGGTTTTAGCTACGCTGGATGATTGTGACCCCATGGTGGTCCCTGAAAAATTGTGTAAAATGGACAGGTTTTTAGAGGTCCCTGTATACACTGAGGCATTTCCGATCCCAAAGAGGGTGGCGGATATTGTGACTAAGGAGTGGGAGAGACCAGGTGTACCCTTTGTTCCCCCACCTATCTTTAATAAAATGTTCCCCATAAATGACCCCAGGCGGGACGCGTGGCAGACGATCCCCAAGGTAGAGGGGCTGTTTCAACACTTGCTAAGCGTACAACTATACCAATAGAGGACAGTTGTGCTTTCAAAGATCCTATGGATAAAAAATTGGAAGGTTTGCTGAAGAAAAATTTTGTTCAGCAAGGTTTTCTTCTTCAACCAATTGCCTGCATTATTCCGATAACTACTGCAGCGGCTTTTTGGTTCGAGGCCCTGGAGGAGTCGCTCCAGAGGGAGACTTCATATGATGAGGTCATGGATAGAATTCATGCTCTAAAGCTGGCTAATTCTTTTATCACTGATGCCGCTCTCCAATTAGCTAAGCTAGCGGCGAAAAACTTAGGCTTTGCCATCATGGCGCGAAGAGCGCTTTGGCTCAAATCATGGTCGGCTGATGTGTCGTCCAAAACAAAACTGTTAAATATTCCCTTCAAGGGGAAAGCCCTATTTGGCCCAGAGCTGAAAGAAATTATTTCAGATATCACTGGAAGCAAGGGCCATGCCCTGCCACAAGATAGGCCGTTTAAGGCCAAAAACAAGGCTAATTTTTGCTCCTTTCGCAACTTCAGGAGCGGACCTGCCACAACCTCTGCTGCCGCAAAGCAAGATAACGCTTCCCAGCCCAAAGCAACTTGGAAATCCCTGCAGGGCTGGAATAAGGGTAAACAGGCCAAGAAGCCTGCTCCTGCTACCAGGACAGCATGAAGGGGTAGCCCCCGATCCGGGATCGGATCGAGTAGGGGGCAGACTTTCTCTCTTCGCTCAGGCTTGGGCAAGAGATGTTCCAGATCCCTGGGCATTAGAAATAGTTGCTCAGGGGTACCTTCTAGAATTCAAGGATTCTCCCCCAAGGGGAAGGTTCCACATTTCTTATTCGTCTTCAGACCAAATAAAGAAACAGGCGTTCTTACGCTGTGTAGAAGATCTGCTAAAGATGGGAGTGATACACCCAGTTCCAATTGTAGAACAAGGTCTGGGTTTTTACTCAAACCTGTTTGTAGTTCCCAAAAAGGAGGGAATTTTCAGGCCAATCCTGGATCTAAAAATTCTAAACAAATTCCTCAAAGATGGAAACCATTCGGACAATCTTGCCGATGACCCAGGAGGGTCAATATATGATTACCGTGGATATAAAGGATGCGTACCTACATATTCCTATCCACAAAGATCACCATCAGTTCCTAAGGTTCGCCTTCCTGGGCAAACAGCTAGGGTCCCTTCTAGCGGTACTAAGACCGCGGGGCATTGCAGTAGCACCTTGCCTAGACGACATATTAATACAGGCGTCGTCCTTTCACAGAGCCAAGGCTCATACGGACATCGTTCTGGCCTTTCTAAGGTCTCACGGGTGGAAGGTGAACGTAGAAAAGAGTTCTCTGTCCCCGCTCACAAGGGTTCCTTTCCTGGGAACACTAATAGACTCGGTAGAAATGAAAATCTTTCTGACAGAGGTCAGGAAGTCAAAACTGCTGAATACTTGCCGAGTTCTTCATTCCATTCCTCGGCCTTCCGTGGCTCAGTGCATGGAAGTCATTGGTTTAATGGTTGCGGCAATGGACGTAGTCCCTTTTGCCTGAATTCATCTCAGACCACTGCAGCTGTGCATGCTCAAACAGTGGAATGGAGATTACGCAGATTTGTCTCCTCAAGTACAAATGGACCAGAAAACCAGAGACTCTCTTCTCTGGTGGTTGTCTCAAGATCACCTGTCTCAGGGATTGAGTTTCCGCAGACTGGAGTGGATCATTGTCACGACAGAGGCTGGGGTGCGGTCTGGAACTCCCTGAAGGCTCAGGGACTATGGTCTCGGGAAGAATCTCTTCTTCCGATAAACATTTTGGAGTTGAGAGCGATATTCAATACGCTCCAGGTGTGGCCTCAACTAGCGGAGGCCAAATTCATCAGATTTCAGTCGGACAACATCACGACTGTAGCGTACATCAATCATCAGGGAGGAACAAAAAGTTCCCTAGCGATGAAGGAAGTATCCAAAATCATCAAATGGGCGGAGGATCACTCCTGCCATCTATCTGCAATTCACATCCCAAGGGTAGACAACTGGGAGGCGGATTTTCTAAGTCGTCAGACTTTCCATCCGGGGGAGTGGGAACTCCACCCGGAGGTTTTTGCTCAGCTAACTCAGCTATGGGGCATTCCAGAATTGGATCTGATGGCGTCCCGTCAGAACACCAAACTTCCCCTTTACGGTTCCAGATCCGGGGATCCCAAGGCGGCATTGATGGATACATTAATAGCGCCTTGGTCGTTCAGTCTAGCTTATGTCTTTCCACCGTTTCCTCTTCTCCTTCGGCTAGTAGCCAGAATCAAACAGGAGAAGGCTTCGGTAATTCTGATAGCGCCTGCGTGGCCATGCAGGACTTGGTATGCAGACCTAGTGGACATGTCATCGGTCCCACCATGGAAACTGCCATTGAGGCAGGATCTTCTTATTCAAGGTCCTTTCAAGCATCCAAATCTAGTTTCTCTGAATCAATTATAGACACTCTGATACAGGCCAGAAAGCCTGTCATCAGGAAAATTTACCATAAGATATGGCGGAAATATCTTTGTTGGTGTGAATCCAAGGGTTACTCGTGGAGTAAGATTAGGATTCCAAGGATATGGTTTTTTCTCCAAGAAGGATTGGAGAAGGGTCTGTCAACTAGTTCCTTAAAGGGGCAGATATCTGCTCTGTCTATTCTGTTACATAAGCGTCTGGCTGCTGTACCAGACGTTCAGGTGTTTGCACAGGCCCTAGTCAGAATCAAGCCTGTGGCTCCTCTATGGAGTCTAAATTTAGTTCTTTCAGTTCTTCAAGGGGTTCCGTTTGAACCTTTGCATTCCATAGATATTAAGTTTTTATCTTGGAAAGTTTTGTTTTTAGTAGCCATTTCTTCTGCTCGAAGAGTTTCTGAATTGTCTGCTTTGCAGTGTAATTCACCCTATCTGGTGTTCCATGCAGATAAGGTTGTTTTGCGCACCAAACCTGGTTTCCTTCCAAAAGTGGTTTCTAATAAGAATATTAACCAGGAAATCATTGTTCCTTCTCTGTGTCCTAATCCAGTTTCTAAGAAGGACCGACTTTTACACAATCTTGACGTGGTTCGTGCTTTAAAATTCTATTTAAAAGCAACTAAAGATTTCAGACAAACATCATCCTTGTTTGTTGTCTATTCTGGTAAGAGGAGAGGTCAGAAAGCGTCTGCTACCTCTTTCCTTTTGGCTGAAAAGCATCATCCGTTTGGCTTATGAGACTGCGGGACAGCAGCCTCCTGAACGAATTACAGCTCATTCCACTAGAGCTCTGGCTTCCACATGGGCTTTCAAGAATGAGGCTTCTGTTGAACAGATTTGTAAGGCAGCGACTTGGTCTCACTGCATACATTTGCCAAATTTTACAAATTCGATACTTTTGCTTCTTCGGAGGCTATTTTTGGGAGAGAGGTTTTGCAAGCAGTGGTGCCTTCCGTTTAGGTTACCTGACTTGTTCCCTCCCTTCATCCGTGTCCTATTGCTTTGGTATTGGTATCCCACAAGTAAGGATGAATCCGTGGACTGAATACACCAAGTAAGAGAAAACAGAATTTATGCTTACCTGATAAATTACTTTCTCTTACGGTGTATTCAGTCCACGGCCCGCCCTGACATTTAAGTCAGGTTCAAATTTAATTTATAATAACTACAGTCACCACTGCACCCTATGGTTCTCCTTTTTCTCCTAACCATCGGTCGAATGACGGGAGGGCGGAGCCTGAGGGGAGCTATATGGACAGCTTTGCTGTGTGCTCTCTTTGCCACTTCCTGTAGGGATTGAGAATATCCCACAAGTAAGGATGAATCCGTGGACTGAATACACCGTAAGAGAAAGTAATTTATCAGGTAAGCATAAATTCTGGGGTTTTTTTGTTTTTTTTTTCCTTTTCCAGTGTTTACACTAAAGTAGTGAAGATCAATTAACATTAACTCCTACCCGAGGGGTTATGGGAGTAACCAGTGTTGAAAGGCCAAGTATCACCTCCTACCGCAGGGGTTATGGGAGAGAGACAATAAACGTCCAAATGTCACATTAAAGTTTCGATTTGGCTCAGAAGCAAGATCAGAATATTATTTCTTTTTCCCTTTTTTCCAGTGTTTGCACTAAAGTAGTGAAGATTAATTAACAATAACTCCTACCCACAGGATTATGGGAGTAAGCGTCTTCTACCAGAAAGGTTATGGGAGATTATAGCAGAAGCCTGTGGCCCAGATAGATATCACAGTCCATGTGTGTATGTGAATGGAAAGCTCCACATTTAGTTAAGTAGCCATCATTCGGTTTGCCTATCAATTCAGCGCTGCATAGTTAAACCAAAAATGCCTTGAGTTTTATCCTGCACTCACCGCAGCACAAGAAAGCTGAGACAGTGTCCTTGTAGTTAATGCTAACAGCACAAATTAACCACAGATGTTTCCCTCCCACAGGGGAGGCTAATGTAGCGATTTCCAGATATTATATAGGCTTTAACATATAGAAAGTACCTTCCTGGGACACCGCAATCTAGTGCTGTCAAACCATCTGCTCCTCCGTAACCGGCAGGTTATGTTCTCTCCACTCTACGATATAGCAACCAGCTGCTTCTCCACAGCCGATCCTCTTGCCAGATAACCACACCCGTGGCTGTATCTTACTCTGCTCACCTTGGCACGGCTTTAAACAATTATCAGTTAGACCGCATCAACTGCGGATCGACTCACAGCCAGCTTCAGAGATGGTGCTGCTCCACCATAGGAGCCATCGTAGCAGGGACTTCAGGGCGCTGTATGTTAACGCTGAGGCGCCAAGGTGCAGACGCTCTGCACACTCCGCCTCTCGCCGGAAGTTCCTCCAGCAAAAGTCAATTCAATAGTCCGATATCAGTCTCATTTACTCCTTCTTTAAGGTTTAAGAGACTGTACCCTTTGCCGGCTTATAGATTGGAGTTTTGGGAGAAAATCCCCAAAGTTGATGGGGCTATCTCTACTCTTGCTAAACGTACTACTATTCCTACGGCAGATAGTACTTCTTTTAAAGATCCTTTAGATAGGAAACTTGAATCTTTTCTAAGGAAGGCTTATTTATGTTAAGGTAATCTTCTTAGGCCTGCTATTTCTTTGGCTGATGTTGCTGCAGCTTCAACTTTTTGTTTGGAGGCTTTAGCGCAACAAGTACCAGATCATAATGTGTATAGCATTTTTAAAGGGACAGTAAACACCAGAATTTTTGTTGTTTAAAAAGGTAGATAATTCCTTTATTACCCATTCCCCAATTTTGCATAACCAACACAGTTATAATAATATACTTTTTACCTCTGTGATTATCTTGTATCTAAGCCTCTGCAAACTGCCCCCTTATTTCAGTTCTTTTGACAGACATGCATTTTTAGCCAATCAGTGCTTGCTCTTAGGAGCTTTACGTGCCGGAGCTCAATGTTATCTATATGAAACACATGAACTAACGCCCTCTAGTGGTGAAAACTGTCAAAATGCTTTCCGATTAGAGGCAGTCTTCAAGCTCTAAGAAATTAGCACATGAACCTCCTAGATTTAGCTTTCAACTAAGAATACCAAGAGAACAAAGCAAAATTGGTAATAAAAGTAAATTGGAAAGTTGTTTAAAATTACATGTCCTATTTAAATCATGAAAGATTTTTTGTGACTTTACTGTCCCTTTAAGCTTCTTCAACATGCTAATAATTTCATTTGTGATGCCATTTTTTATATCATTAGAATTGATGTCAGGTATATGTCTTTAGCTATCTTAGCTAGAAGAGCTTTGTGGCTTAAATCTTGGAATGCAGATATGACTTCTAAGTCAACGTTGCTTTCTCTTTCTTTCCAGGGTAATAAATTATTTGGTTCTCAGTTGGATTCTATAATTTCAACTGTCACTGGGGGGAAGGGAGCTTTTTTGCCTCAGGATAAAAAATCTAAGGGTAAATTTAGGGCTGCTAACCGTTTTCGTTCCTTTCGTCAGAATAAGGAACAGAAGCCTGACCCTTCCCCTAAAGGAACGGCTTCCAATTGGAAGCCTTCTCCAGTCTGGAATAAATCCAAGCCCTTTGGAAAATCATAACCAGCCCCCAAGTCCGCATGAAGGTGTGGCCCTCAGTCCAGCACAGCTGGTAGGGGGCAGGCTACGATTTTTCAAAGATGTTTGGAGCAATTCAGTCCAAAATCATTGGATTCAGAACATTGTTTCTCAGGGGTACAGAATAGGTTTCAAGGTAAGACCGCCTGTGAGAAGGTTTCTCTCTCTCACACATTCCAGTGAACCCAGTAAAGGCTCAGGCTTTCCTGAAGTGTGTTTCAGACCTGGAGTCTTCTGGGGTAGTTGTGCCAGTTCCATATCTGGAACGGGGTCTGGGGTTTTATTCAAATCTGTTTATTGTACCAAAGAAAGAGAATTCTTTCAGACCAGTTCTGGATATAAAAATTTTTAATCATTATGTAAGAATACCAACATTCAAGATGGTGACTATAAGGACTATTCTGCCTTTTGTTCTGCAAGGGCATTATATGTCCACAATAGATTTACAGGATGCTTATCTTCATATTCCAATTCATCCAGATCACTATCAGTTCCTGAGATTCTCTTTTCTAGATGAGCATTACCAATTTGTTGCTCTTCCTTTTGGCCTAGCAACAGCTCCAAGGATCTTTTCAAAGGTTCTCGGTGCCCTTCTCTCTGTAATCAGAGAGCGGGGTATTGCGGTGTTTCCTTATTTGGATGATATCTTGGTACTTGCTCAGTCTTTACATTCTGCAGAATCTCACACGAATCAACTTGTGTTGTTTCTTCAAGAACATGGTTGGAGGATCAATTTACCAAAAAGTTCCTTGATTCCTCAGACAAGGGTAACCTTTTTAGGCTTCCAGATAGATTCAGTATCCATGACTTTGTCTTTAACAGACAAAAGACGTCTGAAATTGGTTTCAGCTTGTCGGAACCTTCAGTCTCAATCATTCCCTTCAGTAGCTATGTGCATGGAAGTTTTAGGTCTCATGACTGCAGCATCGGACTCAATCCCCTTTGCTCGTTTTCACATGAGACCTCTTCAGCTTTGCATGCTGAATCAATGGTGCCGGGATTATACAAATATATCACAATTAATATCCTTAAATCCCAATGTTCAACACTCTCTGACGTGGTGGTTAAATCACCAGCGTTTAGTTCAAGGGGCCTCTTTTCTTCGTCCAACCTGGACTGTGATTTCAACAGATGCGAGTCTTTCAGGTTGCGGAGCTTTCTGGGGATCTCTGACAGTGCAGGGGGTTTGGAAATCTCAAGAGGCGAGATTACCAATCAATATTTTGGAACTCTGTGCAATTTTCAGAGCTCTTCAGTTCTGGCCTCTTCTGAAGAGAGAATCGTTTATTTGTTTTCAGACAGACAATGTCACAACCGTGGCGTATATCAATCATCAAGGTGGGACTCACAGTCCTCGGGCTATGAAAGAAGTATCTCGGATACTTGCATGGGCGAATCCAGCTCTTGTCTAATCTCTGCGGTTCATATCCCAGGTATAGACAATTGGGAAGAGGATTATCTCAGTCGCCAGACTTTACATCCGGGAGAATGGTCTCTTCACCCAGATGTGTTTCTTCAGATTGTTCAGATATGGGGGCTTCCAGAAATAGATCTGATGGCTTCTCATCTAAACAGGAAACTTCCCAGGTATCTGTCCAGATCCAGGGATCCTCAGGCGGAAGCAGTGGATGCGTTGTCACTTCCTTGGAATTATCAACCTGCTTATATCTTTCCGCCTCTAGTTATTCTTCCAAGAGTGATTTCCAAAATCATAATGGAAAGTTTGTTTGTACTGCTGGTGGCTCCAGCATGGCCACACAGGTTTTGGTATGCGGATCTTGTTTGGATGTCCAGTCGCCAACCTTGGCCACTTCCGTTAAGGTCAGACCTTCTATCTCAAGGTCCGTTTTTCTATCAGGATCTCAAATCATTAAATTTGAAGGTATGGAGATTGAACGCTTAGTGCTTAGTCATAGAAGTTTCTCTGACTCAGTGATTAATACTATGTTGCAGGCTCGTAAATCTGTGTCTAGAAGGATTTATTACCGAGTTTGGAAGACTTGTATTTCATGGTGTTCCTCTCATAAGTTCTCTTGGCATTCTTTTAGAATTCCTAGAATTGTACAGTTTCTTCAGGATGGTTTGGATAAGGGTTTGTCTGCAAGTTCCTTAAAAAGGACAAATCGCTGCGCTTACTGTTCTGTTTCACAGAATAATTGCTAATCTTCCTGACATTCGTTGTTTTGTACAGGCTTTGGTTCGTATCAAGCCTGTCATTAAGTCAATCTCTCCTCCTTGGAGTCTTAATTTGGTTTTGAGAGCTTTACAGGCTCCTCCGTTTGAGCATATGCATTCTCTGGATATTAAGTTACTTTCTTGGAAAGTGTTGTTTCTTTTGGCTATTTCTTCTGCTAGAAGAGTTTGAGTTATCTGCTCTTTCTTGTGAGTCTCCTTTTCTGATTTTTCATCAGGATAAGGCGGTTTTGCGGACTTCATTTAAATTTTTACCTAAGGTTGTGAATTCCAACAACATTAGTAGAGAAATTGTTGTCCCTTCATTGTGTCCTAATCCTAAGAATTCTTTGGAAAAATCTTTGCATTCTTTGGATGTGGTAAGAGCTTTGAAATATTATGTTGAAGCTACTAAAGATTTCAGAAAGACTTCTAGTCTATTTGTTATCTTTTCTGGTCCTAAGAAAGGTCAGAAAGCTTCTGCTATTTCTTTGGCTTCTTGGTTAAAACTTTTGATTCATCATGCTTATGTGGAGTCGGGTAAATCCCCGCCTCAGAGGATTACGGCTCATTCTACTAGGTCAGTTTCTACCTCCTGGGCTTTTAAGAATGAAGCTTCTGTTGATCAGATTTGCAAAGCAGCAACTTGGTCTTCTTTGCATACTTTTAGTAAATTCTACCATTTTTATGTTTTTTCTTCTTCAGAAGCAGTTTTTGGTAGAAAAGTTCTTCAGGCAGCTGTTTGAGTTTGATTCTTCTGCTTATAATTTCAGTTTTTTTCATTATAAGATTAAAACTTTTTGATTTGGGTTGTGGATTCTTTTTTCAGCGGAATTGGCTGTCTTTATTTTTATCCCTCCCTCTCTAGTGACTCTTGCGTGGAGTTCCACATCTTGGGTATTTGCTATCCCATACGTCACTAGCTCATGGACTCTTGCCAATTACATGAAAGAAAACATAATTTATGTAAGAACTTACCTGATAAATTCATTTCTTTCATATTGGCAAGAGTCCATGAGGCCCACCCTTTTTGTGGTGGTTATGATTTTTTTGTATAAAGCACAATTATTCCAATTCCTTGTTGATACTTTCACTCCTTTTCTTATCACCCCACTTCTTGGCTATTTGTTAAACCGAATTGTGGGTGTGGTGGGGGGTGTATTTATAGGCATTTTGAGGTTTGGGAAACTTTGCCCCTCCTGGTAGGAATGTATATCCCATACGTCACTAGCTCATGGACTCTTGCCAATATGAAATAAATGAATTTATCAGGTAAGTTCTTACATAAATTATGTTTTTTGCAGTTCTCAAAACTGAGAATTTGTGTCTGCAGAAATAACATGCCCCTTCACAGTAAAAATGTTATAAAATAAACATACAAAGTTAAGAAATAGAACTTAAAGGGACATACATCCAGATGTTGTTTTTCATTTATGATTCAGATAGAGCATACAATTTTAAACCATTTTCAGATTATAATGCATCTTACATAGAAAACTAGTTTTCCTCAAAATGCAGTTTATTTAGAAAAATCCTGCAGACATACGTAGGCAGAAACTTGCTCTTTAAAGGGACAGTCAAGTCCAAAAAACACTTTCATGATTCAGATAGGGCATGTAATTTTAAACAACTTTCCAATTTACTTTTATCACCAATTTTGCTTTGTTCTTTTGGTATTCTTAGTTGAAAGCTAAACCTAGGAGGTTCATATGCTAATTTCTTAGACCTTGAAGGCCGCCTCAGCATTTGACATTTTTTCACCACTGGAGTGCTATAGTTAATGTGTTTCATATAGATAACATTGCTCATGCACGTGAATTTACCGAGGAGTGAGCACTGATTGGCTAAAATGCAAGTCTGTGAGAAGAACTGAACTAAGGGGGCAGTCTGCAGAGGCTTAGATACAAGGTAATCACAGAGGTAAAACGTGTATTATTATAACTCTGTTGGTTATACAAAACTGGGGAATGGGTAATTAAGGGATTATCTATCTTTTTAAAACAACAAAAATTCTGGTGTTGACTGTCCCTTTAATACATTGTTGGTTTCCTTTATAAAAGGAAGTGTTTTTTTATTTATTTTTGCTGTTGACATTAGTCGTGTTATGTTACTGTTATCTGCCGCTTACAAAACACTTGTCTGTCTGTACTCACCACTAAGCACAACCCCACAGCCTTTCTGCTCATAATGACAGCATCAGTCCTCCCAAGGAGTCTGGAACAGTTTAACTGAAATGTGTTACATGTGCGTCGGCTGCTGCAGGGCTTAGGAAACATTTCTCTTCAGTTGTGTGTCTGTGTGTTTTCTTTTTATTTCTCTCTATTAAGATCTGGATCTGGAAGAAGTAAAAGAGAGAAAAAAAAGTGCAGGGGGAGATTAACATTTATGCTTTGTTCTTTTTAAAAGTTTCATTTTAGTTTGTATTTTTTATTGTTTGATTTTACCGCAAGGAAACTGGATTCCCAGCTGAACAATCTATTTTCTTCTGTCTTTAATGCATGTTGCCAAGCTTAGATATTTAATTTGTGTTTTTGTTTGTTTTTTCCCTTCTTTTATTTGATGTTTCTTTATATCATTATCCACACATTAAGCTGTTTCTTCTAGCTCTTTGGAACTTGTTGAATGGTTGTACCTATTAGAACAATTCATTACTTACCATATATCCACCAGGGTCTAATTGATTTGTTTTTGCTTCTAGCTAAACTGTGCCACACAAACAGTTATTCCTGGATGGTCTGTTGTCTACACATGTTGTATGTTGTCCACTTAACTGTGTAAAGTTCATAGGACATCTTAATTGTTCAGCTGTTCTTATATAAAAAAAATAATTCAGTTTTATTTATTTTGAACAATTTTTAAGGGGTTTCCTCCCCCCCATATTTATTTATTTATTTATTTGTATCTCTAAAATGACTTCTAAAAAGTGCATCTGTTTGTCATTGGTTAAGTCTGTTATAACATGTACATTAAAGACATCTGAAGATATTAATAAGAATATTGAATGCTTGGTTACAGCAACTGCTTTAAAAAACAAAAAACAAACGGGCTCAGTGGGAGTGCATCACAAAACCCTTGCAAGATGGGGTGTTCATGCTAGAGGCTTTGTCTAAGATGGACCTCTAAGACCTAAGATGGTACTTAGAATTTGATCGCAGTTAAAAAGACACTGTACTGTAAAATTGGTTTCTCTTTAATGTGTTCCCAGCTACTTGTTATAGTGGCTGTAGAGAATACAATTCACAGGAATTTGATCATTTAGGTTTATTTTTGTATACATAATAGCATTTTTTGCTGATTTTAAGCTTCAATCTATAGTTCTCAAGAACATGCCCATATAAATGGGCTAAACCTGCAGAACTGTCAGACCTCCTAATCTTATCTAGCTCTCTCTGTCTATATTCAATGGCCAATACTAAGACAATGCAATTGAAAATGCTTTCATGTGATCAGGATAATTTCTGAAGCTAGGGATCTCATTTCAGAAGTTTTCTTCTGTGCAGATGTCAAGGGGTTAATTGTTTCCCACCAAAACGGTGCCCTGTTTCTCCCATCTCCTTTTCAAGAGAAAGATCTTTGACACACTGACATTTCTTCTCAGAGCCTAAGTGGTTAGTACCATTTTAAAAACAATATATTTGCATTAATTTATGTTTACTTAACCCTTTAATAACTCAATTTTTTTCCTCTTAAAAAGAGAGTGCCCGTTTTTTGATTCCCCCACAGGGCCTTTAGTCTTACTTTGTGCCAATATTTATGTGTTCCCCTAAGGGTGTTAATCCTTACTGTGTCTGTTCTTTATTTCTGTGTAGCTATCTAATTTTAGATACTTGCCTGTTCTTACTATTTTCAATCATTATGGAGCAAACTGGACATATTGCTGATCCCTTGGAAGGGCAATCTACAGAATGTTTAACCCCTTCTCATATGCGTTTGTTAAGTAAGTGTTGGTGTGTCCACCTACTCAGCTTTGTAACCTATGTGCTGAGTCTGTGTCTATTGCTGGACGGGGTCATGCAGTGTTGCATTTGTAGTAGAGTACTCAGGGATTTGTTATCCACCAGGTTTATCCCCTGGACAGTTCTATGGACCTGCCTTAGTGTCTTCTAACATAAAACGGTACATTCACATTGCAATTTTACAACTGACAGCTTTCATGCCTCCGCCAGTTAAATGCAAACACATGCAAAGGGCAGAAATAACCCTTTGCAGTCACTGGGCTCATTTGGATCATCACTAAGTAGAGACTTGTGTAGGCATCATGTACCCTCCAGGAGTACATTTGAATTAGAATCCTCCTCCTTAGCTGAGGATGTTTATTCAGAAACCCAAGACGAAGCAGCAAAATTGTCTCCTTTTCATTTCAAATTGTTCTATTGTAGGAAGTTTTTACTTGTCTTGCAGATTGAGAACCCTCCGCCTGCAGACAAACAAAATGTGAAAAACATTGATAAGTTCTTTAAGGCAGCCCCGAAGAAACCATCTGCCTTCCCATTTCCTGATGCAGTTTCTGAGCTTATTAGCAAGTAATGGAACAAACAAGACATTCCCTTTTGTTCCCTTCGCCAGATTAAAAAACATGTACCATTTACCATCTGAAAAATTAGAGTTATAGGAGACCGTTACAAAGATATATGGTTCTATTTCCAGTTTAGCTAGGCGGACTACCATTCCTTTAAAGGACAGTACCTCTTTTAAGGATCCAATGGACAGAAAACTTTTTTTTCTTTTTTCTCAGGAAATCTTTTCAGCTGGCAGGCTATAGGTTTTGCCTAGCTGTTAGTATAGTCTGTATATCTGCAGCTACTGCACTATGATGTGACATCTTTTACCTTATTTCCCAAGAAGCTTCCCTTTATGTAATTCAGGATTGCTTGAGATTGGTCAAGACTAAGAGCAGTTTCATTTGTGCTGCTATGACTGTTGTGACTAGAAGAGCCTTATGGTCTGCTGATAAAGTCTATAAAAGAAGACTTCTTTTCCTCCCATTTCAGGACCTGGACTGGATGCTATCATTACTACAGTCACTGGAGGTAAAAGAGCACATATTAATTTTAAAATTTAACATAAATTTATTTAATGATAATTTGTGTAATAAAAATTGAAGATTTTTTTTTTTTTTGCTTGCTAATTTTAGCTTTAAATCGGTAAAATCAGCTGGTTGGTGCACCCACTAAGAAGGTCCTGGGGAAAACGCTGATATACTTTTTATCTCTGTGATTACCTTATATCTAAGCCTCTGCAGACTGCCCCATATTTCCGTTCATTTGACAGACTTGCAATTTAGCCAATTAGTGCTGACTCGTTAATAACTCCATGGGAATGAGCACAATGTTATCTATGTGGCACACATGAACTAATGCTGTCTAGCTGTGATAAACTGTCAAAATGCACTCATAGACTATCTAGCGTCTATGGAGAGAGGTTTTTACAACACGACTGACCGTATTGACAAGTATTGGACGATCTGGAGTAGGTGGTTCCTTAAACCTCCTTAGACGCCCAAATACTTATTATTGTCTTTCTGTTCCTATGGTGGATCCATTATCCCTCTGAGATTTCTCTTCCACTCCCTTTTCCCTCCCCCCCCCCTTTTTTTTTTTTCCTTCTCATGTTTTTTTATTTTTGATTTTTTTTTTTCTCTTTTTCTTTCTTTCTTCTTCTTTTCTTTTCCCTATCCTACTGCCTGTTCTTTCCCAATTTTTGCTGTTAATTTGAACTTGATGTCCCTTACTTATTAAACTTGTTAGGGACTATTTGTTTTTATATTAGGACTCAATGATAGATTGAGACATTAGGAACACACATAGCTAAAGACTCTTGTGACGTTCCCCAATTAATTTCGATAAACTAGACTTCATTTCGGAACACAACTTAAGGGACATCACCCTATCTCTTGAGATAACCCTCTTTAACTCAGATGTAAGAATGAGAGTAACCTATTGGTTGGCAATTGTTCCTATGTCAAAATCTTGTGCCAGCTTTGTATTATGAATACCCTTGTATTTTACTTTTGAGAATTGTTTAAAGTTTGTTTTTATGCTGATTATTTTACTTGCATTCTCTTTGTACTGATTTATGCTTAATAAAGCTTATAAAAAAAAAAAATGCACTGAGATAAGAGGCTGACTTCAAGGGTTTAGAAATTAGCAAAAAAAAACTTACCTAGGTTTAGCTGTCAACAAAGAATATAAAGGGAACAAAGCAAATTTGACGATAAAAGTAAATTGGAAAAAGTTGTGTAAAATTTTCAAGCCCTATCTGAATCATGAAAGTTTGATTTTGGCTAGACTATATCACTCCTTTCATCATTTCAAGACACAAAGATCCTCTTCGGTGTCCCAGAGGTCAGACACCTCCAAGTCCACATGGAAGCCTGGTTCCTCTTGGTCTAAGTCCAAACAAACGAAAACCCTGTCCAAATCAGCATAAAGACTCGGTTCTAGCGGGGAGCAGACTGAACCTTTTTCAGAAGGCTTAGTAAAAGTCCATTATAGTTCAGAGGGGTTCCACATAGGCTTTTGGTCTTGTCCTCCTCAAGGAAAATTACACGTCTCATGTTACAAAAGATCCTTTTAAAGGACAGAGCTTTCTTGGCACGTGTAACAGACCTAGAAGACATTGGAGTGATTACTCCATTGCCCTTGGAGGAACAGAACCAGGGGTTCTATTCAAACTTTTTTCACTATTGCAAAAAAAGACAAGATTTACAGGCCGATCTTGGATCTTAAAACTCTGAACAAATTTCAGAAAGGTCAAGATTTTAAAATGGAATCTTTTGGCACTATATTGCCTTTTAGTGTTTGAGGTTGAATTTGTCTATCCTAGACTTAAAAGGTGCCTAATTGCATATCTTTATTCAAAGGGATTTGAATAAGGCATTACAAACATGTGCCGCTCGATTTGGTCTAGCATCAGCACCAAGAATTTTCTCTTCTTTTTTTGTCTTTAGTGAGAGCTTAGGTACCGGCAATAGCTCCATATCAAGACAACATTCTGGTACACTTCTTTTCAGATGGCTCAGGAAGATACAAACACAGTTCCTCCTTTCTCATGGTTAGAAAATCAACCTCCCAAAAAGCTCTCTACCACAACAAACTAGAGTTGCCTTTCTGTAACAGTGAAACTATTTCACAGTTGCTTGCAGACTCAAATTCCGGAAGCCCTGTGCTATTCATCAAACTCCTCACTACTTCATTGCATGGAAGTAGTTGGTCTCATGGTAGTGGCTTCAAATGCCGTGCCTTTTGCCAGATTCCACTTACGTTCTTTGCAGCTTCAAATGTTGCAACAGTGGAATCGAGGTTGCAACAATCTGTCTCAAAAGATCTCTTTAACCTTAAAGACAAGGCATTCTTTAACTTAGTGGCAGACTCACCAATCATTTGATTAAGGGAGCCTCATTTCTCTTTCTGAAATGGGAAGGAATTAGTGGACGCAAACCTGCTGGGTTGGGGCACATTCTGGGGTTTTAGAAAAGCACAGGGAGTTTGGTATCCTCGAGAGGCGAGGTTTCCGATCAACATCTTGAAACTCCGTGCAGTATTCAGGGGTCTTCAGAGTTGGTTCTTGTTATAGCAGCAGTCTCTTCTGAGGTTTCACAGCAGTGGCTTACATCATCACCAAGACAGTGCAAAGTTCCTTACAAATGAAAGAGGTAGTGTGCATTCTAATTTGGACATTTCAAATGAGCAGTAAAAAAAAAATTTCCTTATGAATTTGAAATGTTTTCCATTTGCCAATCACAGACTCATATGTAAACACTGTGAAATCTTGGACTTGCTCAGTAACGAGCTTGTACCTCAGAAAGTGTGCATATATAAAGACTGCACAATTTGATAATTTAAAGCGACCGTGTACACCAAATTTCATATAACTGCATGTAATAGTCACTACTATAAAGAAGAATATGCACGGATACTGATCTAAAAATCCAGGATAAATCCTTTTAAATACTTACTTAGAAGCTCCATATTTAGCACTGTTGATGAGGTTAGCTGGGACACCCAGTAAAAGGTGCTGGGAACAGACATTCTCCCCCTTCCCTGCATATGAAAAGACAGATTAGACAAACAGGAGCCAGCATTAGAGTGTAAACACATACTGTATATACATCTGACACTTTGGGGCTTGGTCAGGAGTCTTAAAATCAGCACAATGTTATTAAAAAAATAAATACGCAAAACTAAACATTGTTACAAAAACTCTCTTTTGACAGACTTGCATTGTAACCAATCATTGTTCACTCCTAGGTATTTACACGTTCATGAGCTCAATGTTATTTATATGAAACACATGAACTAATGCCCTCTAGTGGTCAAAATGCATTCAGATTAGAGGCAGTCTTCAAGGTCTAAGAAATTACCATATAAACCTAGGTTTAGCTTTCAACTAAGAATACCAAGAGAACAAAGCAAAATTGGTGATAAAAGTAAATTGGGAAGTTGTTTAAAATTACATGCCCTATTTAAATCATGAGTTTTTTTTTTTTTTTTTTTACTCGACTGTCCCTTTAAGATTGCATGCTCTATATAAATCATGAAATAAACCTTTAAACTTAAAGGGACACTAAACCCATTTTTTTTCTTTCATGATTCAGATAGAGCATGCAATTTTAAGCAACGTTCTAATTTTACTTCTATTATCAAATTTTATTCGTTCTCCTGCTTTCTTTATTTAAAAAGCAAGAATGTGATGCATAGGAGCCGGCCCATTTTTGGTTGAGAACCTGGGTTATGCTTGTTTATTGGTGGGTAAATGTAAGCCTCCAATAAGCAAGCGCTATCCATGGTGCTGAACCTAAAATGGGCTGGCTGCTAAGATTTACATTCCTGCTTTTAAAATAAAGATAGCAAGAGAACAAAGAAAAATTGATAAGAGTAAATTAGAAAGTTGCTTAAAATGTCATTCTCTATCTGAATTATGAAAGAAAATATTTGGGTTCAGTGTCCCTTTTTAAGAGCTTACTGAAATCAGAATTTTGTGTAAGTTTTTGTTTAAGTTTATAATTTATGTACAATTGTTAAATTGATTGATAGTAGCTGCTGATTGGTGGCTGCACACAGATGCTTCGTGTGATTGGCTCAGCCATGTGCATTGCTATTTATTCAGCAAAGGATATCTAAAGAATGAAGCAAATTAGGTAATAGAAGTAAATTGGAGTGTTGTTTAAAATTGTAATTTCTATCTAAATCATAATAGAAATTTTTTGGGTTTCATGTCCCTTACATTATAATATGTATATTTAAAGATCAGTTTACCATAGCAACTAATTGATTTTCAAGAAGGCCGACATTAGATGGAAGCATTAACACAACATTAACTTACAGCTACACGGAAAAGAACGACTGCACGCAATGCGCAAAAAATATTTGAATGGGAAACCTGGTACTAAAATTGAGCCATTAACTTTTTTTAGCTGTTTGCAACTTTGGTAGATTACGACTCCATTTTTTACGGCACAGTGGAAGTGAGCTCTTACTTAGGTAAGCTCAGGAGCAGCAATGCACTTCTGGGAACTAGCTGCTGATTTCTAGCTGCACATAAATGCATCTTGTCATTGGCTCACCTTATGTTCAGCTAGCTCCTAGTAGTGCATTTTTTGCTTCATTCAACAAAGGTTACGAAGAGAATGAAGCATTTTTAATAATATAAGTAAAATGGAAAGTTATTTAAACTCACATGCTCTATCTGAATCAGCAAAGGAAAATGTGGGTTTCATGTCTCTTTAGTAGGCATAACCTTGCCGCATGTCGTCGTCGTCGTTTTTTTTTAATTTTTTTTTATTTATGGCCTAGCAATCCTTGAGAGAGACTGCATATCTTTTTTTTTTTTCTTTCACAGACTGGAGGAACCCTTAGTCACAGAATGTCCAGGGCAAGAGTACAATACCAGGCAGCAACATCTGGGCCTCAAGCATATGAAGAGAGACAGAAAGGACCAGGTAATGATAGAAGGTATTTGTGTATGTTTTAGGCATCCTGCTCTGTCATGTAATACTAAAGTATCCTTTTGTAGGTACAAAACAACTTAAAATGAAAATAAACCATTTCTTTCATGTAATTAGCAAGAGTCCATGAGCTAGTGACGTATGGGATATACATTCCTACCAGGAGGGGCAAAGTTTCCCAAACCTCAAAATGCCTATAAATACACCCCTCACCACACCCACAATTCAGTTTTTACAAACTTTGCCTCCGATGGAGGTGGTGAAGTAAGTTTGTGCTAGATTCTACGTTGATATGCGCTCCGCAGCAAGTTGGAGCCCGGTTTTCCTCTCAGCGTGCAGTGAATGTCAGAGGGATGTGAGGAGAGTATTGCCTATTTGAATGCAGTGATCTCCTTCTAAGGGGTCTATTTCATAGGTTCTCTGTTATCGGTCGTAGAGATTCATCTCTTACCTCCCTTTTCAGATCGACGATATACTCTTATATATACCATTACCTCTGCTGATTCTCGTTTCAGTACTGGTTTGGCTATCTGCTATATGTAGATGAGTGTCCTGGGGTAAGTAAGTCTTATTTTCTGTGACACTCCTAGCTATGGTTGGGCACTTTGTTTATAAAGTTCTAAATATATGTATTCAAACATTTATTTGCCTTGACTCAGAATGTTCAACTTTCCTTATTTTCAGACAGTCAGTTTCATATTTGGGATAATGCATTTTAATTTAACATTTTTCTTACCTTAAAATTTGACTTTTTCCCTGTGGGCTGTTAGGCTCGCGGGGGCTGAAAATGCTTCATTTTATTGCGTCATTCTTGGCGCGGACTTTTTTGGCGCAAAAATTCTATTTCCGTTTCCGGCGTCATACGTGTCGCCGGAAGTTGCGTCATTTTTTGACGTTATTTTGCGCCAAAAATGTCGGCGTTCCGGATGTGGCGTCATTTTTGGCGCCAAAAAGCATTTAGGCGCCAAATAATGTGGGCGTCTTATTTGGCGCGAAAAAATATGGGCGTCACTTTTGTCTCCACATTATTTAAGTCTCATTTTTTATTGCTTCTGGTTGCTAGAAGCTAGTTCTTTGGCATTTTTTCCCATTCCTGAAACTGTCATTTAAGGAATTTGATCAATTTTGCTTTATATATATATGTTGTTTTTTCTCTTACATATTGCAAGATGTCTCACGTTGCATCTGAGTCAGAAGATACTACAGGAAAATCGCTGTCAAGTGCTGAATCTACCAAAGCTAAGTGTATCTGCTGTAAACTTTTGGTAGCTATTCCTCCAGCTGTTGTTTGTATTGATTGTCATGACAAACTTGTTAAAGCAGATAATATTTCCTTTAGTAAAGTACCATTGCCTGTTGCAGTTCCTTCAACATCTAAGGTGCAGAATGTTCCTGATAATATAAGAGATTTTGTTTCTGAATCCATAAAGAAGGCTATGTCTGTTATTTCTCCTTCTAGTAAACGTAAAAAATCTTTTAAAACTTCTCTCCCTACAGATGAATTTTTAAATGAACATCATCATTCTGATTCTGATGATTCCTCTGGTTCAGAGGATTCTGTCTCAGAGGTTGATGCTGATAAATCTTCATATTTATTTAAAATGGAATTTATTCGTTCTTTACTTAAAGAAGTACTAATTGCTTTAGAAATAGAGGATTCTGGTCCTCTTGATACTAATTCTAAACGTTTAGATAAGGTATTTAAAGCTCCTGTGGTTATTCCAGAAGTTTTTCCTGTTCCTAATGCTATTTCTGCAGTAATTTCCAAAGAATGGGATAATTTGGGTAATTCATTTACTCCTTCTAAACGTTTTAAGCAATTATATCCTGTGCCGTCTGACAGATTAGAATTTTGGGACAAGATCCCTAAAGTTGATGGGGCTATTTCTACCCTTGCTAAACGTACTACTATTCCTACGTCAGATGGTACTTCGTTTAAGGATCCTCTAGATAGGAAAATTGAGTCCTTTCTAAGAAAAGCTTATCTGTGTTCAGGTAATCTTCTTAGACCTGCTATATCTTTGGCTGATGTTGCTGCAGCTTCAACTTTTTGGTTGGAAACTTTAGCGCAACAAGTAACACATCGTGATTCTCATGATATTATTATTCTTCTTCAGCATGCTAATAATTTTATCTGTGATGCCATTTTTGATATTATCAGAGTTGATGTCAGGTTTATGTCTCTAGCTATTTTAGCTAGAAGAGCTTTATGGCTTAAAACTTGGAATGCTGATATGGCTTCTAAATCAACTTTACTTTCCATTTCTTTCCAGGGTAACAAATTATTTGGTTCTCAGTTGGATTCCATTATTTCAACTGTTACTGGTGGGAAAGGAACTTTTTTACCACAGGATAAAAAATCTAAAGGTAAAAACAGGGCTAATAATCGTTTTCGTTCCTTTCGTTTCAACAAAGAACAAAAGCCTGATCCTTCATCCTCAGGAGCAGTTTCAGTTTGGAGACCATCTCCAGTCTGGAATAAATCCAAGCCAGCTAGAAAGGCAAAGCCTGCTTCTAAGTCCACATGAAGGTGCGGCCCTCATTCCAGCTCAGCTGGTAGGGGGCAGGTTACGTTTTTTCAAGGAAATTTGGATCAATTCTGTTCACAATCTTTGGATTCAGAGCATTGTTTCAGAAGGGTACAGAATTGGTTTCAAGTTGAGACCTCCTGCAAAGAGATTTTTTCTTTCCCGTGTCCCAGTAAATCCAGTAAAAGCTCAAGCATTTCTAAAATGTGTTTCAGATCTAGAGTTGACTGGAGTAATTATGCCAGTTCCAGTTCCGGAACAGGGGATGGGGTTTTATTCAAATCTCTTCATTGTACCAAAGAAGGAGAATTCTTTCAGACCAGTTCTGGATCTAAAAATATTGAATCGTTATGTAAGGATACCAACGTTCAAGATGGTAACTGTAAGGACTATCTTACCTTTTGTTCAGCAAGGGAATTATATGTCCACAATAGATTTACAGGATGCATATCTGCATATTCCGATTCATCCAGATCATTATCAGTTCCTGAGATTCTCGTTTCTGGACAAGCATTACCAGTTTGTGGCTCTGCCGTTTGGCCTAGCTACAGCTCCAAGAATTTTTACAAAGGTTCTCGGTGCCCTGCTGTCTGTAATCAGAGAACAGGGTATTGTGGTATTTCCTTATTTGGACGATATCTTGGTACTTGCTCAGTCTTTACATTTAGCAGAATCTCATACGAATCGACTTGTGTTGTTTCTTCAAGATCATGGTTGGAGGATCAATTTACCAAAAAGTTCTTTGATTCCTCAGACAAGGGTAACCTTTCTGGGTTTCCAGATGGATTCAGTGTCCATGACTCTGTCTTTAACAGACCAGAGACGTCTAAAGTTGATTACAGCTTGTCGAAACCTTCAGTCACAATCATTCCCTTCGGTAGCCTTATGCATGGAAATTCTAGGTCTTATGACTGCTGCATCGGACGCGATCCCCTTTGCTCGTTTTCACATGCGACCTCTTCAGCTCTGTATGCTGAAGCAATGGTGCAAGGATTACACGAAGATATCTCAATTAATATCTTTAAAACCGATTGTTCGACACTCTCTAACATGGTGGACAGATCACCATCGTTTAATTCAGGGGGCTTCTTTTGTGCTTCCGACCTGGACTGTAATTTCAACAGATGCAAGTCTCACAGGTTGGGGAGCTGTGTGGGGATCTCTGACGGCACAAGGAGTTTGGGAATCTCAGGAGGTGAGATTACCGATCAATATTTTGGAACTCCGTGCAATTTTCAGAGCTCTTCAGTTTTGGCCTCTTCTGAAGAGAGAATCGTTCATTTGTTTTCAGACAGACAATGTCACAACTGTGGCATACATCAATCATCAAGGAGGGACTCACAGTCCTCTGGCTATGAAAGAAGTATCTCGAATTTTGGTTTGGGCGGAATCCAGCTCCTGTCTAATCTCTGCGGTTCATATCCCAGGTGTAGACAATTGGGAAGCGGATTATCTCAGTCGCCAAACGTTGCATCCGGGCGAATGGTCTCTTCACCCAGAGGTATTTCTTCAGATTGTTCTAATGTGGGAACTTCCAGAAATAGATCTGATGGCGTCTCATCTAAACAAGAAACTTCCCAGGTATCTTTCCAGATCCCGGGATCCTCAGGCGGAGGCAGTGGATGCATTATCACTTCCTTGGAAGTATCATCCAGCCTATATCTTTCCTCCTCTAGTTCTTCTTCCAAGAGTAATCTCCAAGATTCTGAAGGAATGCTCGTTTGTTCTGCTGGTAGCTCCGGCATGGCCTCACAGGTTTTGGTATGCGGATCTTGTCCGGATGGCCTCTTGCCAACCGTGGACTCTTCCGTTAAGACCAGACCTTCTGTCACAAGGTCCTTTTTTCCATCAGGATCTGAAATCCTTAAATTTAAAGGTATGGAGATTGAACGCTTGATTCTTGGTCAAAGAGGTTTCTCTGACTCTGTGATTAATACTATGTTACAGGCTCGTAAATCTGTATCTCGAGAGATATATTATAGAGTCTGGAAGACTTATATTTCTTGGTGTCTTTCTCATCATTTTTCATGGCATTCTTTTAGAATACCGAGAATTTTACAGTTCCTTCAGGATGGTTTAGATAAGGGTTTGTCCGCAAGTTCTTTGAAAGGACAAATCTCTGCTCTTTCTGTTCTTTTTCACAGAAAGATTGCTATTCTTCCTGATATTCATTGTTTTGTACAAGCTTTGGTTCGTATAAAACCTGTCATTAAGTCAATTTCTCCTCCTTGGAGTTTGAATTTGGTTCTGGGAGCTCTTCAAGCTCCTCCGTTTGAACCTATGCATTCATTGGACATTAAATTACTTTCTTGGAAAGTTTTGTTCTTTTTGGCCATCTCTTCTGCCAGAAGAGTTTCTGAATTATCTGCTCTTTCTTGTGAGTCTCCTTTTCTGATTTTTCATCAGGATAAGGCGGTGTTGCGAACTTCTTTTGAATTTTTACCTAAAGTTGTGAATTCCAACAACATTAGTAGAGAAATTGTGGTTCCTTCATTATGTCCTAATCCTAAGAATTCTAAGGAAAAATCGTTGCATTCTTTGGATGTTGTTAGAGCTTTGAAATATTATGTTGAAGCTACGAAATCTTTTCGTAAGACTTCTAGTCTATTTGTTATCTTTTCCGGTTCTAGAAAAGGCCAGAAAGCTTCTGCCATTTCTTTGGCATCTTGGTTGAAATCTTTAATTCATCTTGCCTATGTTGAGTCGGGTAAAACTCCGCCTCAGAGAATTACAGCTCATTCTACTAGGTCAGTTTCTACTTCCTGGTCGTTTAGGAATGAAGCTTCGGTTGACCATATCTGCAAAGCAGCAACTTGGTCCTCTTTGCATACTTTTACTAAATTCTACCATTTTGATGTATTTTCTTCTTCTGAAGCAGTTTTTGGTAGAAAAGTACTTCAGGCAGCGGTTTCAGTTTGAATCTTCTGCTTATGTTTTTCATTAAACTTTATTTTGGGTGTGGATTATTTTCAGCAGGAATTGGCTGTCTTTATTTTATCCCTCCCTCTCTAGTGACTCTTGTGTGGAAAGATCCACATCTTGGGTAGTCATTATCCCATACGTCACTAGCTCATGGACTCTTGCTAATTACATGAAAGAAAACATAATTTATGTAAGAACTTACCTGATAAATTAATTTCTTTCATATTAGCAAGAGTCCATGAGGCCCGCCCTTTTTTTGTGGTGGTTATGATTTTGTATAAAGCACAATTATTCCAATTCCTTATTTTATATGCTTTCGCACTTTTTTATCACCCCACTTCTTGGCTATTCGTTAAACTGAATTGTGGGTGTGGTGAGGGGTGTATTTATAGGCATTTTGAGGTTTGGGAAACTTTGCCCCTCCTGGTAGGAATGTATATCCCATACGTCACTAGCTCATGGACTCTTGCTAATATGAAAGAAATTAATTTATCAGGTAAGTTCTTACATAAATTATGTTTTTATTCCACTATCATATATACCATATTACATGAGCTGTATGTATATATTTCATTTTCCCCATTTAAAATATATGCTTATGATCATGTCTTAGATATCTGGATGCAGTGTCTAATATTGATCTGTAAATTCACTATAAATATGCAACTGGATTTTTTATTTTCTAATTTTGATGGCATATTCAGGAGACTTACATGTATTTAGTTTTGTTTTGTTTTTTTCATGTCTTTTAGTCCTGCCCTGGAACCACAGCATATTGCGGCTCCTAAACAGAAACATGTCTGTAGAGCCAGTTAGAGCGTTGCTGCAATTAATGTAAATTGTATTTTATTGGCACGCTATAAACCGAGAAAAACAAAAATCGCCTCCACAACATCTAGATCCAAACAGTTTCTTTAACCCCTTAATTCCAGGGGGCAAGTGCTTAGATCGAAACAAAGTTCCTATTTAAATACTTGCTGGAAAAATTAAATCACGCAGTAGTTAATGTAATCACTTGATTTTAAGCCTGGGAATCGGATCAAGGGGGCTGTCTATGCTGCTCGGCATGCCCCCAGTCTGATTGGAGGTGATCTAGAGATGTGATATAGGGACCCAAAAATGCGGCATTTTGAAAGACCCTATTTCCTGTATGATGCATCTTCTGTTACAAACTTGTATCAGTATTACAAAGCTTTTGAGGTTATTACCTTAGTTACCTTAACCCCTTAACGACCGAGGACGTGCAGGGTACGTCCTCAAAAAAAAGGCAGTTAACGCCTAAGGACGTACCCTACACGTCCTCGGTGTGGAAAGCAGCTGGAAGCGATCCTGCTCGCTTCCAGCTGCTTTCCGGTTATTGCAGTGATGCCTCGATATGGAGGCATCCTGCAATAACTGTAGATGGCCATCCGATGCAGAGAGAGCCACTCTGTGGCCCTCTCTGCACCGGACATCGATGGCCGGTGTCGTTGGTGGGTGGGAGGCGGGTGGGCGGCCATCGATGGGCCGGGTAATGTAGAGGGGGCGGGATCGGGGGCGGGGCCGATGGGGGCGCGCGTGCACGGCGCGCGGGAGCGGGTGGGAACCGCTACACTACAGAAAAGACATCACTAAAAGTTTCAGAAAAAAAGTTTACATTTAAAAAAAAAAAAGACAATCAAAGGTATCTAGGAGGGGGTGGGGGTTTGTTCTTTGGTGGGGGGGGGGGGAGCTACACTACAGAAAATGGGGAAAAAATAAAAAAGCAACTATTTTATTCTAAACTGGGTACTGGCAGACAGCTGCCAGTACCCAAAATGGCGGCCATTAAGGCAGAGGGGGAGGGTTAGAGAGCTGTTTGGTGGGGGATCAGTCAGGTTGGGGCCTAAGGGGGCTCCTACACAGCAGCATATGTAAATATGCTTACCCCCCCCCCCCCAAAAAAAAAGCCTAAATATATCTTATTTTAGTACTGGCAGAGTTGCTGCCAGTACTTAAGATGGCGGGGACAATTGTGGGGTGGGGGAGGGAAGAGAGCTGTTTGGGAGTGATCAGGGGGTCTGATATTTCAGGTGGGAGGCTGAGCTCTACACTAAAGCTAAAATTAACCCTGCAAGCTACCTAATTAACCCCTTCACTGCTAGCCATAATACACGTGTGATGCGCAGCGGCATTTAGCAGCCTTCTAAGTACCAAAAAGCAATGCCAAAGCCATATATGTCTGCTATTTCTGAACAAAGGGGATCCCAGAGAAGCATTTACAACAATTTGTGCCATAATTGCACAAGCTGTTTGTAAATGATTTCAGTGAGAAACCTAAAATTGTGAAAATTTTTTCTTTTTTTTTAATTTGATCGCAATTGGCGGTGAAATGGTGGCATGAAATATACCAAAATGGGCATAGATCATTACTTGGGGTTGTCTACTACACTACATTAAAGCTAAAATTACCCTAAAAAGCTCCCTACATGCTCCCTAATTAACCCCTTTACTGCTGGGCATAATACACGTGTGGTGCACAGTGGCATTTAGCAGCCTTCTAATTACCAAAAAGCAACGCCAAAGCCATATATGTCTGCTATTTCTGAACAAAGGGGATCCCAAATAAAAATTTACAATCATTTATGCCATAATTGCACAAGCTGTTTGTAAATAATGTCAGTTAGAAACCAAAAGTTTGTGAAAAAGTGAACGATATTTTGTATTTGATCGCATTTGGCGGTGAAATGGTGGCATGAAATATACCAAAATTGGCCTAGATCAATACTTTGGGATGTCTTCTAAAAAAAAATATACACATGTCAATGGATATTCAGAGATTCCTGAAATATATCAGTGTCCCAATGTAACTAGCGCTAATCTTGAAAAAAAATGGTTTGTAAATAGCAAAGTGCTACTTGTATTTATTGCCCTATAACTTGCAAAAAAAGCAAAGAACATGTAAACATTGAGTATTTCTAAACTCAGGACAAAATTTAGAAACTATTTAGCATTGGTGTTTTTTGGTGGTTGTAGATGTGTAACAGATTTTGGGGGTCAAAGTTAGAAAAAGTGTGTTTTTTTTTCCATTTTTTTTTTCTCATATTTTATAATTTTTTTATAGTAAATTATAAGATATGATGAAAATAATGGTATCTTTGGAAAGTCCATTTAATGGCGAGAAAAACGATATATAATATGTGTGGGTACAGTAAATGAGTAAGAGGAAAATTACAGCTAAACACAAAGACCACAAAAATGTAAAAATAGCTTTGGTCCCAAATGGACAGAAAATGGAAAAGTGCTGTGGTCATTAAAGGGTTAAAGGGACACTGAACCCATTTTTTTTTCTTTTGTGATTCAGATAAAGCATGCAATTTTAAGCTACTTTCTAATTTACTCCTATTATCACATTTTCTTTATTCTCTTGGTATCTTTATTTGAAATGCAAGAATATAAGTTTAGATGCCGGCCCATTTTGGTGAACAACCTGGGTTGTCCTTGCTGATTGGTGAATAAATTCATCCATCAAAAAAAGTGCTGTCCAGAGGACTGAACCAAGAAAAAAAAGCTTAGATGCCTTCTTTTTCAAATAAAGATAGCAAGAGAATGAAGAAAAAATTGATAATAGGAGTAAATTAGAAAGTTGCTTAAAATTACATGCTCTATCTGAATCATAAAAGAAAAAATTTTGGTTCAGTGTCCCTTTAACCCCTTAAGGACGCATGTCGTACAGGGTACGTCACACACAAACTGGTCTTTAAAGACCAGCGATGTACCCTGTACGACATTAGGAGTTTAAAGCGGTTGGAAGCGATCCTGATCGCTTCCATCCGCTTTCCGGCTATTGCAGTGATGCCTCGATATCAAGGCATCCTGCAATAACACCCCTTGGCCATCCGATGCAGAGAGAGCCACTCTGTGGCCCTCTCTGCACCAGACATCGATGGCCGGTATCGTTGGTGGGTGGGAGCTGCAGTGGGAGGCGGGTGGGCGGCCATCAATGTGAGCTATGACGTGGAGGGGGACGGGATCGTGGGTGGGATAGCCGGGCACGTGCACGGGGTGGAAGGGATATGGGGGGGGGAAGCTACACTACAGAAAAAATGAATAAAATAAAAAACAGCAGCCAGTATCCAAGATGGCTACCAATAAGGTAGAGGGGGAGGGTTAGAGAGCTGTTTTATTACCTTTTATTTTAGTACTGGCAGACTTTATGCCAGTACTTAAGATGGTGGGTACAATTGTGGGGTGGGGGAGGGAAGAGAGCTGTTTGGGAGGGATCAGGGGGTGTGATGTGTCAGGTGGGAGGCTGATATCTACATTTAAAGCTAAAATTATCCCTGAAGCTCCCTACAAGCTACCTAAATAACCCCTTCACTGCTAGACATAATACATGTGTGATGTGCAGCGGTATTTAGCGGTCTTCTAATTACCAAAAAGCAACGCCAAAGCCATATATGTCTGCTATTTCTGAACAAAGGGGATCCCAGGGAAGCTTTTACAACCATTTGTGCCATAATTGCACAAGCGGTGAGAAACCTAAAATTGTGAAAAATGTAACTTTTTTTTTTTTTTCATTTGATCGCATTTGGCGGTGAAATGGTGGCATAAAATATACCAAGATGGGCCTAGATCAATACTTGGGGTTGTCTACTACACTGAAGCTAAAATTAACCCTAGAAGCTCCCTACATGCTCCTTAATTAACCCCTTCACTGCTGGGCATAATACATGTGTGATGCGCAGTGGCATTTAGCGGCCTTCTAATTACCAAAAAGCAACGCCAAAGCCATATATGTCTGCTATTTCTGAACAAAGGGGATCCCAGAGAAGAGTTTACAACCATTTATGCCATAATTGCACAAGTTGTTTGCAAATAATTTCAGTGAGAAACCTAAAGTTTGTGAAAAAATTTTTTTATTTGATCTCATTTGGCGGTGAAATGGTGGCATGAAATATACCAAAATGGGCCTAGATCAATACTTTGGGATGTGTTCTAAAAAATATATATATACATGTCAAGGGATATTCAGTGATTCCTGAAAGATATCAGTGTCCCAATGTAACTAGTGCTAATATTGAAAAAAAAGTGGTTTGGAAATAGCAAAGTAAATGAGTAAGAGGAAAATTACAGCTAAACACAAACACAGCAGAAATGTAAAAATAGCCCTGGTCCTTAAGGGAAAGAATTGAAAAATGGCCTTGTCCTTAAGGGGTTAAGGCAAAAGTTTTGTTTTTGTTTTTAAAGACACGATGAGTCCACGGATCATCTTCATTACTTATGGGATATTCACCTCCTGGTCAGCAGGAGGAGGCAAAGAGCACCACAGCAGAGCTGTTAAATAGCTCCTCCCTTCCCTCCCACTACAGTCATTCTCTTTGCCTACGTTAGTGATAGGAAGAGGTAAAGTGAGGTGTTAGATTAGATTCTTCAATCAAGAGTTTATTATTTTTAAAGTAGTACACGATTGTGCTGCTTTGTTCTAGGGTGTAGCCGTAGTTCATATCAGTCTCTTCAGTAGAGCTTTTGGTGGCTTTAAAGCAATGGGAACTTGTGGGACATAATTCTCACTGTGCCTCCCATATATTTATGCTGCCCTTATCCTGGGGGCCTAAGCAAACTTAACTCGGGCTTCATCATTTTCCACAGGGCTATGGGAGGGAGAGGACCTCTTAAACCTGCTGGACTGTCTTGCTGTAGGACAGCATTAAGGTAAGTGCTAACTTTTTTTAATCTGGGAGACACACAGAAACTCAGAGGAAAGTGGGTACTTTACTTATGTATTTAAGCATATAGGACTCGGTCATGGGGCTCCTTTATGTTTGGGACATCATGCTCTCCGTGTATAGAGAGCTTTTAGGACAGCATATGTACAGGCACTGGGGCTGGGAGCTAAGCTTGAAAATGTTATACGTTTCTTTGCCTATCGGTTTAATTTTCCTCAGTGAAGCTGGTTGGGTTGTTTGTTTAGTGACGCCCAAGATGGGCGGGGCTATAGTTTTTGCGCGCTTCCTAAAGTGAGCTGCGCAAGCTTAAGTCTGCTCTGGTGTGAAGAGAATGGTGTTGCACTATAACCACATGGTTTATTGAAAGGAGCAAGTGGTTTTTAGTGATACTGAAAGTCCTTATCAACCGGATCGTTCTGAACGTTGCAGTGACCCCGGTTGGCAGGTAGGCACCTCAGCAGAGGCCGAGGTGTTTGGGTGTCTGAATTTTAATTAACTGAGGGGGTATGTTTGTTTCTGGCTGCAGAAAAATAGTTGTATTTTTAAAAAGACAGTAACGATTTCATTGATCAAATTTTTGCTGTAGTATAAAGTAATTTGATTATCTCCTAACTTTTGTGGAACACTTTTTTGCATATAGTTAAGTTTTAATTTTATGTTTTAAAGGGACAGTAACGATTTAATATAAAAAAAAAGTAAATTTTTTATTTCATTGTTAGTTTATTGGGTTTCAAAATGGATTTAGGAGCCGTGCAGAATGTTACTAGCTCCATGTGTTTGGATGCTAATGTGGAACCACCAATCCCTTTTTTTGTCCCTCATGTATTGAGAGGGCTTGGAGTTCTAAAGAAAATTTTTTGCATGAACAAAGTTTTTCAAAAGCGGATGCTTCTCAGGAGTCTGACGAGATTCAGAGTATGCCGCAGCTTTCTCCCCAAGCGTCCCAATCCTTAACACCCGCACAAGCAGTGCCCTGTACATCTGCTCTAGCGCCTGCTGGAGTCACCTTAAAGGACATAGCTGCGTTTATGTCTTCCACAATTTCTGATGCGTTGTTTGCTTTTCCTATGCTTCAAGGCAAACGTAAGAGGAAAGACAACATATGGTCAGTGAGTTTTCTGATGCAATGGTGGCAATCTCGGATGTACCCTCCCAGGGAACTGAGATGGAGGGTATTGAGGTTCCATCGGAAGGCAAGATTTTAGACTCAGAAAGTTCATTGCCTTTGACTGATTCAGAGGTTGTATCTTTCAGGTTTAAACTAGAACACCTCCGCCTGTTGCTCAGGGAGGTCTTGGTTACTTTAGACTGTGATTCCACATTAGTACTCGCGCCTGTGAAATTGAGTAAATTGGACAGATATTTCGAAGTTCCTTCTTACTCAGACGTTTTTCCCGTGCTGAAGCGAGCTTCGGTGATTGTTTCTAAGGAATGGGAGAGACCAGGTATTCCCTTCTGTCCTTCTCCTATATTCAAGAAAATGTTTCCTATAACTGACTCTGTCATGGAGACTTGGCAATCGGTACCTACGGTGGAAGGGGCTATTTCCACCTTAGCTAAGCCAACTACTATTCCTATTGAGGATAGTTGTGCCTTTAAAGACCCCATGGACAAGAAGTTGGAGGGTCTGCTTAAAAAGTTTTATGTTCACCAGGGTTTGCTTTTGCATCCTGCTGCGTGTATTGCTACTGTGACAAGTGCGGCAGTTTATTGGTTTGATGCTCTGTATGAGTCTCTCAGGACTGAGACTTCCTTGGAGGAAATCCAAGATAGGATTAAAGCTCTTAGGTTGGCTAATGCTTTTATTACGGACGCTTCTCTGCAGATTACTAAATTGGCAGCAAAGAGTTCGGGGTTCTCTATTCTAGCCCGCAGAGCTTTATGGTTAAAACCTTGGTCTGCGGACGTGTCATCCAAGTCTAAGCTTCTAGCAATTCCTTACAAGGAGAAGACCTTGTTTGGACCTGGCCTGACGGAAATTATCTCTGATATCACGGGAGGTAAGGGTCATCTCCTTCCTCAGGATAAGAGAAGTAAACAAAAAGGATGACAAAGTAATTTTCCTTCCTTTCGAAATTTCAAGGGAAATTCTTTCTCTTCCTCTTCTAAACAGGAAGAATCTAAGCCTACTTGGAGACCCAATCAGTCTTTGAACAAGGGTAAACAATCCAAGAAGCCTGTTCCTGAGTCCAAAACAGCACAAAGGGCATGCCCCAGATCCGGGACCGGATCTGGTAGGGGGCAGGCTCTCGTTCTTCGTTCAGGCTTGGGTTCGGGACGTTCAGGATCCCTAGGCAGTAGAAAGTGTCTCAGGGATACAAACTGGAGTTCAAAAATTTTCCTCCCAGAGGAAGATTTCTTCTTTCAAGATTTTCTGCAAACTAGATAAAAAAGAGGCGTTCTTACATTGTGTAAGAGACTTCTCCTCCCTGGGAGTAACTGTTTCCGTTCCAGTACAGGAACAGGGGCAGGGTTTTTATTCAAATCGGTTTGTGGTTCCCAAAAAGGAGGGAACTTTCAGACATATCTTAGACCTCAAGAGTCTAAACAAGTTTCTCAGAGTTCCGTCTTTCAAGATGGAAACTATTCGTACCATTCTTCCATTTATCCAGGAGGGTCAATTTATGACAGTGGATTTAAAGGATGCACATCTACATGTTCCTATCCACAGAGATCATCACAGGTTCCTGAGGTTTGCTTTTCTGGACAAGCACTTTCAGTTCCTGGCTCTTTTTTTCGGTCTGGCCACGGAACCCAGAATTTTCACAAAGGTTCTGGGGTCTCTACTGGCGGTTCTAAGACCGCGGGGCATTGCGGTGGCGTCCTATCTGGACGATATTCTAATCCAGGCGCCATCTTGTCAACAAGCAATATCTCATACCAACGTTGTGCTATCCTTCTTGAGAACTCACGGGTGCAAGGTAAATCAGCAAAAGAGTTCCTTAATCCCGAAGACGAGGGTAACTTTCTTGGGAACTCTAATAGATTATATATCTATGAGGATTTTTCTGACAGAAGTCAGGAAGTCAAAGATCCTAGATAACTGTCGAGCCCTTTAGTCCACTCCTCGGCCGTCAGTGGCCCAGTGCATGGAAGTAATCGGACTGATGGTGGTGGCAATGGACATCATCCTGTTCGGTTCCACCTCAGACCTCTGCAGTTAAACATGCTCAGGCAGTGGAATGGAGATTATACAGACTTGTCTCCTCGAATAACCCTGGAACAAGAGACGAGGGACTCACTTCAATGGTGGTTGTCTTTGGATCATCTGTCCCAGGGAGCCTGCTTTCGAAGACCGTCCTGGGTGATTGTGACAACAGACGCCAGCCTTTTAGGGTGGGGAGCTTTCTGGGGTTTCCTAAAGGCTCAGTGAGTGTGGACTCAGGCAGAGTCTGTTCTTCCAATAAACATCCTGGAACTAAGAGCGATCCTCAATGCTCCTCTGGCATGGCCTCAGTTGGCTTCCGCCCAGTTTATTAGATTCGAGTCAGACAACATAACGTCAGTGACTTATGTCAATCATCAGGGAGGAACGCGGAGTTCCTTGGCGATGGCAGAGGTTGCCAAGATAATCCAGTGGGCAGAGGCCCATTCTTGTCACCTGTCAGCGATCCACATCCCAGGGGTGGACAACTGGGAGGCGTACTTTCTGAGCAGGCAGACTTTTCATCCGGAGAGTGGGAACTCCATCCGGAAGTGTTCTCCAACCTGATTCTCAGATGGGGTCTGCCGGAGTTAGATCTCACGGCATCTCGTCAGAATGCCAAGCTCCCGAGATTCGGGTTGAGGTCCAGGGATCCCCAGGCAGAACGGATAGATGCTCTGGCGGTTCCTTGGTCCTTCAGCCTTGCATACCTATTTCCCCTGTTTGCTCTTCTTCCTCGGGTCATTGCTCGGATCAAGTAGGAGAGGGCATCGGTGATTCTCATAGCACCGGCTTGGCCTCCCAGGATTTGGTATGCAGATCTGGTGGATATGTCATCCCTGCCACCTTGGAGACTTCCGTTGAGGAAGGACCTTCTCATTCAAGGGCCCTTCCTTCACCCAAATCTAGTTTCTCTGAAGCTGACTGCTTGGAGATTGAACGCTTAATCTTATCCAAGCGGGGGTTTTCTGATTCGGTCATAGAGACCATGATCCAGGCTCGTAAGCCTGTAACTAGAAAGATTTATCATAAGATATAGCGTAAATATCTTTATTGGTGTGAATCCAAGGGCTACTCATGGAGTAGAGTTAGGATTCCCAGAACTTTGTCTTTTCTCCAAGAGGGTTTGGAGAAGGGTTTGTCGACAAGTTCCTTAAAGGGTCAAATCTCTGCCTTATCTGTTTTGTTACACAAGCGTTTGGCAGAGGTCCCAGATGTACAATCATTTTGTCAGGCTTTTGGTTAGGATCAGGCCTGTGTTCAAACCAGTTACTCCTCCATGGAGTCTGAATTTAGTTCTCAAAGTTCTTCAAGGGGTTCCGTTTGAGCCTATGCATTCCTTAGATATTAAGTTGTTATCTTGGAAAGTTTTATTTCTTGTTGCTATTTCTTCAGCTCGGCGTTGCAACATTCTTCCCTTACCTTATTTCTTTCATGTAATTAGCAAGAGTCCATGAGCTAGTGACGTATGGGATATACATTCCTACCAGGAGGGGCAAAGTTTCCCAAACCTCAAAATGCCTACAAATACACCCCTCACCACACCCACAAATCAGTTTTACAAACTTTGCCTCCTATGGAGGTGGTGAAGTAAGTTTGTGCTAGATTCTACGTTGATATGCGCTCCGCAGCAGGTTGGAGCCCGGTTTTCCTCTCAGCGTGCAGTGAATGTCAGAGGGATGTGAGGAGAGTATTGCCTATTTGAATTCAATGATCTCCTTCTACGGGGTCTGTTTCATAGGTTCTCTGTTATCGGTCGTAGAGATTCATCTCTTACCTCCCTTTTCAGATTGACGATATACTCTTATATATTTACCATTACCTCTGCTGATTTTCGTTTCAGTACTGGTTTGGCTTTCTACAACATGTAGATGAGTGTCCTGGGGTAAGTAAGTCTTATTTTCTGTGACACTCTAAGCTATGGTTGGGCACTTTTTTATAAAGTTCTAAATATATGTATTCAAACTCAGGATGTATTGACTCAGGATGTTCAACATTCCTTTTTTTCAGACAGTCAGTTTCATATTTGGGATAATGCATTTGAATCAATCATTTTTTTCTTACCTTTAAATTTGACTTTTTCCCTGTGGGCTGTTAGGCTCCCAGGGGCTGAAAATGCTTCATTTTATTGCGTCATTCTTGGCGCGGACTTTTTTGGCGCAAATTTTTTTTTCTGTTTCCGGCGTCATACGTGTCGCCGGAAGTTGCGTAATTTTTGACGTTCTTTTGCGCCAAAAGTGTCGGCGTTCCGGATGTGGCGTCATTTTTGGTGCCAAAAAGCATTTAGGCGTCAAATAATGTGGGCGTCTTATTTGGCGCTAACAAAATATGGGCGTCACTTTTGTCTCCACATTATTTAAGTCTCATTATTTATTGCTTCTGGTTGCTAGAAGCTTGTTCACTGGCATTTTTTCCCATTCCTGAAACTGTCATTTAAGGAATTTGATTAATTTTGCTTTATATGTTGTTTTTTCTATTACATATTGCAAGATGTCCCACGTTGCAACTGAGTCAGAAGATACTTCTGGAAAATCGCTGCCTGGTGCTGGAGCTACCAAAGCTAAGTGTATCTGCTGTAAACTTTTGGTAGCTGTTCCTCCAGCTGTTGTTTGTATTGAATGTCATGACAAACTTGTTAATGCAGATAATATTTCCTTTAGTAAAGTTCCATTACCTGTTGCTGTTCCGTCAACATCTAATACTCAGTGTTCCTGATAACATAAGAGATTTTTCTTCTGTTAAGTGTGATCAGTCCACGGGTCATCATTACTTGTGGGATATTAACTGCTCCCCTACAGGAAGTGCAAGAGGATTCACCCAGCAGAGTTGCTATATAGCTCCTCCCCTCTACGTCACCTCCAGTCATTCTCTTGCACCCAACGACTAGATAGGATGTGTGAGAGGACTATGGTGATATATTTAGTTTTTATATCTTCAATCAAAAGTTTGTTATTTTATAATAGCACCGGAGTGTGTTATTCCTTCTCTGGTAGAATTTGAAGAAGAATCTACCTGAGTTTTTCTATGATTTTAGCCGGAGTAGTTAAGATCATATTGCTGTTTCTCGGCCATCTGAGGAGTGAGGTAAACTTCAGATCAGGGGACAGCAGGCAGATTAATCTGCAAAGAGGTATGTAGCAGTTTATTATTTTCTGACATGGAATTGATGAGAAAATCCTGCCATACCGTTATAATGTAAACTCAGCCTTGAATGCAGTAGATGTAGCTGATATCAGGCTGTCATGTATGTATATTTTACACTTCAGTTTTCTGGGAAATGGTACTTCTCTGGCTTTTAAACTGTATACATAGACTTAACCTATTTTGCAGGGACTTGCAATAGGTTTTAAATGACAATTAATTATTGAGGTAAAACGTTTTTTTGCTGGCATGTAAAAACGTTTTTTTCTCTGAGGTACTGGGTGAAAAAATGTTTTGGGCACTTTTTTTCCACTTGGCAATAGTTTTGATTTAAATTAGAGCAGTTCACTGATCCCTCTCACTGTTATGTGTGTGGGGGAGGGGCCATTTTGGTGCTTTCACTATGCATCAGAAAAACTCAGTCAGCGGTTCATTTTCTTCCTGCATGATCCGGTTCATCTCTACAGAGTTCAGGGATCTCAAGAGTCTTTTTTTGAGGGAAGTAATCATTCACAGCAGAGCTGTGCTGATTGTATTGACTGTGATATAAAAAACGTTTATTTGTGTATTTTTTTCTGCTGCCTGGGTTAGTTATCATTTGCTGAGGGGAACAATCCTTTGCTAAAACTGTATATTCTGACAAAGATTGATGCTATAACTTAATTATTTTATCTGTTATAATATTTTCTGTGCTTCTTAAAGGCACAGTTCGTTTTCATATTATTTGTAAATTACTTTGAAAAGTATTTCCAAGTTGCTGTTTATTTGCTAGTGTGTTAAACATGTCTGATTCAGAGGAATATCTCTGTGCTATATGTGTTAATGCCAAAGTGGAGCCCAATAGAAATTTATGTACTAAATGTATTGATGCTACTTTAAAAAATAGTCAATCTGTACAAATTGAACATATTTCACCAAACAACGAGGGGAGAGTTATGCCGACTAACTCGCCTCACGTGTCAGTACCTGCATCTCCCGCTCAGGAGGTGCGTGATATTGTAGCGCCGAGTGCATCTGGGCGGCCATTACAAATCACATTACAAGATATGGCTACTGTTATGACTGAAGTTTTGGCTAAACTACCAGAACTAAGAGGTAAACGTGATCACTCTGGGATGAGAACAGAGTGCGCTGATAATGCAAGGGCCATGTCTGATACTGCGTCACAGTTTGCAGAACATGAAGACGGAGAGCTTCATTCTGTGGGTGACGGTTCTGATCCAAATAAACTGGACTCAGACATTTCAAATTTTAAATTTAAGCTTGAGAACCTCCGTGTGTTACTAGGGGAGGTATTAGCGGCTCTGAATGATTGTAACACAGTTGCAATCCCAGAAAAAATGTGTAGGTTGGATAAATATTTTGCGGTACCGACGAGTACTGACGTTTTTCCTATACCTAAGAGACTTACTGACATTGTTACTAAGGAGTGGGATAGACCCGGTGTGCCTTTCTCACCCCTTCCTATATTCAGAAAAATGTTTCCAATAGACGCCACCACACGGGACTTATGGCAAATGGTCCCTAAGGTGGAGGGAGCAGTTTCTACTTTAGCTAAGCGTACCACTATCCCAGTGGAGGATAGCTGTGCTTTTTCAGATCCAATGGATAAAAAATTAGAGGGTTACCTTAAGAAAATGTTTGTTCAACAAGGGTTTATATTGCAACCTCTTGCATGTATTGCGCCTGTCACGGCTGCAGCAGCATTTTGGTTTGAGTCTCTGGAAGAGACACTTCAATCATCCACACTAGATGACATCACACACAAACTTAAATTCCTTAAGTTAGCTAATTCATTTATTTCAGATGCCGTAGTACATTTAACTAAACTTGCGGCTAAAAATTCAGGATTCGCCATTCAGGCACGCAGAGCTCTGTGGCTAAAATCCTGGTCAGCTGATGTTACGTCTAAATCTAAATTGCTTAATATTCCTTTCAAAGGGCAGACCTTATTCGGGCCCGGCTTGAAAGAGATTATTGATGACATTACAGGAGGTAAAGGTCATGCCCTGCCTCAGGACAAGGCCAAAGCCAAGGCTAGACAGTCTAATTTTCGTTCCTTTCGTAATTTCAAAGCAGGAGCAGCATCAACTTCCTCTGCACCAAAACAGGAAGGAGCTGTTGCTCGCTACAGACAAGGCTGGAAACCTAACCAGTCCTGGAACAGGGGCAAACAGGCCAGAAAACCTGCTGCTGCCCCTAAGACAGCATGAATTGAGGGCCCCCAATCCGGGACCGGATCTAGTGGGGGGCAGACTTTCCCTCTTCGCCCAGGCTTGGGCAAGAGATGTTCAGGATCCCTGGGCGTTAGAGATCATATCTCAGGGATACCTTCTGGACTTCAAATCCTCTCCCCCAAGAGGGAGATTTCATCTGTCAAGGTTGTCAACAAACCTAACAAAGAAGGAAGCGTTTCTACGCTGCGTACAAGATCTTTTATTAATGGGAGTGATCCATCCAGTTCCGCGGTTGGAACAAGGACAAGGGTTTTACTCAAATCTGTTTGTAGTTCCCAAAAAGAGGGAACCTTCAGGCCAATCTTGGATTTAAAGATCCTAAACAAATTCCTAAGAGTTCCATCGTTCAAGATGGAAACTATTCGAACAATTTTGCCCATGATCCAAGAGGGTCAGTACTTGACCACAGTGGATTTAAAGGATGCTTACCTTCACATACCGATTCACAGAAGTCATTACCGGTATCTAAGGTTTGCCTTTTTAGACAGGCATTACCAGTTTGTAGCTCTTCCATTCGGACTGGCTACGGCTCCAAGAATCTTCACAAAGGTTCTGGGCACTCTTCTGGCGGTACTAAGACCGCGAGGAATTTCAGTAGCTCCGTACTTAGACAACATACTGATACAAGCTTCAAGCTTTCAAACTGCCAAATCTCATACAGAGATAGTACTGGCATTTCTAAGGTCGCATGGATGGAAAGTGAACGAAGAGAAAAGTTCTCTCTTTCCACTCACAAGAGTTCCCTTCCTGGGGACTCTGATAGATTCTGTAGAAATGAAGATTTACCTGACAGAGGACAGGTTAACAAAACTTCAAAATGCATGCCGTGTCCTTCATTCCATTCAAGAGACCAGAAATTCTCTTCTATGGTGGCTTTATCGGCCACATCTGTCCAGGGGAATGCCATTCAGCAGGCCAGACTGGTCAATTGTAACAACAGACGCCAGCCTACTAGGTTGGGGCGCTGTCTGGAATTCTCTGAAGGCTCAGGGACTATGGAATCAGGAGGAGAGTCTTCTTCCAATAAACATTCTGGAATTGAGAGCAGTCCTCAATGCTCTTCTGGCTTGGCCCCAGTTAGCAACTCGGGGGTTCATCAGGTTCCAGTCGGACAACATCACGACTGTAGCTTATATCAACCATCAGGGAGGGACAAGAAGCTCCCTAGCAATGATGGAAGTATCGAAGATAATTCGCTGGGCAGAGTCTCACTCTTGCCACCTGTCTGCAATCCACATCCCGGGAGTGGAGAACTGGGAGGCGGATTTCTTAAGTTGTCAGACTTTTCATCCGGGGGAGTGGGAACTTCATCCAGAGGTCTTTGCCCAAATACTTCCACGTTGGGGCAAACCAGAGATAGATCTCATGGCGTCTCGACAGAACGCCAAGCTTCCGCGCTACGGGTCCAGATCCAGGGATCCGGGAGCGGTCCTGATAGATGCCTTGACAGCACCATGGACCTTCAGGATGGCTTATGTGTTTCCACCTTTCCCGATGCTTCCTCGATTGATTGCCAGAATCAAACAGGAGAAAGCATCAGTGATTCTAATAGCGCCTGCATGGCCACGCAGGACTTGGTATACAGATCTGGTGGACATGTCATTCTGTCCACCTTGGTCGTTACCTCTGAAACAGGACCTTCTGATTCAGGGTCCTTTCAAACATCAAAATCTAACTTCTCTGAAGCTGACTGCTTGGAAATTGAACGCTTGATCTTATCAAAGCGTGGTTTTTCTGAGTCAGTTATTGATACCTTAATACAGGCTAGGAAGCCTGTCACCAGAAAGATTTACCATAAAATATGGCGTAAATACCTATATTGGTGCGAAGCCAAAGGTTACTCTTGGAGTAAGGTTAGGATTCCTAGGATATTGTCTTTTCTACAAGAAGGTTTAGAAAAGGGGTTATCCGCTAGTTCCTTAAAGGGACAGATCTCAGCTCTGTCCATTCTGTTACACAAGCGTCTGTCAGAAGTTCCAGACGTTCAGGCTTTTTGTCAGGCTTTGGCCAGGATTAAACCTGTGTTTAAAGCTGTGGCTCCACCATGGAGTTTAAACCTTGTTCTTAACGTTTTACAGGGTGTTCCGTTTGAACCCCTTCATTCCATTGATATAAAGTTGTTATCTTGGAAAGTTCTATTTTTAATGGCTATTTCCTCGGCTCGAAGAGTCTCTGAGTTATCAGCCTTACATTGTGATTCTCCTTATTTGATTTTTCACTCGGATAAGGTAGTTCTGCGTACTAAGCCTGGGTTCTTACCTAAGGTAGTCACTAACAGGAATATCAATCAGGAGATTGTTGTTCCATCCTTGTGCCCAAATCCTTCTTCGAGGAAGGAACGTCTTTTGCACAATCTGGATGTAGTTCGTGCCCTTAAATTTTATTTACAGGCAACTAAAGATTTTCGACAAACGTCTTCCCTGTTTGTCGTTTACTCTGGTCAGAGGAGAGGTCAAAAAGCTTCTGCTACCTCTCTCTCTTTTTTTGGCTTCGTAGCATAATTCGTTTAGCTTATGAGACTGCTGGACAGCAGCCTCCTGAAAGAATTACAGCTCATTCCACTAGAGCTGTGGCTTCCACTTGGGCCTTTAAGAATGAGGCCTCTGTTGAACAGATTTGCAAGGCTGCAACTTGGTCTTCGCTTCATACTTTTTCCAAATTTTACAAATTTGACATTTTTGCTTCCTCGGAGGCTATTTTTGGGAGAAAGGTTCTTCAGGCAGTGGTTCCTTCTGTATAAAGAGCCTGCCTATCCCTCCCGTCATCCGTGTACTTTTGCTTTGGTATTGGTATCCCACAAGTAATGATGACCCGTGGACTGATCACACTTAACAGAAGAAAACATAATTTATGCTTACCTGATAAATTCCTTTCTTCTGTAGTGTGATCAGTCCACGGCCCGCCCTGTTTTTTAAGGCAGGTAAATATTTTTTAAATTATACTCCAGTCACCACTACACCCTTGGCTTCTCCTTTCTCGTTGGTCCTTGGTCGAATGACTGGAGGTGACGTAGAGGGGAGGAGCTATATAGCAACTCTGCTGGGTGAATCCTCTTGCACTTCCTGTAGGGGAGCAGTTAATATCCCACAAGTAATTATGACCCGTGGACTGATCACACTACAGAAGAAAGGAATTTATCAGGTAAGCATAAATTATGTTTTTTTCTAAATCCATTAAGAAGGCTATGTCTGTTATTCCTCCTTCTAGTAAACATAAAAAGTCTTTTAAAACTTCTCATTGTTCAGATGAATTTTTAAATGAACATCATCATTCTGATTCTGATAGTGGTTCTTCTGGTTCAGAGGATTCTGTCTCAGAGATTGATGCTGATAAATCTTCATATTTATTTAAAATGGAATTTATTCGTTCTTTACTTAAAGAAGTCCTAATTGCATTAGAAATTGAGGATTCTGGTCCTCTTGATACTAAATCTAAACGTTTAGATAAGGTTTTTAAATCTCCTGTAGTTATTCCAGAAGTTTTTCCTGGTGCTATTTCTGAAGTAATTTCCAGGGAATGGAATAATTTGGGTAATTCATTTACTCCTTCTAAACGTTTTAAGCAATTATATCCTGTGCCATCTGACAGATTAGAATTTTGGGACAAAATCCCTAAGGTTGATGGGGCTGTCTCTACTCTTTCTAAGCGTACTACTATTCCTACGGCAGATGTTACTTCCTTTAAGGATCCTTTAGATAGGAAAATTGAATCCTTTCTAAGAAAAGCTTATTTGTGTTCAGGTAATCTTCTTAGACCTGCTATATCTTTAGCGGATGTTGCTGCAGCTTCAACTTTTTGGTTGGAAGCTTTAGCGCAACAAGTTACAGATCATAATTCTCATAGCATTATTATTCTGCTTCAACATGCTAATAATTTTATTTGTGATGCCATCTTTGATATCATTAGAGTTGATGTCAGGTATATGTCTCTAGCTATTTTAGCTAGAAGAGCTTTATGGCTTAAAACTTGGAATGCTGATATGTCTTCTAAGTCAACTTTGCTTTCCCTTTCTTTCCAGGGTAATAAATTATTTGGTTCTCAGTTGGATTATATTATCTCAACTGTTACTGGAGGGAAAGGAACTTTTTTACCTCAGGATAAAAAGTCTAAAGGTAAATTCAGGTCAAATAATCGTTTTCGTTCCTTTCGTCACAACAAGGAACAAAAGCCTGATCCTTCATCCTCAGGAGCGGTATCAGTTTGGAAACCATCTCCAGTCTGGAATAAATCCAAGCCTTTTAGAAAATCAAAGCCAGCTCCTAAGTCCACATGAAGGTGCGGCCCTCATTCCAGCTCAGCTGGTAGGGGGCAGATTACGTTTTTTCAAAGAAATTTGGATCAATTCCGTTCACAATCTTTGGATTCAGAACATTGTTTCAGAAGGGTACAGAATTGGTTTCAAGATAAGACCTCTTGCAAAGAGATTTTTTCTTTCCCGTGTCCCAGTAAATCCAGCGAAGGCTCAAGCATTTCTGAAATGTGTTTCAGATCTAGAGTTGGCTGGAGTAATTATGCCAGTTCCAGTTCTGGAACAGGGGCTGGGGTTTTATTCAAATCTCTTCATTGTACCAAAGAAGGAGAATTCCTTCAGACCAGTTCTGGATCTAAAAATATTGAATCGTTATGTAAGGATACCAACATTCAAAATGGTAACTGTAAGGACTATCCTGCCTTTTGTTCAGCAAGGGCATTATATGTCTACAATAGATTTACAGGATGCATATCTGCATATTCCGATTCATCCAGATCACTATCAGTTTCTGAGATTCTCTTTCCTAGACAAGCATTACCAGTTTGTGGCTCTGCCGTTTGGCCTAGCAACAGCTCCAAGAATTTTTACAAAGGTTCTCGGTGCCCTTCTGTCTGTAATCAGAGAACAGGGTATTGTGGTATTTCCTTATTTGGACGATATCTTGGTACTTGCTCAGTCTTCACATTTAGCAGAATCTCATACGAATCGACTTGTGTTGTTTCTGCAAGATCATGGTTGGAGGATCAATTTACTAAAAAGTTCATTGATTCCTCAGACAAGGGTAACCTTTTTGGGTTTCCAGATAGATTCAGTGTCCATGACTCTATCTTTGACAGACAAGAGACGTCTAAAATTGATATCAGCTTGTCGAAACCTTCAGTCACAATCCTTCCCTTCGGTAGCCTTATGCATGGAAATTCTAGGTCTTATGACTGCTGCATCGGACGCGATCCCCTTTGCTCGTTTTCACATGCGACCTCTTCAGCTCTGTATGCTGAACCAATGGTGCAGGGATTACACGAAGATATCTCAATTAATATCTTTAAAACCGATTGTACGACACTCTCTAACGTGGTGGACAGATCACCATCGTTTAGTTCAGGGGGCTTCTTTTGTTCTTCCGACCTGGACTGTAATTTCAACAGATGCAAGTCTCACAGGTTGGGGAGCTGTGTGGGGGTCTCTGACGGCACAAGGGGTTTGGGAATCTCAGGAGGTGAGATTACCGATCAATATTTTGGAATTCCGTGCAATTTTCAGAGCTCTTCAGTCTTGGCCTCTTCTAAAGAGAGAATCGTTCATTTGTTTTCAGACAGACAATGTCACATCTGTGGCATACATCAATCATCAAGGAGGGACTCACAGTCCTCTAGCTATGAAAGAAGTATCTCGAATTCTGGTTTGGGCGGAATCCAGCTCCTGTCTAGTTTCTGCGGTTCATATCCCAGGTATAGACAATTGGGAAGCGGATTATCTCAGTCGCCAAACGTTGCATCCGGGCGAATGGTCTCTTCACCCAGAGGTATTTCTTCAGATTGTTCAAATGTGGGGACTTCCAGAAATAGATCTGATGGCCTCTCATCTAAACAAGAAACTTCCCAGGTATCTGTCCAGATCCAGGGATCCTCAAGCGGAAGCAGTGGATGCATTGTCACTTCTTTGGAAGTATCATCCTGCCTATATCTTTCCGCCTCTAGTTCTTCTTCCAAGAGTGATCTCCAAGATTCTGAAGGAATGCTAGTTTGTTCTGCTGGTAGCTCCAGCATGGCCTCACAGGTTTTGGTATGCAGATCTTGTCCGGATGGCTTCTTGCCAACCGTGGACTCTTCCGTTAAGACCAGACCTTCTGTCGCAAGGTCCTTTTTTCCATCAGGATCTCAAATCCTTAAATTTAAAGGTATGGAGATTGAACGCTTGATTCTTAGTCAAAGAGGTTTCTCTGACTCTGTGATTAATACTATGTTACAGGCTCGTAAATCTGTATCTAGAGAGATATATTATAGAGTCTGGAAGACTTATATTTCTTGGTGTCTTTCTCATCATTTTTCCTGGCATTCTTTTAGAATTCCGAGAATTTTACAGTTTCTTCAGGATGGTTTAGATAAAGGTTTGTCTGCAAGTTCCTTGAAAGGACAAATCTCTGCTCTTTCTGTTCTTTTTCACAGAAAGATTGCTATTCTTCCTGATATTCATTGTTTTGTACAAGCTTTGGTTCGTATAAAACCTGTTATTAAGTCAATTTCTCCTCCTTGGAGTTTGAATTTGGTTCTGAGGGCTCTTCAAGCTCCTCCGTTTGAACCTATGCATTCATTGGACATTAAATTACTTTCTTGGAAAGTTTTGTTCCTTTTGGCCATCTCTTCTGCCAGAAGAGTTTCTGAATTATCGGCTCTTTCTTGTGAATCTCCTTTTCTGATTTTTCACCAGGATAAGGCGGTGTTGCGAACTTCTTTTGAATTTTTACCTAAGGTTGTGAATTCCAACAACATTAGTAGAGAAATTGTGGTTCCTTCATTATGTCCTAATCCTAAGAATTCTAAGGAGAAATCTTTGCATTCTTTGGATGTAGTTAGAGCTTTGAAATATTATGTTGAAGCTACTAAGACTTTCCGAAAGACTTCTAGTCTATTTGTTATCTTTTCCGGTTCTAGGAAAGGTCAGAAGGCCTCTGCCATTTCTTTGGCATCTTGGTTGAAATCTTTAATTCATCATGCTTATGTCGAGTCGGGTAAAACTCCGCCTCAAAGGATTACGGCTCATTCTACTAGGTCAGTTTCTACTTCCTGGGCGTTTAGGAATGAAGCTTCGGTTGATCAGATTTGCAAAGCAGCAACTTGGTCTTCTTTGCATACTTTTACTAAATTCTACCATTTTGATGTGTTTTCTTCTTCTGAAGCTGTTTTTGGTAGAAAAGTTCTTCAGGCAGCTGTTTCAGTTTGAATCTTTTGGGTGTGGATTATTTTTCAGCGGAATTGGCTGTCTTTATTTTATCCCTCCCTCTCTAGTGACTCTTGCGTGGAAAGATCCACATCTTGGGTAGTCATTATCCCATACGTCACTAGCTCATGGACTCTCGCTAATTACATGAAAGAAAACATAATTTATGTAAGAACTTACCTGATAAATTCATTTCTTTCATATTAGCAAGAGTCCATGAGGCCCACCCTTTTTGTGGTGGTTATGATTTTTTTGTATAAAGCACAATTATTCCAATTCCTTATTTTTTATGCTTTCGCACTTTTTCTTATCACCCCACTTCTTGGCTATTCGTTAAACTGATTTGTGGGTGTGGTGAGGAGTGTATTTGTTGGAATTTTGAGGTTTGGGAAACTTTGCCTCTCCTGGTAGGAATGTATATCCCATACGTCACTAGCTCATGGACTCTTGCTAATATGAAAGAAATGAATTTATCAGGTAAGTTCTTACATAAATTATGTTTTTTCATTCGGATAAGGTAGTTTTACGTACTAAACTAGGTTTTCTTCCTTAGGTTATTTCAGACAGGAACATTAATCAGGATATTTTTGTTCCTTCCTTGTGTCCTAATCCTTCTCAGAAGGAACATCTTCTAGACAATTTAGATGTTGTACATGCTTTAAAATTTTACTTACAAGCGACTAAGGACTTTCGTCAGTCTTCTACTTTGTTTGTAATTTTCTCTGGAAAATGTAAGGATCAGAAAGCTACGGCTACCTCTTTCTTTTTGGCTGCGGAGTATCATCCGTTTTGCATATGAGACTGCTGGACAGCAGCCTCCTGAGAGGGTTACGGCTCATTCCACTAGGGCTGTTGCTTCCTCATGGGCATTCAAAAATGAAGCTTCCGTGGAACAGATTTGCAAGGCTGCAACTTTTTCAAAATTCTATAAATTTGACACTTTTGCCTCAGCGGAGGCTGCTTTTCGGAGAATTGTTCTTCAAGCAGTGGTGCCTTCCGTTTAGGTTCCCTGTCTTGTCCCTCCCTTATCATGTGTCCTCTAGCTTGGGTATTGTATCCCATAAGTAATGAAGATGATCCGTGGACTCATCATGTCTTTAAAAAGAAAAGAAAATGTATGCTTACCTGATAAATTTATTTCTTTTTAGACACAATGAGTCCACGGCCCGCCCTGTTCTTTTAGACAGGTTGTTAGTGATTATAAACTTCAGACACCTCTGCACCTTGGCTTTTCCTTTCTCTTCCTAACTTCGGTCGAATGACTGGAGTGGGAGGGAAGGGAGGAGCTATTTAACAGCTCTGCTGTGGTGCTCTTTGCCTCCTCCTGCTGACCAGGAGGTGAATATCCCATAAGTAATGAAGATGATCCGTGGACTCATCTTGTCTAAAAAGAAATAAATTTATCAGGTAAGCATAAATTTTGTTTTGTTTTTTATTCTGTGAGGTTTTAAGGGCAGAAGTAATTTGGGATTGTGACCCCATCTACTGAAAATATTTTGATTTACGTTATAGGGACACTAGTGCAGAAATGAAATGCATTAGAATGTCCCTTAAAGGGACATAATACTCATATGCTAAATCACTTGAAACTGATGCAGTATAACTGTAAAAAGCTGACAGGAAAATATCACCTGAGCATCTCTATGTAAAAAAGGAAGATATTTTACCTCACAATTTCCTCAGCTCAGCAGAGTAAGTTCTGTGTAAAAAGTTATACTCAGCTGCTCCCAGCTGCAGGTAAAAAAATTAAAAAAAATGAAGAAATGAACAGCAGCCAATCAGCATCAGCAGTGCTGAGGTCATGAACTCTTACTGTGATCTCATGAGATTTGACTTAACTCTCATGAGATTTCATAGTAAGCTTCCTTTACCTGATTGGTGAAATAATATGAGAGTGCACGATGCTAGTCCCTTCAGATGTCCCAGGACAAACACACTAAAATGCTGCTTAGAAATCCTTTACAATGGGAGGTGGCTACTGAGGAACTTTTGAGGTAAAATATCTTTCTTTATTACATAGAGATGTTCAAGTGATATTTTCTAATCAGCTTTTTACAGCTATGCTGCATCAGTTTCAAGTGTTTAAACATTTGGGTATTATGGCCCTTTAAACCTATGTGCCAGACACGGAAATCCTACATCAGCCTCTTCCAATGGGATGCTGACAAACTATATTTTATTCCACAACTCTATATTAACTACATGACATTCCCTGCAGAATGCATAATACAAGATGTTCAGTTCTTAAATTATGATATTTAAATGTTACTCCAAGGGAAAAAAATAACTTAATTAGAATAATGTGGCATCTTTTTAAGCATTAATGCACTACAGAACCCTTTAAAGTTTACTGAGACATTGGAATCCTTATGGGGAGCCACAATCCCAGTCATCTGATGCCTGTAACACATTTATTTTTATATCCCACAATGCAGTGCTTTTCTTATAGTAAACATTCAACTTTCTATATTTCAGATTTAATTCAAAATATTTAATGGTTGATATTAAAGAAAAATTCTTTCTGCCCCAAGCAATGAACACATGTTGAAATAAGTTGTGTAACTCATATTCCTGGCTGTTTCATAAACATACAAAATATAGCCACCCCCTCACTGTTAATATATAAAATGGTGTTTGGTTATTTACAGCTGTGTGAAACTGGATACTTTTCATAAGTCCTTGTTAATTCCTTTACTGACAAATGTGTAAAAAAAAATTTTTTTTATAAAATTCGTATTCTAGTCTTTGACGTTCAGATGTTGTTGTTTGGGGAATATATTCTCCCTCAGGTAATTCATCACATCTAGGGCCAAGAGACCATGTTTGTTTACTTTCCGCTAATGCCTCTTCCATCTGTGAGATTTTTTTTTGGCTACCTATTGAAGTAACATTCTTGTTGCTCTATTTGCACAGTCGAAGCCGTTTCCGGGGTCGCTCAAGGTCACAAGCTGGTTACCTGTAACATCTTTTCTTGTGTTTGTATAATGTTTCCGTTCATTCGGGAAAAGCACGCACTGATTGAACATAGTAAACAGAGTTATTTTGGTGTTAAACTACTTTAATCAGTCAAAGAGTAAAATAATTTGCCGCAGTTTTTCTAAAAATGTTTCTGGAATCGTTCATCTTTCTATGGAATTGTTGGGATTCCTGCTGCTTTCCCTCCTCACTGCTCTTTAATATTTTTTATTGTTATTTTTATTTGTCTATTTGGATGTCAACAACATGCTTTTGTATTCAAATGAAAGGAAATAAAGCAGGATCCAATTACAAAACCTTTAAAAATGATATTGCATAAAAATACTTGTACATTGTGTCATTTATTCCTTAAAGTAATTGTAAATCCAAACGTTTAAAAAACGCTAGGATTTACTATCTCTAAAAATAAACTCTAGTTTCTGTCATCCATTACTAAAAAATGGTGCTAAACTCAACCTTTCTGTGCTTAAGTAGATCTCTAAAATCAGAGTTGTCCATATCACAGTACTCCTTAACCAATGAGATGGTGTTTCCACCTCCTAGCCATGCTAGGATGCCAGTTGACACGCATGGCTATAGGTTTAGATTTGGAAACGTCACCTCATTTTAGAAGAGTGCTGTGCAGTGGGCATCCGGAGGCGCTGATTTTAGCAATATATTTCAGCACAAAAAGGGTGAGTTTAGCACTCGTTTTTAAGTAATTAATGACAGAAACTAGACTTTTTTTTTTTTTTTAGTGATGGTAAATCCTGCCGTTTGTTAAAACGCTTGGATTTACCATCACTTTAAAACACTGCATTCTCACTTCCACATATACTCTGTGTGTGTGTGTATATATATATATATCTCTTTAGGTTAATATAATAAGCACTCTCACCAAACTGGTCAGGTAGGCACCAGGGTGCAAAAATAGGAATAATAGACTAGCAAGAAATAAACACACTTTTTTTTTTTTATCATTTTTTTTTTTATTTCGAACAAAAGGTGCTATAACAATAATTTCAAACTTTTTCAAGAGTCATTGTACATGGGTGGAACACAATATCCGCACACAATAAGACAGAATGTCTGTCGTAGGCTGTCTACGAATCTATCTGTAGGATATATTGCTGAGCACCTAACATATCAAGGTTATAATCTTTTGATAAAAAGTTGATTATGGCTAGTATCGCCAAATTTTGATTACACCAGCATTTGTACAGAAATAGAAATAAACAAGAGCTGAACTCTAGCACAAATACAAACTACCGCAAATGGTAATACAAACGGGCATTATGTTAATGTTATCTTTAGAAATAAAGTAAAATAGACTTGCGGGGAGAAGGAGTATACACAAAAGGTGAGGTAAACATAAAGATAAGGCGGAGGGAGTGGGTAGGGAGGGAAAGTAGGGGGAGGGGGATCATTAGAGTCGGGAGGGGGAGAGAGGGATTTCAAACTGGTCTAGGGCCCCCCCCAGGACACAGCGGGGTCACCCGGTCAGGGCGTCTATGGCCTATTACTAGGGTTATTTACTTTTACCTTGGTAGCCTCTACTCTACCTAATGTTGACATTGCGACAGGTAAGTCTCCCAAGGTTTCCAGATGAGGCTGAAAGCTGCTGACTGGTTTCTCACTCTATAGACATAGTCTTCCATGCATTTAACATAGTTCAGATACTCTACTAAACCTTGCCACCTCGGGGGGAGCGCCTTTCTCCAATTCCTGGCAATTAGCATTTTAGCTGAGGTGAGTATATACAAAAGGAGGGATCTCTTATGGGTAGGCAGTTTCTTTAACCCCAAGTGCAGGAGTGCCGAACTAGGGCTAGAAATCTCTGGTAGGTCTAATTTGACACAAACAGCACGAAGTCTAGTCCAGAGCGGCTTAAGTCTGGGGCAAGACCACCTTGTGTGAAGCGGGGTACCTACCCCACCACACTCCCTACAGCAGGCGGGATGGTGGTCGGAAGACAGTCTGAAGCTTGGTCGGGACAACCTAGTGAGAATTTTAAAATAGAGTTCATACATCGTAGTACAGTGTAGTGTCGCTTTGGTCATTGTGACAGCTTTGGTCCACTCTACCTCGGTGTATGGCACCTTTAATTCTGTCTCCCATGAGGCCATGTGCCTCGTCTTTGTGAGTGTCAAATCTCCTAAGAGACATCTGTAGTGTGTCGTGAGGGGTTTTTAGAGTTGGAGACCAGCTTTCCATCTGGACTCCCAGATTGTGAGGTTCCGAACCTTATCTAACAGAAAACCCCATGCCCTCATCAAAGATCTCAGTCTTAAGAGTTCAAACTCAAGGTAGCGTGGCAGATCATATTTAGTCACCATTTCATGATGTGAGAGTAGGCAGTAACCTGTGTAGAAATCTCCTACTGTGGATATCTCCAATTGCCTCCACATATTTATTCTCACATTGGGGAGGCCCTGAAGAAGGGGGATTTTGGGATGGATAGGAGAAGGGTGAGGAGCAATCTGTACATGTCGTAATTTATACCAGAGCAACTGACATCCTTTAACCAGTCGGTTGGAGATGGTAAACAGTGAAGTAAGGTGTGGGGGGAACCACAGTAAGTCAGAAAGGTCCATATACGCCGGGAGAGAAGCTTGTTCCAGCTCTCTCCATCTCGTGGGTGGAAGATTACGCCCCCATGCTGAAACATGGGAAATCATCGCAGCCTCGTAGTACAAGTTGACACGCGGATGGCTCAGGCCCCCTCGCTCTAGGGGGGACTGCAATATAGCCGCCGCGACTTTAGGTTTCTTTGTTATTCCAGACGTAGGCATTGAAGAGAGCCTGGAAACTCTGCATTAGCCTCGCTGGGACCGAAAGAGGGATACACCTCATTATATACGTCAATTTGGGGAGAATCATCATCTTTAGGGCAGCGATCCTACCCATCCAGGAAATTTCATCATACTTTTTAGATTTCAAGGTTCTGTCTACCTCTTTCAGTAGAGCGTGGTAGTTTTCCTGGAGGACAGTGTCCTTGTTATGGGACAAGAACACCCCCAGATGGTGTATCCCCTTAGTCGACCACTTGAAGGAATACTGTTTCCTTAAAGCCCGCTGTTCCAATTGATCAACATGTATCATATAGGCTTCTGTTTTAGTAACATTAATTTTGTAGTCAATTAGGGCCATTAGAGATGGGAGTGAAAGAGTCGGGTCCACAATAAATAGAGTGAGATCATCAGCGAATGGTGCCAACTTCTGGAGCGAGTCATGTATCAAAAGGCCCTGGATCTGGTTATCCTTCCTAATTGCCTCTGCAAGCGGTTCTATAACAAGTGCAAAGAGGAGTGGGGACAGAGGGCACCCCTGTCTGGTTCCATTTCGTATTTGAATTCTAGGGGAACAAAAACCAAGTCCCTTAACCACCGCAGTAGGGGAAGTATATAATGCCCCAACAGCTTTACAAAAGGCGTGCAGGATTCCAAAAACTCTCAAGGTTTCAAACATATACTCCCATCTCACCCTGTGAAATGCTTTTTCGGCATCTACCGACAGGGTGAGAAGGGTCAGTCCCATATCTTACGCTTCCGTAAAGATATTCAGTAATCTACGGGTATTGTCAGTACCCTGCCTTCCTTGCACAAATCCCACCTGGTCCAAGGGGATTATGGAGGGTAGATGTCGTATCAGCCTGGTCGCAAGGATTTTTGCGTAGATCTTAACATCAACATTAATTAGGGAGATAGGTTGATAACTCCCACACTCCGTAGGGTCCTTCCCTTCCTTAGGAATGGTCAAGATACTAGCTTCTAAGAATTCTTGGAGAAGGTTACCTTCCTTGGCTACTCCACTGTTTAATCGAAGAAGCAACGGAGAAAGCAGAGGGGCAAGAGTTCGGTAGAATAATGTTGTAAAACCATCTGGGCCCGGGGCCTTATGAGGCTTTAGGGCCAGAATAGCTGTTTTGATTTCCTCAAGAGTAAAGGGACTCTCCACATTATCTACTGAGTCCTTGCTTAAGGTCGGTAGTTGTTAATTGACTAGGAACTGCCTCACCATCTCACTACTTGGTGTCGGCCTGTTAGGACTATTGTCTAGGCCATAAAGAGAGGCATAATATTCAGAGAACGCCTTGCCTATCTCCTTGGGCGAACGCACTATTTCCTGATTCGATTTAATAGCCGAGATCCTGCTTTGCGCAGCTCGGTTTCTAAGCTTGCAAGCTAAAAGTCTATCAGCCTTGTTCCCTTTGCAGTAGTAGATCTGTTTAAGCTTTAATAGGTTAGCCTGAACTTTTAGGAGTTCCCGCTTATTGATTTCGGATCTAATGGTACCCACCTGAGAAGCGGGGGCGAGATCAGGAGTTCTTTTATTGGCTAGTTCAAGGTGTCTAAGTTCTGCATATAATTTTGCTAGGGAGACCTTATTATTTGCTTTCCATTGGGCACTTTTTTTAAAGAAATGGCCTCTTAGATATGCTTTAAGGGTAGCCCAAACAATTTCAAGGCTCGTGTCTCCCGTGTCATTGAGTCTCAAAAAGTCAAGAATTATTTCTGTCAGTTGGGGAACCTCAATTTCGGCGAGACACTGATCTGGGAGCCTCCAGAACGACCCACAGTCAGGAGGTTGTAGAAGTGAGCGCTAACCAAGTCATGGTCAGACCAAGGGCAAGGTCTAATTTTCGGAGTATTAAATTTGTCAAGGGCCCAGGATTCACATAGCAAATAATATATGCGTGCATAGGAGTTGTGTGGTTTTGAGTGGTGTGTATAGTCTCGTTCAGTCGGGGCTAAGCATCTCCAAATATCAAATAGTCCAAATTGGAACATAAGTTTACGAAAAGCGTTAGATTGTGTAGTTCGATTACGGTCATTTGGGTGTGTGTCCATAGTTTTTTTGTCTAGGACTGGGTTCCTGTCAGGGTGCCAGGAATCAGAGTGAGACGAGAAGTGCAAAAATAATCACACCTTTATTAATAGTAAAAAATAATTAAAAAAAGTCCACAAGTCAAATAACAAGCCAGGAGTCAAAACCAGAGCTGGTAGTCAGACGAGACGAGTCAGGAGCCAAAGCGAATAGTCAGACGAGCCGGAATCAGGAACAAAGAAAACAGAGCCAGGAACAAGCCAGGGATCAGGAACCAGGAAGGACGTCAGGCAGCCAGGTAATACACAGGAACTCTCACAAACAGGTCTGAGACAAGGCAAAGCATACTGAACAGAGGCCCTTTAAATAATAAGTGATGACATCGCAATTCTGAGACTGCATCCTGTCTCACATGGATGATGCTTCTTTTAGTAGGGGAGTGAAGCCCCTGAGCATTCAGGGTGGCTACAGCCACAGGGGCCATATGTATAGGGAACCACCGTGTCCAGGAGGACACCACTTCCTGGAGGGGGACCTAGGACGTCGGGAGGAGCAGAGCAGGGAAGCTTGGTTAGGGGAAAAGGGAAGGAAAGCGATGCAAGTAAGTACTAAAGTATCGTGTTGGGGGGGATTTCCTACCAGGCCCAGCTGTCCGTTGTATCGTAATAAATACAATTCTTTCTAGAGCTGTCTAGTGTGTGGCAAAGTGTATAATAAACACAATGAGTGGTCTCTCTAGTGTTGTCGAGAGAACACAACTATATAAGTGTGGGGGGGGGGTCGAGGCCGGCATAAGGAGCCTAGCCCCAGTCAGCTATTTTGAAACGTGCTATAATTAACCTCTTAAAAGGTCATTAAGCCTTTTGTCTTATCCTAAGAGAGAGGTTCATACCTTCCTCATCAATTCTGCACTGATGTTTAGTGGGTAAAGCTGATCCTCCATTCATAAGGCACAAGCTAAGGTAAGATAATGGCCATCTAAAGCGGTCATTTAGTATTCCCCCAACTCAGGGGGAAGTGGATAGAAATACCTGACACTGCCTGTTCTTAATGGGATCTCCACATGAGCTGTCTTGATCTATGCCCTTGTCTAAGGAGTGTGGTTAGTTATATATCTGATATATCTCGTGGTTCTTAACTTTTCAATATGAACCTATTTTAAACAGTCAACACAGTAAGCAAATAGCTTCAAACAGTCTAATTGAAAATAACAACAATATTGGATGACCACTCCCTCGGCATATCCTTTCAGGGCGGTTTAGTTATGACACACCTCAAGGTGCTTTAATAATGGGAAACTAGATGATTTTATATTGCTAGTGGCCAGTTACTACTACTGTTACACTAATCGTAAGTAGGGCTACCGGTGGTGAAAGAGGAAGGAACATTTGTAGTAAACCTCAATCTAATGGGTTTCCTATTGGTTGAGGCCCTTTGAACAGAGTAAAGACATACATTCAAAGGAATACTGAGCAGGTGACCTCTCTTATATTATTCTCTATGGACCTGGTTCCTGTCTGTTTTAGTTACTTTTGTTTTATGTATCCGCTAGGCCTCCAAGTGGCTTAAATTATTGTATAAAACCGTAGGGGGTGGTCATCCGGTATCCATACAATAACAGGAGGATATATGAATATTATCATCGCTTTCTATCAAGGCAAGAACCTAAACTAGGCAATAATATTGAATTATCAAGGTAAAGAAGGAAACTCAGAGATGAAAGAAGAGCGTGAAAAGGAGAAGAAGAAAGAGAGGAGTAACAAATAAACATATGCATGAGAAACACATTTACTAAATTGGAACAGTCTCACCCATCTTCATGTACACACGGTACAAAAGGATCAGTCTCTCAAAGTTAGTTGTCCCTCAACCTTCAGTCCAAGGTAGGGAGAGACAACCATTAGTTCACTTTTCAATATTTCAATTACTTGAGTCCCGTGCAGGACAGTTCCTATCCTTGGGCACCGAGCTTGTCCTCTGGTTGCTTCTAGATCTCTAGGGAAGGGGACCCCACTCCGGGGCCCAAGTCCTCAGACCCCTTTCAGGCTCGCTCGTATGTCTGGTCTCAGTTGGATCTTGTGGAAGAAGTCCCCATCTTTGAAGTAATTCTCGTGCGGCTTGTGGGGAAGAAGCTACGAACTATTGTCCTTCTTTGTTGATGTACAGCTTAACAGGGAATCCCCATCTATATTTTATTGCTTTGTCCCTCAGAACTTTGGTCAACTTTGGTAATGTCGTCGCAGCTGGAGGGTGTGTGGGGAGAGGTCCTGAAAAATCTGAATCTCGGCATATTGCTCTGGGAGTGTCTTGTCACTTGCCAAAGTCCTCAGCAATTTTTCATGAAAGGTATAATAATGAAGCCGGGCTATAACATCCCTGGGTCTGTCCCCCTCCGCTGCCCGTGGTCTCAGAGCTTTGTGTGCTCTATCAATTGGCATTTCTTTCTCAATTCCAGCACCGAGGACAGTAACAAACATTTCCTGCAGGAATTTTTCTAGGTCCTGGGGTCCAGTTTCAGGAATACCTTTTACTCTGATATTATTGCGGCGGGTTCTGTCCTCCAGGTCTGCGAGTTAAACTTCTAGGTCTGTAATTTGTGCCCTTGCGAGTAGCTGAGTAAGTTGGAATGATCTACCATCAAGTCCTCCTGCTTACGCTCCAGAGCATCAGTCCTCTCTCCAATTGAAGCTATATCTCTCTTCAGGTCCGCATGGCCCTTCTCGAATTTCTTAGAGAGTCATGATGCATAGCCAAAAGGGATTTGATAGAATCTATCAAGTTATTATCAGAAGCTGTATCTTTATGTGGGAGACCTCCAGTAGATTGGGTTAGTGCCGCTCTAATATGTGTGTCATTAAGGCTACTTGTTTCTGAGGCCTCATCCTCTGAGCCAGTTTGCTGTCTGGAAGTGGGTTGGCTGAAGTGATCAACCACTGTTCTTTTTGGAGTAGTGTGAGGCTTTTATTTTCTCTTAAATGTTTGAGGCATTTTGTGTTCGGCATATGCAATGACATACAATGAATAAAAATGTATAGCACTATGAAGAAAACCTTTATTAGGCTGACTGGGGCTTTGGCACTATGGTATTATTCACATATTCATCTTATCTTGAGTAATCAATATGTGAGCTGGTCAAATACAGGAGTTGTACGTTGGGCCTTGCTACAAGTAGATCTTTTTCCCAGACACTGGGTCTCTCCTCTAGGGAGTTGCCCCCTAAGGGCGATGTGGGAGCAGGAATGGGGGTATGACCCGCAGGCAATCGGGGACGGCGGGAAAGGGAGAGGAGAGACTAGCGTTACAGTTCAATGTGGAGGGTAAAACAGTAAGTAGGTATATCTATGTAGGCAGCTAGAGAAGTGTCCTGAGTAAGAGGCTTGCAGTGGTTAAGCAGGTGAAGGTTAATTCTAGGACCCCTTGAGAGACCTCAGCTGTGCAACAGAATAAGTTGAGCTGTAGCTGCATGTGGAATATCAAGCCTCTATTCTTCTCCCCACTACCTAGGGGATGTCAAACCGGCAGGGGATCCCTGGACTGTCTTAAGTGGCGTGTGAGCTATATCCCAAAACTGGGTTCTAGAAGTGATCCTCATGTAACAGATTTTGGCAAAGAGGAGGGCAGACTTATATCCCAGCTGAAGCTGCAATTCCCCGACTCTCAACCGACCTCCCTGATTTGTGACACACACACAAGTGTCTAAAACTTGCATAGGGGGTTAATTAAGTAAGTTAAAATGCGCAGTTTTTGTGCCCCTTTAGTAGCCAAGAACAAGATTGTGGGAGTAGAGAGGCTGATGAAAGGCTGTGTTAGTTAGCCACGAGGGTTCCGCCACCCAGGCGTTATAGGGCCAGAGAGCAGGGAGCAAAAGTACATAGAGCAGTCTCACCGGTCTGTGTGGGCTCCTCAGTTTCCTTGGATTGTGTCCTCCGACGTGCTGAGTGCCTGCAAACCCCTTTCAGGAGGCCAGATGTGAGGGTAAGATGGCGGAGTTTCGCACCTATTTTTCCAGGAGGGTCCCAGCTAAGCAAACCTCACTTATTAAATGTACTGCAGGTGTCTGTAGCGAGTCAGGCTTCGACTCTCCGGCTCTAGTCCTGCTCAGTGCCCTCTCAGCAACCCTCGGGTCCTCTTGTTGTAGCTCCGAAGCGGAGCCCAGGATATCCACCCGATACACAGGACTCAAATGGGTATGTCCCGGACGCACTTTAAGCACCGCAATGGCGGGCGCACTCGCGGCCTGATAAGATGAGCCGACAAGAGTAAGCCAACTTCGTCCCACTTCTGACCGATCAGCTAGCACTTGCACCCTGTCTCCGGAGCGGAGCCCCGACCCTCCAGAGCACAGGTAGATACTGGCTGCCTAGGGTGGTTTGAAATCTCAGGCCAGAGAGGCTCTTAGCTCTGAAAAGTCCGTCACCGCCAGTTATTCTTACCAGAATCTGTGTTCCTAGGACTAGGATCCGGATCTCCTCTTGTATTGCACTTTCTAGGTGTATTAAGCGAGTATACACAAAGAAAAGCCTTTATTTCTCTTGCAAGGTGTATCCAGTCCACAGATTCATCCTTACTTGTGGGATATTCCCTACAGGAAGTGGCAAAGAGAGCACACAGCAGAGCTGTCCATATAGCTCCCCCTCTGGCTCCGCCCCCAGTCATTCTCTTTGCCGCTCTAACAAGTAGCATCTCCACGGGAGGGTAAAGTGAATGTGGTGTTAGATTTGTAGTTTTTATATCTTCAATCAAAAGTTTGTCATTTTTAAATAGTACCGGTTTGTGCTATTTACTCTCTGGCAGAAATATGATGAAGAATTCTGCTGAGAGGAAAATGATTTTAGCATGTTGTAACTAAAATCCATTGCTGTTCCCACACAGGACTGAGCAGTACCAGAAAACTTCAGTTGGGGGGAACAGTTTGCAGGCTTAACTGCTTTGAGGTATGTTTCAGTCATCTTTTTTCTAGTCAAGACAAGATAATGCTAGAAGACTGACAAGATTCCCCATGTGGGAAGGGTAAGCCATGTTCTGAAACTTAGTATAGAACTAGAGGCTTATTTAAGTGGGCTCAATAGACTGGTTATCACTTTCACAGGGCAATCGATTATTTTGTTTAGAAAAATACTCTTTATTGACACTTTTAAGCACTTTTGATGTGTTTATTTGAGTTTTATTCCACATGGCATTATTTTTAGTCACCTAAATTGGGTTCTGAAGGCCCCACAGCTCTGGATTGGGAGGGGCCTAATTTCGCGCCTCAGTTGCGCAGCTTATTCTGACAAGATTTCCCTGCATGCTGCTTCACATGGGTCCAGAGACTGCTTGAGGACTTCAGGAGGCTTGATTTTCCCAAATTCAATCCTTAAGGGAAGGTAGGGCCACAGCAGGCTGCTGTGGCAAGGTGCTGTAGTTTATTAACCGGTTGTTTGCTTTAGGCGGCTCCGGTTTGGGCATTAAAGGGTTAATCAGGCTGAAACTTGCTGTACAATTATATCGAAGCATTAGGCACATACTGTAAAAATTTCAAGAGATTTGGTTCATTTTTCACCGTTTTGTAAAATTGTGTGCGCTTTTATTATCTTAAAGGCACAGTACCATTTATTGCAACGATACCTAGTACCTCTAGTGCATTAGCACCTATTACATTGCAACAACTGGCGGCAGTCATGGATAATTCCCTTGCAGCCTTTCTATCCAAACTGCCAGTTTTCCCTAAAAAGCGTGATAGCTCTGTTTTAAGAACAGATGAGGAGCAGTCGGAAGCTTTGGGAGGTTTATCTGATGTACCCTCACAACACTCTGAAGTAGGGGCGAGGGATGTTATGTCTGAGGGAGAAATTTCTGATTCAGGAACAGTTTCTCAGCGGGCAGAATCAGATTCACTAGCATTTAAATTGGAACACCTCCGCGTACTGCTTAGGGAGGTCTTATCAACTCTGGATGATTGTGACCCTATGGTGGTCCCAGAGAAATTGTGTAAAATGGACAAATATCTAGAAGTCCCTGTATACACTGATGCGTTTCCGATCCCTAAGAGGGTGGCGGATATTGTTGCTAGGGAGTGGGAAAGACCAGGTATACCTTTTGTTCCCCCACCTATCTTTAAGAAAATGTTCCCCATAACTGATCCCCGGGGGGACGCGTGGTAGACGGTCCCTAAGGTAGAGGGGACAGTTTCAACACTAGCCAAGCACACAACAATACCAATTGAAGACACTTGTGCTTTCAAAGATCCTATGGATAAAAAATTAGGTTTACTAAAGAAAATATTTGTTCAACAAGGTTTCCTTCTCCAACCTATTGCCTGCATTATTCCTGTAACTACTGCAGCGGCTTTCTGGTTTGAGGCACTGGAGGAGTCGCTCCAGACGGAGACCTCATATGACGAAATTATGGATAGAATTAAGGCTCTAAAGCTGGCTAATTCTTTTATCACAGATGCCGCTTTGCAATTAGCTAAGTTAGCGGCGAAAAATTCTGGTTTTGCCATCATGGCGCGCAGAGCGCTTTGGCTTAAATCATGGTCGGCCGACGTGTCGTCTAAAACAAAATTACTGAATATTCCTTTCAAAGGAAAGACCCTTTTCGGGCCCGAGTTGAAAGAGATTATTTCGGATATCACTGGGGGAAAGGGCCATGCCCTCCCGCAAGATAGGCCTTTTAAGGCTAAAAACAAGGCTAATTTTCATTCCTTTCGCAACTTCAGGAGCGGTCCTGCTTCAGCCTCTGCTACCGCAAAGCAAGAGGGTAACACTTCACAGCCCAAGGCAACCTGGAAGCCTTTGCAGGGCTGGAACAAGGGTAAACAGGCCAAGAAGCCTGCAGCTGCTAATAAGACAGCATGAAGGAGTAGCCCCCGATCCGGGACCGGATCTGGTAGGGGGCAGACTCTCTCTAAGGCTTGGGCAAGAGATGTTCCCGATCCCTGGGCATTAGAGATAGTTGCTCAGGGATATCTTCTTGAATTCAAGGGCTCTCCTCCAAGGGGAAGGTTCCACATTTCTCGTCTGTCTACAGATCAGACAAAGAAAGAGGCGTTCTTACGCTGTGTAGAAGATCTACTCAAGATGGGAGTGATATATCCAGTTCCAATTACAGAACAAGGACTGGGTTTTTACTCAAACCTGTTTGTGGTTCCCAAAAAGGAAGGAACTTTCAGACCAATCCTGGATCTAAAAATTCTAAACAAATTCCTCAGAGTTCCATTTTTCAAGATGGAAACCATTCGGACAATCTTACCGATGATCCAGGAAGGTCAATATATGACTACCGTGGATCTAAAGGATGCGTACCTTCATATTCCTATCCACAAAGATCACCATCAGTTCCTAAGGTTCGCTTTTCTGGACAAGCATTACCAGTTCGTGGCCCTTCCCTTCGGGTTGGCCACCGCTCCCAGAATTTTCACAAAGGTGCTAGGGTCCCTTCTAGCGGTACTGAGACCGCGGGGCATTGCAGTAGCACCCTATCTGGACGACATTTTAATTTAGGCGTCTTTTCCCAGAGCCAAGGCTCATACGGATATTGTTCTGGCCTTTCTAAGGTCTCACGGGTGGAAGGTGAACACCGAAAAAAGTTCTCTGTCCCCGCTCACAAGGGTTCCCTTCCTGGGAACATTAATAGACTCGGTAGAAATGAAAATATTTCTGACGGAGGTCAGAAGGTTAAAGCGTCTAAGTACTTGCCGAGTTCTTCATTCCATTACTCGGCCATCTGTAGCTCAGTGCATGGAGGTAATCTGATTAATGGTAGCAGCAGTCCCTTTTGCTCGAATTCATCTCAGGCCTCTGCAATTGTGCATGCTCAAACAGTGGAATGGAGATTATGCAGATTTGTCTCCTCAAATCCAACTAGACCAGAAAACCAGAGATTCTCTTCTCTGGTGGTTGTCTCAGGATCACCTGTCGCAGGGAATGTGCTTCCGCAGACCGGAGTGGATCATTGTAACGACCGACGCCAGTCTGTTAGGCTGAGGTGCGGTCTGGGGCTCCCTGAAAGCTCAGGGCCTATGGTTTCGGGAAGAGTCTCCCGATAAACATTTTGGAACTGAGAGCGATATTCAACACGCTCCAGGCATGGCCTCAGCTAGCTGCGGCCAAGTTCATCAGATTTCAGTCAGACAACATCACGACTGTAGCATACATAAATCATCAGGGAGGAACAAAGAGTTCCTTAGCGATGAAGGAAGTAACCAAGATAATCAGGTGGGCGGAGGATCACTCTTGCCATCTATCTGCAATTCACATCCCAGGAGTAGACAACTGGGAAGCTGATTTCCTAAGTCGTCAGACTTTTCACCCGGGGGAGTGGGAACTCCACCCGGAGGTATTTGCTCAGCTGACTCAGCTATGGGGCGCTCAGCTGACTCAGCTATGGGGCATTCCAGAGTTGGATCTGATGGCGTCCCGTCAGAACTCCAAACTTCCTCTTTACGGATCCAGGTCCAGGGACCCCAAGGCGGCATTGATAGATGCTCTAGTAGCGCCTTGGTCCTTCAATCTGGCCTATGTCTTTCCACCGTTTCCTCTTCTCCCTCGGCTGGTAGCCAGAATCAAACAGGAGAAGGCCTCGGTAATTCTGATAGCGCCTGCGTGGCCACGCAGGACTTGGTATGCAGACCTAGTGGACATGTCATCTGTCCCACCATGGACACTGCCAATGAGGCAGGATCTTCTAATACAGGGTCCATTCAAGCATCCAAATGACTGCTTGGAGATTGAACGCTTAATTCTATCCAAGCGTGGGTTCTCTGAATCAGTCATAGATACTCTGATCCAAGCTAGAAAACCTGTCACCAGGAAAATTTACGATAAGATATGGCGGAAATATCTTTGTTGGTGTGAATCCAAGGGTTACTCGTGGAGTAAGATTAGGATTCCAAGGATATTGTCTTTTCTCCCAGAAGGATTAGAGAAAGGTTTATCAGCTAGTTCCTTAAAGGGGCAGATATCCGCTCTGTCTATCCTTTTACACAAGCGTCTGGCAGAAGTACCAGATGTTCAAGCGTTTGCACAGGCGTTAGTCAGAATCAAGCCTGTCTATAAACCTGTGGCTCCTCCATGGAGTCTAAATTTAGTTCTTTCAGTTCTTCAAGGGGTTCCGTTTGAACCTTTACATTCCATAGATATTAAGTTATTATCTTGGAAAGTTTTGTTTTTGGTAGCTATATCTTCTGCTCGAAGAGTTTCAGAATTGTCTGCTTTGCAGTGTAATTCTCCCCATCTGGTGTTCCATGCAGATAAGGTAGTTTTGCATACCAAACCTGGTTTTCTTCCTAAAGTTGTTTCTAATAAGAAAATTAACCAGGAAATCATTGTTCCTTCTCTATGTCCTAATCCAGCTTCTAAGAAGGAACGGCTTTTACACAATCTTGATGTGGTTCGTGCTTTGAAATTCTATTTACAAGCAACTAAGGATTTCAGACAAACATCATCTTTGTTTGTTTATTCTGGTAAGAGGAGAGGTCAAAAACCGACGGCTACCTCTCTTTCCTTCTGGTTGAAAAGCATCATCCGATTGGCTTATGAGACTGCTGGGCAGCAGCCTCCTGAACGAATTACAGCTCATTCCACCAGAGCTGTGGCTTCCACTTGGGCCTTCAAGAATGAGGCTTCTGTTGAACAGATTTGTAAGGCAGCGACTTGGTCTTCACTGCATACTTTTGCCAAATTTTACAAATTCAATACTTTTGCTTCTTCGGAGGCTATTTTTGGGAGAGAGGTTTTGCAAGCAGTGGTGCCTTCCGTTTAGGTTACCTGTCTTATTCCCTCCCTTCATCCGTGTCCTAAAGCTTTGGTATTGGTATCCCACAAGTAAGGATGAATCTGTGGACTGGATACACCTTGCAAGAGAAAACAGAATTTATGCTTACCTGATAAATTACTTTCTCTTGCGGTGTATCCAGTCCACGGCCCGCCCTGGCAATCAAGTCAGGTTAAAATTTCTTGTTTAAACTACAGTCACCACTGCACCCTATGGTTTCTCCTTTTTCTCCTAAACGTCGGTCGAATGACTGGGGGGCAGAGCCAGAGGGGGAGCTATATGGACAGCTCTGCTGTGTGCTCTCTTTGCCACTTCCTGTAGGGAATGAGAATATCCCACAAGTAAGGATGAATCCGTGGACTGGATACACCGCAAGAGAAAGTAATTTATCAGGTAAGCATAAATTCTGTTTTTATGATAGTTAGGCAGAGAGCTCCTGTAAAACACATCTACTCTATTAGACGGTTAGCTCCGCCCCCCACTCTCTGGTTTTGAAAAGCAAATAGTATATTAAACTAGTGTGATGTTTTGAGGAAGGGGTGAATACCTCAAAACGTCATGCTAGTTAAATATAGATAGATATGAGAGAGAGAATAGTTTTTCCTTACTATTGAGCTGTTTAAAGGGACATTATGTGGTAATGACATGCTCTAATTCATTCAGAATGGCTAACACATAGCTATACTCAATTTCAGAAGCCGGGATGCATTCATATTATGCTTGTAGCCGCTAGTTACTAGCACATTCTGCATGAATCTACCACCCAACGAGCTTTAAGGCTCTATTTAAAATCCTTAAGTTAATATTTTCTCTTTACATTGAAATGTTCCTTTAAAGAGACTTGTAAGTGATTAATTGACTTTAAATGGACATTTCCACTAAAAAAACGTTCTATGCTAAAAAATAAAGTAGATTGTGCACTCTAAAAACTTTTACAATTTTTTTTGCTACTTGAAAGAAAGAAAAAAAAGAATATCCTTCCTCCGCTTTTTTCCAAATGTGCGCCCACTGGAATTATTCCTGTGTCCGTTTTGTAATGATAACAAGCATGATTAGTAGATCTTCTGTAAGGGGCAAATTAAAGGGGGGAAAAAGGCAGACAGATATTGGCTATGAATATCTGTCTATTATTTGCACCAATATTTTTTTATTGAAAGAAAGGATTACATTGTTCAGTGTACATTGACCTTCATATACTAGACTATACTAGTCGTAAAATTTGTATAGACCAATGGTAATCAGTCTATATAGTACAATTATTTGTTCATGTTTTTATATTATGTAGAATGAGTTATTTTAAAACCTTAATCATTTAAATAACTAAACAATCAATAGTAACAGTTTTCTATTAGATTGCGACCAGTGAGCAAGATATTTGCAGACACTCACAGCGTCGAAGACCCAGCAAAGGATAGCGGGGGAGGGAGAGAAAAGAAGAAAAAAATTGTTTTAGTGTCAATCCCAGGGGCAAAAGCGTGGGACCATTCTCCATGCAGGGAGTCCTCCAAGAAAATTGTTGTATCACGAAATGGTAAAAGGATTTGTCGTCGTTCTAGTTTGGTCTAATTAGTCTCTGCCACTTTTGTAAGTGTAAATATTTTTTGTTTTTTTAAAAAAGGAGATTATCATGAAGACAAACAGCATTTCAGCAAGCAGGTCATAGTTAAAGCTAAAAAAAAAACTTTTATTGCAGTTACATAAAACTTGATTGTTTTTATGTTTGTGCGGCACTTTCATCATCGTTGGTGCAACCAACAAAACGTTGAATGTTCTGTGGTTACTTTTAAAGCTTTTTATGTTTTTACTATGATGGGTTGTCTATAGTGTCTGGTTACATGCATTGCATGCATTGGGGGATGTTCTATCTACAGTCTACTCTACACTAATAACGTTCCTCTCTGAATATTCTACACTGTTTAAGGATTTGTTTAGGGGGCACCGCTTATTTAAAGACTGAAGTCTAAACTCAACATCACCTTTTTATATTACCTAGATCTGAAACTATCACAAAGTTTGCATAAAGCTGCTGTTTTGATTATCCCATATATTAGCGTTCTGAACATTATTTTTTAAACCTGTTTTATCTTGTTCCCATTGGTTGAGGCCGATTAGGGCTAGCTGAAAATTAGATATTGCACTGCTCTAAGTAGTCACTGTGTAGTATGTAACTGATCAGGTTTATTTGAAGCATACATAGGATACAGCATTTCCTGTCTCCCCTGATAATTAAGCGCGAGAAGCAAGCAAAATAAATGATTGTATATTGTAATGTTGTGTTTTCTTTAAATAAATTAATTTTCTTTCTTATGACACGGTGAGTCCACGGGATCATCAATTACTGTTGGGAATACCACTCCTGGCCAGCAGGAGGAGGCAAAGAGCACCACAGCAAAGCTGTTAAGTATCACTTCCCACAAACCCCAGTCATTCTCTTTGCCTTCAGTGCAAGGAGGAGGTGAAGGTTTTAGTTTCTGATGAAAATTGGATTAATTTCTCTTCAAGCTAATTTTTTTTTTGAAAGCTAGAGTAGGTTTACTCTGACATTCCTCTCAAGATTGGGTGTAGCTGTACTCCACGTTAGTCTCTTTAGTAGGGCAGTGGTGGCTTTAAAGCAGTTAGGAACTTGTAGGGTGGACCTTGCTGCATTTTCCTAACATATTTACTGCCCAGAGTATAGAAGGCCTGAGTAAGTTTACTCTGTCCTTTCTCTAATTACAGGCCCCTGTGAGGAGTGGCATCCTCTCACGCCGGATTGACGGTCCTCCTGACGGACCGCTAGATGCAGGTAAGTGCCTTTTGTTCTTCTAGGAAGATGGGCACTTATGAAGCATTGTTATGGGACATATATATCATGTATCAGGATATTTTAAGGCAGGGAGCGGGCACTTCTTATGTCACTGGAGACAAGGGTTATTACCTTCAAGGAATGGAGGTATATACCTTTTCTTAGTGTGGGCAGAGCAGGCTTTTGTTTGAGTCACGGCTTGTTTGTGGTATATTATGCTACGAAATAATATAGCCGTTATGCTTAGTATAAGTTTGCAGTCTTCAGTTTCCTTACTGTGGATGCGCTGTTAGTTTTGCTAACGTTTTAATTATCCAATGCTTTGCAATGCATTTTTAATTGTCGGCACGATCCTCCGCCATTACACATTTCTGTGGCTGGAAGGACTCTGCAGTATGCAGAGTAAGGTTATTTCTATGTATTCTGTTTGTGTCTTATGCTTTGATAAGAACGAAAGCCCAAATGTTTTGACAGAATCCTATTGAGCGCTACGGTCCTCCGCCATTACATTTTTATGTGGCGGGAAGGACTCTGCAGTATGCAGAATCAGTTTAATCTTTGTATTTGTCACTTATGCCTGTATAGGATTGGCAGCACATATGTATTGTGTGAATTATATGAAGCGCTACAGTCCTCCGCCATTACACATTTCTGTGACGGGTAGGTCTCTGCAGTATGCAGACTAAGTGGATTGCGTGTTCGCATAATGTTAGGATCTAGTTGGTGAGCCACGTGTCACGTTTTTTGCTTTGATCAGACGGAACGGCTTCTTCCTCACGGCCATTTATTCAGTATGTTGAATAGCAGAACTTGTCATGTTTTTCCAGGAAGAGATATAGTTTAGACACCTCAGTCAGTCTGGGGTGTAGGATGGCTTTATTTATTTTTTTTGTGTGTTTGTGCTCACTAACTTTGCTTTTTTAAAGTGATAATTTTCAATACATAAATAAAGAATATAATTTTATTTATATCATGACATATTCTGACATTAATGTTGGTATGTTAGGCACAAATTGTTTTCTCTGTGCGGTTTTTTTTTTGACAGTTTTTTATTAAAGTGTCAGCTAACTACCTAAGGGACAATATTTAACTTTTCAATTTTTAAATATTTCTGTCCTTGCTCTGTGTTCTTTTTGAAAAGAGCTCTTTGGGTTATTACACGCTGGCTTACCTTCAGAAGGCGCAAGCAGTGTATGTGAAATATTGGTTTGTTCTCCTCATTTGGGGCAAAAAATATACAATATTTTTTTTTTCTGCTATGTTTTCGCTTATCTCTTGAGAGAGAGAGAGAGAGAGAGAGAGAGAGAGCATTGCTTCTGAGCCCATTGTCTCCCAGGATGATGCTGTTTAGGCAGTGCCACAGCTTTCTCCTGTAACGTCCATAGCCCCTATTGCGTCACATGCAGTGCCTGCAATTCCTCTCAATCTCCTAGAGGCGTTATTTGCCAACAGAAATTACTGCCCAGGTATCTTCTGCGGTTCCTGTGGCATTATCTGCTTTTCCTATCATAAGGGATATCGCAAGAGGAAAATTAGAATTTCAGATAGTAGGGTTTCTGTCCGCTTGCTGCTACACAGGTCGTCTTTCCTCATAGGTATGATGAGGATACTTCGGTAGCCTCTGAGGGTGAAATCTCAGATTCGAACAGTACAATTCCTTTATCTGATGCTGAAGTGGTATTCTTCAGATTTAAGCTTGATCACCTTCATGTGTAGCTAAAGGAGGTTTTGGCTTCTACGGGCGACACAGATACGCCTATCGTTGTCAACCCCACGGAATTTCGTCAACTTCATAGTTGCTTGATGTTTTTTCTCTGTGGAAAGGTTTCCTGTTCCAGTCCGTGCTTGGAGTTTTTCTCCAGGAATGGGAGAAGTCAGGGTTTTCTTTGTCCCTGTCTCCTTAAAGAAGATTTAGCCAGGACTCTGTGCCTTAAGTAGAAGAAGCCTTTTCTACTCTGGCTAGAGAAATTCGATCCCTATAGAGGATAGCTGCTCTTTTTAGGATCAATGGACTCGGCTAAAGACTTTTATGGAGGAGGGGCTAAGTTATCTGGCTTTGCTGTGCTAGCCCGCGGGGCATTGTGTAGCGAGTCAGTTTCATAATCTGAAGGCCGTGAGTTAGGCCTCCCACTTTCAAAATACTTTTAGATTTTTCTTCTGAACACAGATTTCTGGTGATTCCTTACAAGGTTAAGACCTTGTTTGATCCTGATCTAAGAGATGAATGGTTTGCCTCCAATACAGAACTATGGGAGGCTGATGCTCTCTGGTTTTCTTCAAACATGGATATGAGATGTCCCGGATAGACTGTGGACTTAGTGCCTCAGGGCTACTAAATAGAATCAAACCTTTACTCCCAGGCGCAGATTCCATCTCTCAGTTTTTATCTGCGGACCAGATAGCAGAGATGCGTTATTGTTTTAGGGGATCTTTTTTCCTGGGAGTGATGAGCCCAGTTTCGTGTATGGCAACAGGGTCTAGGATTTTATTCATCCTGTTCATGGTTCCCGGAAAAGTAGGAACTTTTCGTCCTAGCTTAGACCCTGTGTCTCAACTAGTTTTTTTCTTAGTGTACCATCCTTCAAAATGGAATCCTTTGGTTCGATTCTTGCTTTGGTGTAAGAGTCAGTTCATGATGATCATAGATTCAAGAGTAAGGGTCAGTTCATGATGATCATAGACCTGGAGGACGCGTATCTTCAAGCTCCTGAGTTTTGTCATTCTGTCAAACAATTTGGCGCCCTTCCTGGACAACATATTGGTTCAGACGCAGTCCTTCCAACAAGCAGACTCTCATTCAGGGATCTTGTTGTCTTTTCTTTGTTCCCATGGATGGGAAGTGAATATGAAAATGAGTTTCCTTGTTCCAATTACAGGAGTACTTTTTCTTATGGACCATAATAGTTTCCCTATCTTGAACCTTTTTCTGACAAGAGGTCAGAAAGTCAAGGATTTTCCATCTGGCCTCTTTATACATTTTTATTAGGCCTTCAGTGGCTTAAGGTATTGTCTGATGGTCTTTTTGTTGGGCATCGTTCTTTTGCTCCTTTCCATCCGAGAGCTTTACTGTTATGCATGCTCGGATAGTAGTACGGGGTCCAGGTGAATCTGTCTTGGAAAACAGGTTTCTCAAGAGAGTCAGGGTTCTTACACTGGAGACAAATCAAATTGGGTGGATTAGTGCGCGCTAAAGGAAGGTATTGCTAAACACTACTCTAAAGATACAATCTCTGTATGTATCAAATACAAGTTAATAACCAAATAGTGAAGCCAAAGCTTCAAGATAGAGAAAGTGCGCTAACAAGCTGAAAGTATACACACCATATAAGGAATTGAAGTGAAAATTTAATAAACATATAGAATAAGATACACAAATATATACACTAAAAATAGGGACGTCTCCCTGTAATGTAAATACAACTAGGAAAAAATCCTAATGAAAAAACAGGTTAAAACCTATAAATGATGAATAATGCAGATACTAATTGATAATCTATGACATAAAAAAGATATAGCATAAACATGATAATTAAAAGATATGGCATAACAGTGATATCATAAAATAAAACTTAAAAGACAAGCACCAAGTTCATATGTATCAACACAGTGCAGGTGGCCGTATGCAAATGAATGCCGATATTGGAACAGTGGAAAGAAAATAACGGCTTGTACCACAAATAGATACAGTTTACTGTACCGTAAGTCAAGAGAGTGTTCAGAGGGTGTTACCGAGGAGAAGAAATCCTTCGGTCAAGGCTTGGACCGCAGCTGCAGTAACTGCCGTTCCTGGAGATAGAAGTGTGCAAACCTCTGCACATGTGAGTCGGTGTCTGACGTCACAGGCTTCTCATCGGCTCCTCTCAGGGTGTTACTCGCTGCTCCAGCAGCGTAAAGGAAAAGCAGCTGATTGCTGTGTCCTGGTGGGAACTTTCTGTGAAGGCAGACTTGGCTGCTGTAGGTATGTTTAATGATCCAATACAATAGTGGGGCACAAGTTATCCCTCACCTTGGGATATTCAAAGATGCTGGTAACCCGGGTTTAAAGTTGCAGTACAGGCTGTACTGAAATATCCCTTGCTGTTTCAAAGTCACAGTGTCACAAATGCAAGCGACGTGTTTCGCCCTCCCTTGGGCTTTATCAAGATCGTGTATCTTATTCTATATGTTTATTAAATTTTCACTTCAATTCCTTATATGGTGTGTATACTTTCAGCTTGTTAGCGCACTTTCTCTATCTTGAAGCTTTGGCTTCACTATTTGGTTCTTACACTGGAGACCTACCTGGATGATAGTGCCATGGTCGCCAGCCTTTTGGGCTAGGGACTATGGACTTGGGAGGAGTTTGTTTTCACATTCCTCTTGGAGTTTAGATCGATATGCAATATGTGTTGATCAGTTGTCCTTAACCTGGTTTATCAGGTTCTAGTTGGACAATTTATCCTCAGTGGTTTGCATAAACCACCTGGGAGGAACCTAGAGTGGGCAGACACTCACTATTGCTGTTTACCTTCTTTTTATTCCTGGAGGGAATACTGGGAGCGGACATCTTGATCCGGGCGCTCTTTCTGATCTCTGCAGATTAACCCTTGTCTAAGTACGACTAGCTTTCTAGGTACGTTTAGAGGTTTGGAGGTCAGCAAGCTGTCCTGATAATGCAGCCATTGGGATGTAATCTTTTTCTCTCTGAAGGCTGTTCCTGAGGAAGGACATTCTGATCTGGGTCCTTCCTTCATCCAAACTTGTATTAGCTAAGACTCTCTGGTGTTTTGAACTCTTAGTTTTGTCTATATGTGGTTTTTCTGCAGTGGTCATTGTACCTTGATTCAGGATCACAAGCCTATTACTCGTATTTTACCATAAGGTATGACGTGAGTACCTTAGGGGTGAGATTCCAAGGGCTATGCTTGAAAGTAGGTTCAGGATCCTAGGATGTTCTCTTTTCTCCAGGTAGGTCTGGAGAAGGGTTGTCGGGGTCTGGCGGAGTCAAATTTCTGCATTTCTCTTGTTACACGTGTCTGGCGGAAGTTACGGATGTGTATTCTTGTCAGGTCTTTACTTGTTTTTAATTTTTGCAGCAGGTTCCGGTTGAGCGATTGCATTCTGCAGATATTACATTTTTACCTTGAGAGGTTTTCTTTATTTCGAACTCTTGACTTGTAGTGCGATTCTCCTTATCTCATATTTCATTCAGATAAGGCAGTTCTCTGTACCAAGTTTGGCTTTTCTTCCTAAGGTGGTTTTGTTCAGGAATATTAATCAGGAAATTGTTGTTCCTTCTCTCTGTCGTAATCCTCCTCATGAGGATCGTCTATTACACAACTTAGACGTTGTGCGTACTCTTAAAATCTACTTTCTGGCTACAAGGGACTTCGTCAGCCTTCTGCCTTGTTTGTTTGCTTTTCTGGGACAAGTAAAGTTCAGAAAGCTATTGCCACTTCTCTTTCTCTTTGGTTGAACAGTATTATTCGTTTGGCATATGAGACTGCTGGACGGCAGCCTCCTGAGAGAATTACATCTCATTCCACCAGGGCGGTGTCTTCCTCGTGGGCCTTCAAGATGAGGCGACTGTTGAACAGATCGTTTTGTTTATATCAACCTCAGGCACCTCTGCACCTTGGGTTACTTCCTTGCTCTCATTTTCCTTCGGTCGAATGACTGGGGTTTGTGGGAAGGGAAGTGATACGTAACAGCTTTGCTGTGGTTCTCTTTGCCTCCACCTGCTGGCCAGGAGTGATATTACCAACAGTAATTGATAATCCCGTGCATTCACTGTGTCAAGGTAAACATACATTTCTTCTATAAGGTACGACGAGTCCACGGATTCATCTTTTACTTGTGGGATATTATCCTCCTGCTAACCGGAAGTGACAAAGAGCACCACAGCAGAGCTGTCTATATAGCTCCACCCCCAGTCATTCTCTGCCTACTCTAAGTACTAGGAAGGGTAAAGTGAAAGATGTGATAAAATGTTAGTTTTTATTTTCTTCAAGCAAGAGTTTTTTATTTTAACCCTTTAAGGACACAGCTTTCAGTTTGCTCAATTGTTTTATGACGGAAAAATTCCGTCATATGTCCTTAAGAGGTTAAATGGTACCGGTGTGTACTATTTACTCTCAGGCAGCAGATGGATGAAGACTTCTGCCTAGAGGCTGATGATCTTAGCATTTGTCACTAAGATCCAGAGCAGTTCCCACAGAGGCTGAGGGGTACAAGAAACTTCAGTGTGAGGAACGTTTTCATGCTATATAGCAGTGAGGTATGTTCAGTCATTTTTTCTGGAGAGACTGTGGTATTTCAGAAAGGCTGACAGTATCCCCATGAGGGTAAGGGTAGGCAGTAATCCTAAGAGTTATAGAATGGTATTACTAAGCTTGCATAAGGGGCTATTTAAAAAATGGTTGACACTGAGTTTTGAATGTTTGTGGGCAAACGTTTTGTGAACTGGGAGTGCTGTTTACGTTTTTTAGGCAATAACGTTTTTTGGCAACTTTGAGGGTACACTTGGCTTATTTTTTGGGTCTCAGAACCCACATGGCTAGTTTGGAACCGCTTTGGTGCTGTTCATTCAGGCTGACAAACAATCGAGTAAGATGGGCGGGGCCTATTTTCGCGCCTCAGATGCGCAGTTGTATTTACTAAGCAAGCAGCAAGCTCCAACTCCGGAGGGCCCTTGTGGAAGTATTGGGCCAAATCGAAGCTTTAACCCCATTTTTCCCAATCCCTGAGGGCAGGCAGGCGCCACAGCAGGGCTGTGGCGAGGTGCTGGGGGTGTTTTTTCCGGATTTAGGCCTTATCTATCCGGTTTTCACAATAAAGGGTTAAATGTTTGTTTTTCTTGTGGGGCAAACTTAACTACACAAATTGAGTCTTATATCAAAAATTTGAAAAGATTTGTGTATTTTAAAGCAGTTTTGCAGAACGTGTATGCTTTTTTCTCTTAAAGGCGCAGTACCGTTTTTTAAGATTGTTATTTTTTCACTAAATAAAGTGTTTTCAAGCTTGTTTGTGGTCATTACTAGCCTGTTCAACATGTCTGACATTGAGGAAAGTCAATGTTCAATGTGTTTAGAAGCCATTGTGGAACCCCCACTTAGAATGTATCCCCCATGCACTGAAAGGTCAATAAATTGCAAAGAACATATTTTAGCTAATAAAAGTATGTCGCAGGATGATTCTCAGTCGGAAGGGAATCCGGTTATGCCATCTAATTCTCCACAAGTGTCACAACCACTAACGCCCGGACAAGCGGCGCCAAGTACTTCTAGTGCGTCTAATTCTTTCACCCTGCAAGATATGGCCGCAGTTATGAATACTACCCTCACAGAGGTTTTATCTAAGCTGCCTGGGTTGCAGGGGAAGCGCAGTAGGTCTGGTGTGAGAACAAATGCTGAGCCCTCTGATGCTTTATTAGCCATATCCGATGTACCCTCACAATGTTCTGAGTTGGGGTTGAGGGATTTGCTGTCTGAGGGAGAGATTTCTGATTCAGGAAAGATGTTCCCTCAGATATGACGGCTTTTAAATTTAAACTAGAACACCTCCGCTTGTTGCTCAGGGAGGTTTTAGTGACTCTGGATGATTGTGATCCTATTGTGGTTCCAGAGAAATTATGTAAAATGGACAGATATCTAGAGGTTCCTGCCTACACTGATGTTTTTCCGGTCCCTAAGAGGATTTCGGACATTGTTACTAAGGAGTGGGATAGACCAGGTATTCCGTTCACCCCCCCTCCTACTTTTAAGAAAATGTTTCCCATATCTTACACCATGCGGGATTCGTGGCAGACGGTCCCTAAGGTGGAGGGAGCTATTTCTACCCTGGCTAAGCGTACAACTATACCTATTGAGGACAGTTGTGCTTTCAAAGATCCTATGGATAAAAAATTAGAGGGTCTCCTAAAGAAAATATTTGTTCATCAGGGTTTTCTTCTCCAACCTATGTTCCTGTAACTACTGCAGCTGCTTTCTGGTTCGAGGCTGTGGAGGAGGCTCTTCAGGTTGGGACCCCATTAGATGATATTCTGGATAGAATTAGGGCTCTCAATCTAGCTAATTCTTTCATTACAGATGCCGCTTTTCAACTGGCTAAATTAGCGGCAAAAAATTCAGGTTTTGCCATTTTAGCGCGTTATGGCTTAAGTCCTGGTCTACTGATGTGTCATCAAAATCTAAGCTTTTAGCCATCCCTTTCAAAGGTAAGACCCTATTCGGGCCTGAACTGAAAGAGATAATTTCAGACAGAGTTAAGTTTTAAACTTGCCTTTCTTGGGCTTCTTCACCTATGGTACCTAGCTAGTTAAAAACCTGTGCTGCTGAGTGCTATGTAAGTACATTCTTTTCAATTGCTCCCAGCAATTGATATTTCCTGGTTGTTTCCTTTAAGTGTACAGCACCTAAGTTCCTAGAGTATATTTAGATTGTCTCCATTAATACAGTTAATATATACGAGATACTAATACCATTAGGAACGCAGCACCAGTAGTGCCGCCGTCTTTCCTTTCCCTTGCAACATAATTTCAGACATCACTGGAGGAAAAGGCCATGCCCTTCCTTAGGATAAGACAAACAAAATAATAAGCCCGCTGCTGCCACCAAGACAGCATGAAGGGGTAGCCCCCGATCCGGGACCGGATCTAGTAGGGGCAGACTTTATCTTTTTGCTCAGGCTTGGGCAAGAGACGTTCAGGACTCCTGGGCTTTAGAAATCGTAACCCAGGGGTATCTTCTAGATTTCAAAGATTCTCCTCCAAGGGGGAGATTCCATCTTTCTCAATTGTCTGTAAACCAGACAAAAAGAGAGGCATTCTTACGCTGTGTAGAAGACCTATATACCATGGGAGTGATCCGCCCAGTTCCGAAAACAGAACAGGGGCAGGGGTTTTACTCCAATCTGTTTGTGGTTCCCAAAAAGGAGGGAACCTTCAGACCAATTTTAGATCTCAAGATCCTAAACAAATGCCTCAGTGTCCCATCCTTCAAGATGGAGACCATTCGGACTATTTTACCAATGATCCAGGAGGGTCAATATATGACCACCGTGGACTTAAAGGATGCGTATCTACACATCCCTATCCACAAAGATCATCACCAGTTCCTCATGTTCGCCTTTCTGGACAAGCATTACCAGTTTGTGGCTCTTCCCTTCTGGTTGGCCACATCTCCCAGAATTTTCACAAAGGTGCTAGGGTCTCTTCTGGCGGTTCTAAGGCCGCGGGGCATAGCAGTGGCGCCTTATCTAGACGATATCTTAATTCAGGCGTCGACTTACCAACTAGCTAAATCTCACACGGACATCGTGTTGGCTTTTCTAAGATCTCACGGGTGGAAGGTGAACGTAAAAAAGAGTTCACTTATTCCTCTCACAAGAGTTCCATTCCTGGGAACTCTGAGTTTCGGTGGACATGAAAATTTTTCTGACGGAGGTCAGGAAATCAAAGATTTTAATCACCTGCCGAGCTCTTCATTCCATTCCTCGGCCGTCAGTGGCTCAGTGCATGGAGGTAATCGGACTAATGGTAGCAGCAATGAATATAGTTCCGTTTGCTCGCTTGCATCTCAGACCACTGCAACTATGCATGCTCAAACAGTGGAATGGGGATTATGCAGATTTATCTCCTCAGATAAATCTGGATCAAGAGACCAGAGACTCTCTTCTTTGGTGGTTGTCACAGGATCATCTGTCCCAGGGAATGTGTTTCCGCAGGCCAGCGTGGGTCATAGTGACGACGGACGCCAGCCTTTTGGGCTGGGGTGCAGTCTGGAATTCCCTTAAAGCACAGGGTTTGTGGACTCAGGAGGAGGCTCTCCTCCCGATAAATATTCTAGAACTGAGAGTGATATTCAACAGCTTCAGGCGTGGCCTCAGCTGGCTTCAGCCAGATACATAAGATTCCAGTCGGACAATATCACGACTGTAGCATATATCAATCATCAGGGGGGAACAAAGAGTTCTCTTGCGATGATAGAGGTTTCCAAAATTAATCAGTGGGCAGAGACTCACTCTTGCCATCTATCAGCAATCTATATCCCAGGAGTGGAGAACTGGGAAGCGGATTTTCTAAGTCGTCAGACTTTTCATCCGGGGGAGTGGGAACTCCATCCGGAGGTGTTTGCTCAATTGATTCAGCAATGGGGAACATCAGAATTGGATCTGATGGCGTCTCGTCAGAATGCCAAACTTCCTTGTTACGGGTCCAGGTCAAGGGATCCTCAGGCAGTACTGATAGATGCTCTAGCAGTACCCTGGTCTTTCAACCTGGCTTATGTGTTTCCACCATTTTCCTCTCCTTCTCCTCTCTCGTTTGATTGCCAGAATCAAGCAGGAGTGAGCTTTGGTGATTTTGATAGCACCTGTGTGGCCACGCAGTACTTGGTATGCAGACCTGGTGGACATGTCATCTCTTCCACCATGGACTCTGCCACTGAGACAGGACCTTCTGATTCAAAGTCCGTTCCAAATCTAGTTTCTCTGCAGCTGACTGCCTGGAGATTGAACGCTTGATTTCTCTTGTAAGGTGTATCCAGTCCACGGATCATCCATTACTTGTGGGATATTCTCATTCCCAACAGGAAGTTGCAAGAGGACACCCACAGCAGAGCTGTAATATAGCTCCTCCCCTAACTGTCATACCCAGTCATTCTCTTGCAACTCTCAACAAGCTAGGATGTTGTAGGAGAGCGTGGTTAAATATAGTTAGTTTATTTTCTTCAATCAAAAGTTTGTTATTTTTAAATAGTACCGGAGTTGTGCTATTTTATCTCAGGCAGTAAATAGAAGAAGAATCTGCCTGAGGTTTCTATGATCTTAGCAGGTTGTAACTAAGATCCATTGCTATTCTCACATATGTCTGAGGGGATTACACAGATGAGGTAACTTCAGCGAGAGAATGGCGTGCAGCTTATTCTGCTATCAGGTATGTGCAGTTATAATTTTTTCTAGAGATGGAAAACACTAGAAAATGCTGCTGATACCGGATTAATGTAAGTTAAGCCTGAATACAGTGATTTAATAACGACTGGTATCATGCTTACTCCCAGGGGTAATTCCCTTATGATATTGCAATATAAACGTTTGCTGGCATGTTTAATCGTTTTTATATATGCATTGGTGATAAAACTTTATTGGGGCCTAGTTTTTTTCCACATGGCTGGCTTAAATTTTGACTAGAAACAGTTTTACTGAGGCTTTCCACTGTTATAGTATAAAAGTTACAGTTGGTGCAGTTAAAATTACAAACTGTGACATCCAGCTTCCCTCAGGAGTCCCCTGTATGCTATAGGACATCTCTAAAGGGCTCAAAGGCTTTCCAAAGTCGTTTATTGGGGAAGGTAGGACCACAGCTTGCTGTGGCAGTTGGTTGTGACTGTAAAAAAACAAAAACAAAACAAAAAACCTATTTTGTTTTTTTGATCCGTTTTTTTGAACTAAGGGGTTAATCATCCATTTGCAAGTGGATGCAATGCTCTGCTAGCCTATTACATACACTGTAAACATTTCGTTTGATTTACTGCATTTTTTCACTGTTTTTCAAATTCTGACAAAATTTGTTTCTCTTAAAGGCACAGTACCCTTTTTTATATTTGCTTGTTAACTTGATTTAAAGTGTTTTCCAAGCTTGCTAGTCTCATTGCTAGTCTGTATAAACATGTCTGACATAGAAGAAACTCCTTGTTCATTATGTTTAAAAGCCATGGTGGAACCCCCTCTTAGAATGTGTACCAAATGTATTGATTTCATTTTATGCAATAAAGATCATATTCTGTTTTTAAAAAAAATTATCACCAGAGGAATCTGACGAGGGGAAAGTTATGCCGACTAACTCTCCCCACGTGTCAGACCCTTTGACTCCCGCCCAAGGGACTCACGCTCAAATGGCGCCAAGTACATCTAGGGCGCCCATAGCGTTTACTTTACAAGACATGGCGGCAGTCATGGATAATACACTGTCAGCGGTATTAGCCAGACTACCTGAACTTAGAGGTTAGCGAGATAGCTCTGGGGTGAGACAAAATGCAAAACATACTGACGCTTTAAGAACCATGTCTGATACTGCCTCACAATATGCAGAAGCTGAGGAAGGAGAGCTTCAGTCAGTGGGTGATGTTAATGACTCTGGAAAGATACCTGATTCTAATATTTCTACATTTAAATTTAAGCTTGAACACCTCCGCGTGTTACTTAGGGAGGTTTTAGCTGCTCTGAATGACTGTGATACCATTGCAGTGCCAGAGAAATTTTGTAGACTGGATAAATGCTTTGCAGTGCCGGTGTGTACTGATGTTTTTCCAATACCTAAAAGGTTTACAGAAATTATTAATAAGGAATGGGATAGACCAGGTGTGCCGTTCTCTTCCCCTCCTATTTTTAGAAAAATGTTTTCCAATAGACGCCACCCAACGGGACTTATGGCAGACAGTCCCTAAGCTGGAGGGAGCAGTTTCTACTCTAGCAAAGCGTACTACTATCCCTGTCGAGGACAGTTGTGCTTTTTTAGAGCCAATGGATAAAAAATTAGAAGGTTACCTTAAGAAAATATTTATTCAACAAGGTTTTATCCTACAGCCCATTGCATGCATTGCCCCTGTCACTGCTGCTGCGGCGTACTGGTTTGAGTCTCTGGAAGAGGCTTTACAGGTAGAGACTCCATTGGATGACATACTTGGCAAACTTAGAGCACTTAAGCTAGCCAATTATTTTATTTCTGATGCCATTGTTCATTTGAATAAACTAACGGCTAAGAATTCTGGTTTTGCTATACAGGCGCGCAGAGCGCTATGGCTTAAATCATGGTCAGCTGACGTGACTTTAAAATCTAAGCTACTTAACATTCCCTTCAAGGGGCAGACCCTATTCGGGCCTGGTTTGAAGGAGATTATTGCTGATATCACGGGAGGAAAAGGTTGTGCCCTTCCTCAGGACAGGTCCAAATCTAGGGCCAAACAGTCTAATTTTCGTGTCTTTCGAAACTTCAAGGCAGGTGCGGCATCAACTTCCTCTAATAATAAACAAGAGGGAACTTTTGCTCAATCCAAGACAGTCTGGAGACCAAACCAGACCTGGAAAAAAGGTAAGCAGGTCAAAAAGCCTGCTGCTGCCTCTAAGACAGCATGAAGGAACGACCCCCTATCCGGTAACGGATCTAGTAGGGGGCAGACTTTCACTCTTTGCCCAGGCGTGGGCAAGAGATGTTCAGGATCCCTGGGCGTTGGAAATTATATCCCAGGGATATCTTCTGGAATTCAAAGCTTCCCCCCCAAAAGGGAGATTTCACCTTTCACAATTATCTGCAAACCAGATAAAGAGTGAGGCATTCTTACACTGTGTACGAGACCTCCTAGTTATGGGAGTGATCCATCCAGTTCCAAAGGAGGAACAGGAACAGGGTTTTTACTCAAATCTGTTTGTGGTTCCCAAAAAAGAGGGAACCTTCAGACCGATTTTGGATCTAAAGATCTTAAACAAATTCCTCAAAGTTCCGTCGTTCAAGATGGAAACTATTCGTACCATCCTACCACTGATCCAGGAGGGTCAATATATGACTACAGTGGATCTAAAGGATGCTTATCTTCACATTCCGATACACAAAGATCATCATCGGTTTCTCAGGTTTGCCTTTCAAGACAGGCATTACCAGTTGTAGCTCTTCCCTTTGGATTAGCTACAGCCCCAAGAATCTTTACAAAGGTTCTAGGGTCGCTTTTGGCGGTCCTAAGGCCGCGGGGCATAGCAGTAGCCCCTTATTTAGACGACATCCTGATACAGGCGTCAAACTTCCAAATTGCCAAGTCTCATACGGACGTAGTACTGGCATTTCTGAGGTCGCATGGGTGGAAAGTGAACGAGGAAAAGTGTTCTCTATCCCCACTCACAAGAGTTTCCTTTCTAGGGACTCTGATAGATTCTGTAGAAATGAAAATTTACCTTGACGGAGTCCAGGTTATCAAAGCTTCTAAATTCCTGTCGGGTTCTTCATTCCATTCCGCGACCTTTAGTGGCTCAGTGTATGGAAGTAATCGGCTTAATGGTAGCGGCAATGGACATAGTGCCGTTTGCACGCTTACATCTCAGACCGCTGCAACTATGCAGGCTCAGTCAGTGGAGCGGGGATTACACAGATTTGGCCCCTCAACTGAATCTGGACCAAGAGACCAGGGATCCTCTTCCCTGGTGGCTATCTCGGGTCCATCTGTCCAAAGGTATGACCTTCGCAGGCCAGATTGGACTATTGTAACAACAAATGCCAGCCTTCTAGGTTGGGGTGCAGTCTGGAACTCCCTGAAGGCTCAGGGATCGTGGACACAGGAGGAGTCTCTCCTTCCTATAAATATTCTGGAACTAAGAGCGATATTCAAGGCTCTTCAGGTTTGGCCTCAGTTAGCAACTCTGAGGTACATCAGATTTCAGTCGGTCAACATCACGACTGTAGCTTACATCAACCATCGAGGGGGAACAAGAAGTTCCCTAGAGATGTTAGAAGTTTCAAAAATAATTCACTGGGCAGAGATTCACTCTTGCCACCTATCAGCTATCCATATCCCAGGTGTAGAGCACTGGGAGGCGGATTTTCTAAGTCGTCAGACTTTTCATCCGGGAGAGTGGGAACTTCATCCGGAGGTATTTGCACAACTGATTCTCCGTTGGGACAAACCAGAACTGGATCTCATGGCGTCTCGCCAGAACGCCAAGCTTCCGTGTTACGGATCCAGGTCCAGGGATCCCAAGGCGACACTGATAGATACTCTAGCAGCGCCCTGGTCTTTCAACCTGGCTTATGTGTTTCCACCGTTTCCTCTGCTCCCTCGACTGATTGCCAAGATCAAGCAGGAGAGAGCATCGGTGATTCTGATAGCACCTGCGTGGCCACGCAGGACCTGGTATGCAGATCTAGTGGACATGTCATCCTTTCCACCATGGTCTCTGCCTCTGAGACAGGACCTTCTACTTCAGGGTCCTTTCAACCATCCAAATCTAATTTCTCTGAGGCTGACTGCCTGGAGATTGAATGCTTGATTTTATCAAAGCGTGGCTTCTCCGAGTCAGTTATTGATACCTTAATACAGGCACGAAAGCCTGTCACCAGGAAAATTTACCATAAGGTATGGCGTAGATATCTTTATTGGTGTGAATCCAAGGGTTACTCATGGAGTAAGGTCAGGATTCCTAGGATTTTATCTTTTCTCCAAGAAGGTTTGGAAAAAGGATTGTCAGCTAGTTTCTTAAAGGGACAGATTTTTGCTCTGTCTATTCTTTTGCACTAGCGTCTGGCAGATGTTCCAGACGTTCAGGCATTTTGTCAGGCTTTAGTTTGAATCAAGCCTGTGTTTAAACCTGTTGCTCCACCATGGAGCTTAAACTTGGTTCTTAAGGTTCTTCAAGGAGTTCCGTTTGAACCTCTTCATTCCATAGATATCAAACTTTTATCTTGGAAAGTTCTTTTTTTTTTTTTTTTTTTTTTTTTGGCAGCTATTTCCTCGGCTCGTAGAGTCTCTGAGCTATCTGCCTTACAATGTGATTCTCCTTATCTGATTTTTCATACGGATAAGGTAGTCCTGCGTACCAAACCTGGGTTCTTGCCTAAGGTGGTATCTAACAAGAATATCAATCAAGAGATTGTGGTTCCATCCTTGTGTTACACAATCTGGACGTGGTCTGTGCTTTAAAGTTGTACTTACAAGCTACTAGAGATTTTCGTCAAACATCTGCTTTGTTTGTTGTCTACTCTGGACAGAGGAGAGGTCAAAAGGCTTTGGCAACCTCTTTTTCTTTTTGGCTAAGAAGCTTAATCCGCTTAGCCTATGAGACTGCTGGACAGCAGCCTCCTGAAAGGATTACAGCTCATTCCACTAGAGCTGTGGCTTCCACTTGGGCCTTTAAAAATGAGGCTTCTGTTGAACAGATTTGCAAGGCGGCGACTTGGTCTTCGCTTCATACTTTTTCAAAAATTTTTACAAATTTGATACTTTTGCTTCTTCGGAGGCTATATTTGGGAGAAAGGTTTTACAGGCAGTGGTTCCTTCCATTTAAGTTCCTGCCTTGTCCCTCCCTTCATCCGTGTACTTTAGCTTTGGTATTGGTATCCCACAAGTAATGGATGATCCGTGGACTGGATACACCTTACAAGAGAAAACACAATTTATGCTTACCTGATAAATTTATTTCTCTTGTGGTGTATTCAGTCCACGGCCTGCCCTGTCATTTTAAGGCAGGTAATTTTTAAATTTAAACTACAGTAACCACTACACCCTATGGTTCCTCCTTTCTCGGCTTGTTTTCGGTCGAATGACTGGCTATGACAGTTAGGAGAGGAGCTATATTACAGCTCTGCTGTGGGTGTCCTCTTGCAACTTCCTGTTGGGAATGAGAATATCCCACAAGTAATGGATGATCCGTGGACTGGATACACCACAAGAGAAATAAATTTATCAGGTAAGCATAAATTGTGTTTTTATCCAAGCGGGGATTCTCTGAGTCGGTCATAGATACCTTGATTTAGGCTCGAAAGCCTGTCACTAGGAAAATTTATCATAAGATATGGCGTAAATATCTTTATTGGTGCGAATCCAAAGGCTACTCATGGAGTAAGATCAGGATTCCTAGTATTTTGTCCTTTCTCCAAGAAGGATTGGAGAAGGGGCTGCTAGTTCCTTAAAGGGACAGATATCTGCTTTATAAATTTTATTACACAAGCGTCTGGCAGATGTTCCAGACGTTCAGTCGTTCTGTCAGGCTTTAGTTAGAATCAAGCCTGTGTTTAAACCTGTTGCTCCGCCATGGAGTTTGAATTTAGTTCTTAAGGTTCTTCAAGGGGTTCCGTTTGATCCTATGGATTCCATAGATATTAAGCTTCTATCTTGGAAAGTTCTGTTTTTAGTTGCTATCTCTTCGGCTCGATGAGTTTCTGAACTATCTGCATTGCAATGCGACTCACCTTATCTTGTTTTCCATGCTGATAAGGTGGTTTTGCGTACCAAACCTGGATTCCTTCCTAAGGTTGTTACTAATAGGAATATTAATCAGGAAATTGTTGCTCCTTCTCTGTGTCCTAATCCTTCCTCTAAGAAGGAGCGTCTGTTGCACAACTTGGACGTGGTTCGTGCTTTGAAGTTTTACTTGCAAGCGACCAAAGATTTCCGTCAAACATCTTCTTTGTTTGTTGTCTATTCTGGAAAACGTAGAGGTCAAAAAGCTACGGCTACCTCTCTTTCTTTTTGGCTGAAAAGCATCATCCGTTTGGCATACGAGACTGCTGGACAGCAGCCTCCTGAAAGAATTACAGCTCACTCTACTAGAGCTGTGGCTTCCACATGGGCTTTTAAAAATTATGCTTCTGTTGAACAGATTTGTAAGGCTGCGACTTGGTCTTCGCTTCATACCTTTTCCAAATTTTACAAATTTGATACGTTTGCTTCTTCGGAGGCTATTTTTGGGAGAAAAGTTCTTCAAGCAGTGGTGCCTTCTGTTTAGCCATCTGTCTTGTCCCTCCCGTTCATCCGTGTCCTGTAGCTTTGGTATTGTATCCCACAAGTAAAGGATGAATCCGTGGACTCGTCGTACCTTATAGAAGAAAAGTAAATTTATGCTTACCTTATAAATTAATTTCTTCTATGGTACGACGAGTCTACGGCCCGTCCTGTCATTTTAAGACAGATTATATTTTTTGATTTTAAACTTCAGTCACCTCTGCACCTTTTAGTTTCTCCTTTTTCTTCCTGTACCTTCGGTCGAATGACTGGGTGGGTGAAGCTAAGGGAGGAGCTATATAGACAGCTCGGCTGTGGTGCTCTTTGCCACTTCCTGTTAGCAGGAGGATAATATTCCACAAGTAAAGGATGAATCCGTGGACTCGTCGTACCATAGAAGAAATTAATTTATCAGGTAAGCATAAATTTACTTTTTGTTTTCCATCTTAATGGGAGGAGAGTCCACTGCTTCATTCTTTACTTGTTGGAATTAAGAACCTGGCCACCAGGAGGAGGCAAAGACACCCCAGCTAAAGGATTAAATACCTCCCCCACTCCCCTCATCCCCCAGTCATTCTTTGCTTTTTATCACAGGAAGTTGGCAGAGAAGTGTTGGGTAATCTACTCCGTTGGAGGTTTCAGAGATTATCCGAGGGTGCTCTCTCTGGGACATAATCGGCGTCTTCTAAGCCTCCGGCTACGGAGGAGCCTGATTTTAAGTTTAAGATGGAGCATTTGTGCTTTTTACTAAAGGAAGTGCTTGCTACGTTGGAGGTTTCGGAACCTAAACTTCTAGAAGAACCTTTGATTCCCTAAACTAGATATGGTTTTCGGAGGACAGGGTGGTGCCTCAGACCTTCCCAGTTCCCGTGAAGATGGCTACTATTAAGAATGAGTGGGAGAAACTTGGCTCATTGTCAGGGTTTTTTCCCTGTTTTGCTTGCCATGTGCTGCTGGCAGCCATTTTACTCACCTCTCTTGCTGACTCAATTCCTGCACTTCCTTTTATGGCCAGACTGGTGTACATAATCCGTGTGAGACAGGATGCAGTCATCATGATGTCATCACTTATTATTTAAAGGGCCTCTGTTCAGTATGCTTTGCCCTTGCGTTGTCTCAGACCTGTTTGTGAGAGCTCCTGTGCATAACCTGGCTGTCTGACATCCCTCCTGGTTCCTGATCCCTGGCTTGTTCCTGACTCTGCTGTTCTCCTTGTTCCTGATTCCGGCTCGTCTGACTACTCGCTTTGGCTCCTGGCTCGGCACGTCTGACTACCAGCTCTGGTTTTGATTCCTGGCTTGTTATTTGACTTGTGGACATATTATTTCTTGCTATTAATAAAGGTGTGATAATTTTTGCACTTCTCGTCTCAGTCTGATTCCTGGCACCCTGATACTCGTCCTTTTCTCCCACTACCTCTTTTAAAAAGCAGTTTCCCGTCTCAGCTTGAGCTATAGGGGGCCATTCCTAAAGTGGGATGGTGCTTTCTCCACGCTCGCTAAGCGGACGACTATTCCTCTCAAGGATAGTTCGTCGTCCAAAGAGCCTATGGACAAGAAATTGAAATCCATGTTGAGAAAGATGTTCCAACTCACGGGGTTTGTTTTCCAACCGGCAGCGGCAATTGCTGCGGTGGCTGGAGCGGCTACCTACTGGTGTGACGCACTGTCAGCTATGGTCGAGTTGGAGACACCCCTCGAGGAGATACAGGAAAAGATTAAGGCCTTAAGGGTTGCAAACTCTTTTATCTGTGATGCAAATATGCAGGTTATTCGCCTGAATGCTAAGACTTCAGGTTTCTCTGTTCTAGCTCGTAGGGCTCTGTGGTTAAAGTCGTGGTCTGCTGACATGACTTCCAAGTCTAGATTACTATCTCTCCCGTTTCAGGGGAAGGTTATTTTTGGTCCAGGCCTGGACTCTATCATATCCACGGTCAAGGGAGGCAAGGGTGCTTTCCTTCCACAGGATAAGAAGAATAAGCCTAAGGGCTCTACTTTTCATCCCTTTCGCTCGGACAAGTCTCAACGCCAGCAGCCCGCTGCGAAGACTGAGCAGTCCAAGGGATTTTGGATGCCGGCCCAATCTTGGAACAAGTACAAGCAGAGCAAGAAGCCTGCCGAGACAAATTCGGCATGAAGGGGCGGCCCCCAATACGTTTCTGGATTGCGTAGGGGGCAGACTATCTCTTAGCAGAGGCTTGGATGGAAGATGTACAGGATCCTTGGGTTCTGGAGGTTATCACCCAGGGTTATAGGATAGGGTTCAAATCTCATCCGCCCAGAGGCACATTCCTCCTGTCAAATCTATCCTCAAGACTAGAGAAGAGAGATGCCTTTCTAGAGTGCGTGAGGGATCTCTCCTCTCTCGGAGTAATAGTTTCAGTACCTCTAGCAAAAAGGGGTCTAGGGTACTATTCAAACCTTTTCGTGGTCCCAAAGAAGGAGGGCACATTCCGTTCGATTCTGGACCTAAAGTACCTAATCAAGTTTCTGTCAGTTCCATCGTTCAAAATGGAGACTATCAGATCGATTCTGCCCCTAGTACAAGAGGGGCAATTTTATGACAATAGACTTGAAGGATGCTTACCTTCACGTGCCAATCCACATGGACCACTTCAGATTCGCCTTTCTGGACTAACACTTCCAGTTTGTGGGCCCTGCCATTCGGTCTAGCGACTGCCCCAAGAGTCTTTACAAAGGTTCTGGGAGCGCTGCTCGCAATAGCGAGAGCCAGAGGTTTTGCGGTAGCCCCTTATCTGGACAATATCCTGGTTCAGGCTCCGTCCTACAGTCTTGCGGGGGACCACTCAAGGACTCTTCTTCCTCTTCGATCCCACGGATGGAAGATATATGAGGGAAAGAGTTCTCTGGTTCCCAGCAACAGTGTGGAGTTCCTGGGCACGATCATAGATTCCATAGCTATGAAAATATTCTTGACAGATCAGAGGCGTTCCAATATCGCGTCCAGCTATCTTGCCCTTCAGACCTCCTCAAGGCCATCTGTGGCAAGGTGTATGGAGGTGATCGGACTTATGGTTTCCAGCATAGATGTAATTCCTTTTGCCAGATTCCATCTGCAGTTATGTATGTTGAGACAATGGAACGGCGATCACTCAGATCTCTCTGGAAAATTGAGCCCTGTCCGGGGCAACTGTCCCAGGGGACATCCTTCTTGAGACCATCATGAGAGATTGTGACCACGGATGCAAGTCTATCAGGATGGGGAGCTGTTTGGGGTGCCAGAAGGGTACAGGGCAGGTGGACTCAAGAGGAGTCAACCCTACTGATAAATATCCTGGAACTACGAGCAATATTCAATGCTCTGAGGGCTTGGCCCCTCTTGGGGTTGTCCCGTTTCATCAGATTCTAGTCGGACAACATTACCTTGGTGGCGTACATAAACCATCAAGGAGGGACGAGAAGCTCCCTAGCCATGAGGGAGGTGTCTCGGATTCTGGAATGGGCAGAGACCCACAACTGTTATCTCTCAGCGATCGACATTCCGGGTGTGGACAACTGGGGAGCGGATTTCCTCAGCAGACAATCGTTCCATCCGGGGGAATGGTCTCTCCATTCTGAGGTGTTTGCAGAGATCTATATCAGATGGGGGACGCCGGAGATAGATCTCATGGCGTCCAGACTCAACTTCAAGCTACCCAGATACGGGTCGCGGTCCAGGGATCCCCAGGCAGAGCTGATAGATGCCTTGGCGGTACCTTGGGAGTTCAACCTAATTTACATCTTTCCACCATTGCCACTTCTCCCTCGAGTGGTGGCCGGCATCAAACATAAGCAAGTCTCAACCTTTCTGATTGCTGGTTGTGGTCACCAAGGACGTGGTTTGCGGATCTGGTGTGAATGTCGTCTTCTCCATGGAGTTTACCCTGTCGCAGAGATCTGCTAGTTCAGGGTCCTTTTCTTCACCAAAATCTCGATTATCTGAGGCTGACTGCGTGGAGATTGAACGCCTAAAGAGGTTTCTTGGAGAGAGTGATTGATACTCTCATTCAGGCCAGGAAACCGATCACTCGTCGCATCTATCATAAGGTGTGGAGGACTTATTTATCCTGGTGTGAGGAACGTGGATATCCCTGGCACAAGATTAGGGTATCCAGGTTTCTGGCTTTTCTTCAAGATGGTTTGGATAAGGGCCTTGCCGCTAGTTCCTTAAAGGGTCAGATTTCTGCATTATCGTTGCTGTTACACAAGAAGCTAGCGGAACTTCCTGATATTCATTCCTTTGTTCAGGCTCTGTCTAGAATTAGACCAGTATTTAGACCTTCTGCTCCTCCTTGGAGTTTGAACTTGGTTCTTAAGGTTTTGCAGAGGGCTCCGTTTTGAGCCTATGCATGCGCTTGACATTATGATTCTCTCCTGGAATGTTATGTTTCTTTTGGCTATTGCATCGGCTCACAGAGTCTGAGTTAGCGGCCTTGCAATTTTAACCCCCCTTACTTGTTTTTTCACGCCGATAAGGCTGTGCTTCGCACTGGGTTGGGTTTTCTTCCCAAGGTGTTGTCGGATCGTAATATCAATCAGGAGATGGTAGCTCCTCCTTTGTGTCCTAACCCTTCTTCGCTCAAAGAGAGGTTACTTCATAACTTGGATGTGGTTCGAACCTTGAAGTTTTACCTTCAGGCCACAAAGGATTCCAGACAGACTTAGTCTTTGTGGTGTATTCGGAGAAGCGTAGTGGGCAGAGGGCCTCTTCCACTCCACTGTCCTTTTGGTTCAGGAGCATTATTCGTTTGGCCTATGAGACAGCAGGACATAAGCCTCCTCAGAGGATTACGGCTCACTCAACTAGAGCTGTGGCCTCTTCTTGCGCCTTTAAGAACAAGGCCTCTGTGGAGCAGATTTGTAAGGTGGCTACTTTGTCTTCCTTACATACTTTTGCTAAATTTGACAAATTTTATGAAGCTGTTTTTGGGAGAAAGGTTCTACAGCTTGTGGTGCTTTCTGTATAGGGTCCGCCTTCTTTTGCCCTCCCATGTTTTTCATTCAGTGTCCTCTAGAGCTTGGGTATTGTTCTCACAAGTAATGAATGAAGCAGTAGACTCTCCTCCCATTAAGATGGAAAACATAAATTATGCTAACCTGATGATTTAATTTCCATCTGTTGTTGGAGGAGAGTCCACTGCTCCCGCCCGTTGGCTCCGGTGGGAGGACCTAAATTTAATTTTATTCTTCTGGCACCATTTATACCCTGATATTTCTCCTACTGTTCCTTGTTCCCTTAGCAGAATGAGTGGGGGAGGTATTTAAGCCTTTGGCTGGGGTGTCTTTGCCTCCTCTTGGTGGCCAGGTTTTTAATTCCCACAAGTAATGAATGAAACAGTGGACTCTCCTCCCACAGATGGAAATGAAATTATCAGGTAAGCATAATTTGTGGGGGGTTTTCGAAGTGATTTTTGAGTTTAATTTCTTTTTACTTCTCTTTCTTTAATTCAGGGCTATTGTTCACAGAACAGCAGCTTTGGTGGAACAGAACCGGAGAAGAGTCTTTACACTCTAAATGAGCCAGCTAACAATACTACAGACAGGTTAGTAGAACCCGTAGCACAATTACATATTAAGTGTGTGCGCATAACTATGCTCATTAAAGTGATGATAAAGTTTCCAATTCCTGTAATCAGATCTGGAACAGAAACAATAATTTACATGGACTTTTTAATACAGCGATGAAATTCTAACACTCCGGCCGCCAACATGAAAAGTAATTTTAGCGGACGGTTTGAACCAGCACTCTAGCTATACGTCACTCACACATTTTGTAAAATTTTGTAGGTAGAGCGCTGATTAGAGAACAGTTCAAACCGATTACAAAATTAATTCCACCTAAAATATTGTTTCCATTCCGGATCTAATTGTACAAATTGGAAACTTTAACATCACTTTTCTGGAGGTGTGTGTATAAGGAAACAAGACAAACAAATTCCACTTCTACCTGATTCATATTCCTTTTTTTTTTCTGTAATATATACATGATATAAGTTTTGTTTTTTTTACCTTTTGTACATAAAGCCACTAAATTTATCACTTATAAATTAATGATAGATCTGTATATCTTGTTTAAATGACCATTACACATAGTAGATTGCATAATTAACAAGTACATAATAAACATTTCATGCAATAGCACTAATGTTGAAACTGAATTTCAAATAAGTTGTAAATATTTTTTTCTTTTCCCATTTGCCAGTCCACTTTATCATGACAGTCCTCAGCCAATCACAGACTAGTAAACGTATATGCTGTGAACTTGTGCACATGCTCAGTAGTTGCTGGTACCTTTAAAAATTGTGCATGTAAAAAGATTGTGCAAAATTCCATAATAGAAGTAAATTATAAAACTGCATGCTTTTTCTGAATCATGAAAGTTTAATTTTGTCCCTTTATGGGCATGGCCTACATTTCTGTATGTGATACATACATACAGCTAACCTCGTTCTGCCTAGGACCTATTTAATGGGCACACAAACTGGCTGATTCTAGTGACCACCCAGCAAAAATGTAATCCAGTATTAAGCTTAAATGAGCTTGTTAAACTTTTTTCAATGCTTGCACAAACTGTCATTAAATCAATTTATTTAAAATGTTGCAATTAATTTAGTCTTTGGATAATAAGTAATATTTAAAAATAGCAGAAAATATTATAACATTGCAAATAATTCCACTGCCCCTACCCAGCTGTGGGAAAAAGTGAGATGCTAAATAAACAAACCATTTCAAAAGTGCATTGAATGCATTTCGTAAAATCAGAATTGTGTTATGCATAAAACTCTTGAATAGTACACATTCAAATAGATGTTAAAACATCTGCTTAAAAATTAGATTTTTACATTGATGCCATACAAATAGCCTTAAATTACATGAAAAAAATTGTATTCAATAAAAATGATAGATCTTGTAATTATGGTCACATTACGTTACAAAAACATTTGAAATCATAAACTAGATTTAAAAATTCAAAGAGGAGTTCTATGTCTGAAATTTCACAGCATGGGTGATTGAGCTGAATCTGGGCCTTCTTTAGCGTAAATAAGGATTTTTCACATTTTGTATCAGAATAATCTAAGCTGCTATAGGTCTTGTGGTTTCATTTCCATCTAAAGAGTCCACGGCTTCATTCATTACTATTGGGAATTTAGAACCTGGCCACCAGGAGGAGGCAAAGACAAACCCAGCCAAAAGCTTAAATAACTCCCCCAATTCCCTCATCCCCCAGTCATTCTTTGCCTTTCGTCACAGGAGGATGGTAGAGGAGTGCCGGATTTTCGGAGTAGTCTCTTATGGAGGGTAATACTCTTCGAAGTGGGACTGGAGTTTTAAGTAGTCCTTTCAGCCTCTCAGTGAGAGCCTGGGCGAAAGTTAGAGTCCGGAGATGCAGGGAGAGTCTTTCTGCGAAACCATCCCGACTCAAATGAACAGCTCCATAAGCAATCAGCGTTGACAAGTTTTGCTGCCTGCTTTCTTCACTCAAGTCCATGTCAGGAGTGAGGCTACTAACCTGTCGCACTTGAAGGGCCGTGTTCCGGTTCCACGGAGTAGAATCTGGTACTATTGTTTCATTTTTTATTAATAATGATCACATAGAAGACAAGGTCACAGTGTGGCGTCTTTTTATCTTTACAGAATCGAGGGTTAATATTCCTGGAAGGGGGATTATTGAACGGGGGGGTTATACATGAGATTGTTTGTGTCATTGCTGCGTTATGTGCTAGATGAGGCTCTGGCAATGTGGAACTTTCAGGTTACTTGCGGAAACTTTGTGCGGCCATTTTTTGGCGTGTTTTTTCCTAGTGCAGGGGCGGTCCTGCCAGACATTCCATGTGACTGGATGTGGCCATCTATCCTTCCCGTTGATCTGTGGCGCAGGAGACGTAGAGGTTTCTGTAATCCGGGTCTTAGGAGGTGGTGAGTGCCCCGGCCATTGGTGGTATAAAGGTGCCTTTTTAATAAATAAAGTTAGTCTAACCAAGTGCGCAAGCGATGGAGGACTCCTGACGCGTTGAAAGGCTCTCCTTCCTTAGTAAAGTCTCATTCCCGTGTTTATTGTGAGATCAGCCTGCTCAACTATGTTCCACATGCCTTGATAAAGTTACAACCTCTAAATGTAAACGGATGTCTAGTACTACTGAGCCGTCCACCTCTGAGGGTTCTTCATCCCAGGAGGTGCGTTCCCTACATTCATCTCCGATTTGCACATGCAGCACCCCGGGGACCAATCGTTACTCCTTCGGGAGAGCTTTGTTGGTTCCGGAAGTGATCCATGCCTTATCATATTCTGCGAAGCGCAAGCATATGGTCTAACATAGCGGCCCGTGCCAGGGTTTGTCCTCGCCAATGGGAGATCCAGAGGCTCTATACGATGACGAGGCCCACTCCAACTCTTTGAAGGAGGGCCCCTTCTGGGTCAGAGTCCGTGTCATCTAAACCTCTGGCGGCAGAGGATCCTGGTTATAGGTTTAGGATGGAGAGTTTGCGCTCTCTGCTACGACAGGTGCTTGCTATTTTGGAGGTTCCGGAACCTAAGATACCGGAGGAACCTGTGATTCCTAAGCTTGACAAGGTATACGTGGACAGGGTAGTACTTCAGTCTTTCCCGGTTCCCATTAAGATGGCTAATATTATTCAGAACGAATCGGGGCGATTAGGTTCTTCCTTTTCCCCTTCTTCTTTTAAAAAAACTATTCCCTGTTCCTGACTCTCAGCTTCAGCCCATCCCTAAGGTGGATGGGGCTATCTCTACGCTCGCGAAGCGGACGACTATTCCCATCTAGGATAGTTTGACGTTTGAAGAGCCCATGGATGAAGAGCTGGAAAACATGTTGAGAAAGATGTTTCAGCACAAATGGTTTGTTTTTCAGTCAGCAGTGGCCGTTGCTTACCTTCATGTGCCAATTCACCGGGACCACTTCAGGTTCCTAAGATTTGCGTTTCTGGACCAACACTTCCAGTTTGTTGCCCTTCCTTTTGGTCTGGCAATGGCCAAGAGAGTCTTCAAGAAGGTTCTGGGGGAGCTGCTTGCGGTGGCGCCTTACCTGGACGACATCCTAGTTCAGGCGCCGTCGCTCAGCCGTGCAGAGGATCAATGGAACTGGGATTATGCAGACCTGTCTCAGAGGATAGTTCTGGATCAATCGACAAGAGACTCTTCTGTGGTGGCTGTCTCAAGAACATCTGTCCCAGGGGACATGCTTTCAGAGACCCTCATGGGTGATTGTGATCACGGACGCCAGCCTGCTGGGCTGGAGAGCAGTCTGGGACTCGTTGAAGGAGCAGGAACTTTGGTCTCAGGAGGAATCTGCTCTCCCCATAAACATATATGAGTTGAGAACGATCTTCAATGCCTTGATGGCTTGGCCTCAGCTGGCTTTAGCCCGGTTTATCAGGTTCCAGTCAGACAACGTAAGCTCAGTGTCTTACATCAACCACCAGGGGGGAACTCAGAGTTCCTTAGCCATGAAGGAGGTGGCTTGAATCATTCAGTGGGCAGAAGCTCACAATTGCCGTCTATCTGCTATCCACATTCCGGGAGTGGACAACTGGGAAGCGGATTTCCTAAGCAGACAGACTTTTCATCCCGGGGAGTGGGAGCTCCATCCGGAAGGGTTTTCCAGGTTAACCATCAAATGGGGGGTATCGGAATTGGATCTGATGGCGTCTCGACAGAACGCCAAGCTTCCAAAGTACGGTTCGAGGTCAAAGGAACCTCAGGCCTTCCCGATAGATGCTCTGGCAGTTCCTTGGAACTTCAGGTTGGCATTCCTTTTTCCTCCGTTTGCTCTCCTTCGCTGAGTCATTGCTCGGATCAAGCAGGAGAGAGTGTCGGTGATTCTAATAGCTCCTGCGTTGCCTCACAGGATCTGGTATGCGGACCTAGTGGAAATGTCTCTACCGCCATGGAGACTCCCTCTGAGGAAGGACCTTCTACTTCAGGGTCCTTCATCAAAATCTCATTTCTCTGAAGCTGACTGCTTGGAGATTGAATACTTAATTTTATCTAAGCGTGGTTTATCCGAGTCGGTCATTGAGACCATGATTCAGGCTCGTAAGCCTGTTACTAGAAAGATTTACCATAAGATATGGCGTACATATTTTTATTGGTGTGAATCAAAGGGATACTCTTGAAGTAGTCAGGATTCCAAGAATGTTATCCTTTCTCCAGGAAGGTTTGGAGAAGGGTTTGTCTGTCAGTACTCTGAAGGGTGCAGATTTCTGATCTATTTTGCTGCACAAGCAGCTGGCGGACGCGCCAGATGTGCAATCTTTTTGTCAGGCCTTGGTCAGAATCAGGTCTGTGTTTAAATCTGTTGCTCCACCTTGGAGCCTTAACCTGGTTCTTAAAGTTTTGCAACAGGCTCCGTTTGAGCCCATCCATTCCATAGATATTAAGTTATCTTGGAAGGTTTTGTTTCTTACTGCGATCTCTTCTGCTCGGAGGGTTTCTGAACTCTCAGCTTTGCAGTGTGATTCTCCTTATCTCATATTTCATGCAGATAAGGCTGTTCTTCATACCAAGTTTGGTTTTCTTCCTAAGGTTGTTTCGGATAGGAATATTAATCAGGAAATTGTTGTTCCTTCTCTCTGTCCTAATCCTCCTTCTCATAAGGCACGTTTGTTGCACAACCTAGATGTGGTGCATGCTCTTAAATTCTATTTGCAGGCGACTAAGGACTTTTGCCAGTCTTCTGCATTGTTTGTTTGTTTTTCTGGGAAACTTAAAGGTCAGAAAGCTACTGCTACTTCTCTTTCTCTCTGGTTGAGAAGTATTATTCGTTTGGCGTATGAGACTGCTGGACAGCAGCCTCCTCAGAGAATTACAGCTCATTTCACGAGGGCTGTTTCTTCTTCTTGGGCTTTCAAAAATGAGGCCTCTGTGGAACAGATTTGAAAGGCTGCAACTTGGTCCTCTCTGCATACTTTTTTAAAATTTTATAAATGTGATACTTTTGCTTCAGCTGGTGCCTTCTGTTTAGGTTCCCTGTCTTGTCCCTCCCTAATCATCTGTGTCCTCTGGCTTGGGTATTGGTTCCCAACAGTAATTGATGATCCCGTGGACTCACCATATCTTAGGAAAGAAAACAAAATGTATGCTTACCTGATAAATTTATTTATTTCCGGATATGGTGAATCCAAGGCCCCGCCCTTTATTTTAAGACGGTTATTTTTGTCTAAACCTCAGGCACCTCTACACCTTGTGTTGCTTCTTTTTTCTCCATTTTCCTTCGGTCGAATGACTGGGGTTTGTGGTAAGGGAAGTCATACTTAACGGCTAGTAATATTCCCAACATTAATAATTGATCACGTGGACTCACCATATCCGGTAAACATAAATTTTGTTTTTGCTTACCTTATAAATTAATTTATTTTATGGTGGCAAGAGTCCACAAGACCCCAACTTGTTGTTTTTTTTTGTTTTGTTTTTTTTTTTTGTTTTTTTTTTTTTTGTTTTTTTACTGTTGTGGCTCATGATTTTTCCCTGCTCCTATCATTGTTGCTCTTTATTTCTTTCCCTACCTTTTTTGCTTGGCTATAAGTCAGATTAATTTTCATAGAAGTGGAAGGGGTTATATAGAGCTCTTGGGATTTGGGAATCTTTGCCTCCTCCTAGTGGCAAGGAAGATCATTCCTAGGAGTAATGGATTGCGGACTCTTACCACCATGAAAGCATAAATTGTTTTCGTTTTTTAACTTTTTTTTTAGAATGCATCTTTAATAAAAGTGATTTAAGTACAATTAATATCAGGCATCTTTTCACCTTGCATTTTTTCTTATGATGATGTTTTGTTTTAGCCTAGTCAGGACTCTACTGAAATTTGTTCGGAAGCAGTATGAGATTCTAAAGAGTTCAAATCTGCAGACACCGGAGATAGATTCTGAACTACAGGAGCTAGAGCACTTAGTACAGGAAACTCGGTGCATTGGGGACTTCATACCCAGTGAGAACAAGCAGATGACAACTGTTTGCCTGACAGAAACCAATAAGGCAGACAAAGATGACCACTCACAAATACCATTTGCACAAGGTATGGTTCTATAATTATTTTAATAGTTCTACAAATTTTTCTGCAAAAGATGCTAGGATGGACAGCAGGGCCACATCCTTGTATAATTGTAGCACTACAAGTCGTTTTAGAGTATTTCTTCACAATTTAATAAAACAAAAATGTCATGCGCTTATTCAAATGCAGCTCTGTGTTTAGCTCTTGCAAAATATTAACCATGAACTTGTAAACGCCAGTGCAACAATGCAAGTAGTGTGGATTGTGCTTCAGAAATGTTTATGCAAATGTGTTAAACACATAGGTAAACTCTTGCTCAGAAGCTTTGTAGCGCCTTGGCACAACACTACCAATGAGTCAGAAACAGAATACCAGTGCCAATTATTTTGCAGCGAGGCTTGGAGGTTAGTCAGGGATCTTCTGCCTCCTGCAAATTTGCCTTATGAATAAATTAAAAAGGTTTAGTAAGAACCATTTCCTCCTTAATATGAGGAGAGTCCACAGCATCATTCTTTACTGTTGGGAAATACTGAACCTGGCCACCAGGAGGAGGCAAAGACACACAGCCAAAGGCTTAAATACTCTCCCTACTTCCCTCATATCCCAGTCATTCTTTGCCTTTCATCACAGGAGGTTGGCAGAGGTGTCAGAAGATTCGGAGGAGTTTCTTATGAAGGGTATCTACCCTTCGAAATCGGACTGGATTTTTAAGTTTTCTTGTCAGCCTCTCAGTGAGAGCATTGACGAAAGTTAGAGTCTGGAGATGCAGGGAGAGTCTTTCTGCGAACCTATCCTGACTCGTATTAACAGCTCCTAAGCAATCTGTGTTGACGAGTTTCACTGCCTGCTTCCATCACTTAAGTCCATGTCAGGAGCGATGCTACAAGACTGTTAAACTTGAGTGGCTGTGTTTCTGTTCCACGGCATAGATTCCGGTAATATAGTTTCATTTTTTATACATATAACGCCAGAAGACAGGGTCACAGTGTGGCTCCTTTTATCTGTATGGAATCAAGGGTTAATATTTTCGGAGGGGGATTATTGACAAGTGGGGATTAATCACATAAATTTATGTGATTATGCTGCGACATGTGTGAGATGGTTTTTGGGCTCAGGCAGTTGTTGGAACGTACAGGTTTTTACTTTCGTTTTGTAAGCTGCGCAGCCTGAAAGGCTTGGCGCACTTTTTTTGCTAGTATAGCAGGGGTGGTCTTGCATTGTGCACCATGTGACCGGTTGTGGTCACACTTATTTCTTCTTTCCTGACTGTGCGGTTTACCGGAGAAGAAGCAGTTTCTTTTTTTTGCCTGGATCATAGGAGGTGGTGAGTGCCCCAGCCATTGGGGGTATAATTGTGCAGTTTTTTCTTATTAATCAATAGTCTGCAAGAGTTCTGTAGCATGGGCTTCCTGTGGGAGGAGCATACACACATGCTGTGGGAGTTTGCTCTCCTACAACACGACGAGATGTTGGAGTATCGTCGTCTCGCCTGATTCCTTGGCTGTCTGTAAGCTAAGCGGCCTGGATACTTTGAAGTCCCACGCGTGTGGGACCTGACGAGTGGAAGCCTCTGACTGGGCTGTGAGCCGAATTGCCCCGGTACTCGAGCACCCAAAGCACTAGAACTGAACTGAGCAGTGCACCTGGCAAAAAGCAACAGAGTGAGGGCGCAGGCTTCCGGCATAAGGTGGAGCGGTTGGATTGGTAAAATAACCCTGAAAAGCAGCAACGACCCGCCGCAAGCAACTGAAGAGGGCGAAGTTCAGGCAATACAGGAACGGCGTGGAGGGTCCGCCAGGTAAAAAGCTACAGCAAGATGGTTAGATGGCGGGTTGACCCGACGAAACTGCCTTCATAACCGGCCCAGTTCTAAGAGCGCTTAACATAAGCCGCCGAGGGTAAGTCCCTGAGGTACTCAGGGTGAAGGTAAGGCGGGCGTTTTTTAAGGGCCTGGGAGCAGTGTTTTGCGCTGGATTTAATATTGCTGTCTATGAAAGAGCCCAGTATAGAGTGTTGCAGGGGGTTAAATGAAGCTTTTTCACCAAACCACAAAATACATTTTGATCAAAGCTGAAACCTAAGCTTATAGATAAGCTGGACGCTCTTTAAATTGCTAAATACCGGGATACATGAGAAAAAGTTTTTGCTGGAAAGCTTTTTGTTCCCTGATTGCAACTTTGAACTCAGGTTCTAACGGCTACACAGAACCGTACAGAAGTGTAACTTTAGATGCTGATTGCTGAGTTTCGTTATGCTAGAGTGCTATGCCTTGATTGAAATAGTCAAGTTTAAGAAGCTCAGAATTTAAGTCCTTTTATTTATACAGAGGAATTTAGGACCAACATAGCGCTGAAGGAAATGTGCCTGTATATGATGGATGTGGAACTGTGTAACGCTATAATGCGGTGCCCCAGTGGAAGCTCCAGCTCCAAAGCCTAAAGAGCTCTGAAATATAATACAAGAGAGGAACAATTGATAGAAGCCTCTTAACGAATTGCTAGATTTCTGTTAAACAGGAGGCATTTGCATTCTCAAGTCATATGTTAGTCACATGTATATAAATAGTCTGTTAGCTAAGTTTAGATTAATGACTTGCAGGATGCTTTGAATAGTGCATCTATTTTTGTTTCTGGTTTTCTTCCCTTGACAGGAAGCATATATAATACACAGGTTTAAGCTAACATAAGGTTAAAACTATATTGAAACTACCTGTATTTCCCTTTTAAAGGGACAGTCAAGTCCAAAAAAAAATTTCATGTTTTAAATAGGAGATGCAATTTTAAACAACTTCCCAATTTACTTTTATCACCAATTTTGCTTTTTTCTCTTGGTATTCTTAGTTGAAAGCTAAAACTAGGAGGTTCATATGCTAATTTCTTAGACCTTGAAGACTGCCTCTAATCTGAATACATTTTGACCACTAGAGGGCATTAGTTCACATGTTTCATATAGATAACATTGAGCTCATGCACGTAAAGTGACCTAGGACTGAGCACTGATTGGCTAAACCGCATGTCTGTCAAAAGAACTGAAATAAGGGGGCAGTCAGCATAAGCTTAGATACAAGATAATTAGAGGTAAAACGTGTATTATTATAACTGTGTTGGTTATGCAAAACTGGGGAATGGGTAATAAAGGGATTATCTTTCTTTTTAAACAACAAAAATTCTGGTGTTTACTGTCCCTTTAATTTTCAGAGCTGAAAGTGCCAAATGTTACATATATCTATGTTTTTGCACCAAGATGAACCCCTGAGAAACAAGGTAGTTGCTTAAATCTTGTGTATACGTATATATATGCAATACTATAAAAAAGTTAAGACTCCCTTTAGTATAAAGGAAGGGTAAAATTTAAATAACTAATCCCAGGGTGTACCAATTTAAGTATCATAAGGGTGCTGGCATAGCGGTAAATACCCTGGTTTTTCTTGGAACTATCCATTACATTATAGGGATACAAGGTTTTTTACTGAAGAAGGAATGGGCCTCCTACATATAAATTTAAGTTAACTGATTTTTCTTTCATGTAATTAGCAAGAGTCCATGAGCTAGTGACGTATGGGATATACATTCCTACCAGGAGGGGCAAAGTTTCCCAAACCTCAAAATGCCTATAAATACACCCCTCACCACACCCACAATTCAGTTTTACAAACTTTGCCTCCGATGGAGGTGGTGAAGTAAGTTTGTGCTAGATTCTACGTTGATATGCGCTCCGCAGCAAGTTGGAGCCCGGTTTTCCTCTCAGCGTGCAGTGAATGTCAGAGGGATGTGAAGAGAGTATTGCCTATTTGAATGCAGTGATCTCCTTCTACGGGGTCTATTTCATAGGTTCTCTGTTATCGGTCGTAGAGATTCATCTCTTACCTCCCTTTTCAGATCGACGATATACTCTTATATATACCATTACCTCTGCTGATTCTCGTTTCAGTACTGGTTTGGCTTTCTACAAACATGTAGATGAGTGTCCTGGGGTAAGTAAATCTTATTTTCTGTGACACTCTAAGCTATGGTTGGGCACTTTGTTTATAAAGTTCTAAATATATGTATTCAAACATTTATTTGCCTTGACTCAGAATGTTCAACTTTCCTTATTTTTCAGACAGTCAGTTTCATATTTGGGATAATGCATTTGAATTAATCATTTTTTCTTCTGTTATGTGTGATCAGTCCACGGGTCATCATTACTTCTGGGATATAACTCCTCCCCAACAGGAAATGCAAGAGGATTCACCCAGCAGAGCTGCATATAGCTCCTCCCCTCTACGTCACTCCCAGTCATTCTCTTGCACCCAACGACTAGATAGGATGTGTGAGAGGACTATGGTGATTATACTTAGTTTTTATAACTTCAATCAAAAGTTTGTTATTTTACAATAGCACCGAAGCGTGTTATTGCCTCTCTGGCAGAGTTTGAAGAAGAATCTACCAGAGTTTTTACTATGATTTTAACCGGAGTAGTTAAGATCATATTGCTGTTTCTCGGCCATCTGAGGGAGGTAAAAGCTTCAGATCAGGGGACAGCGGGCAGATGAATCTGCATTGAGGTATGTAGCAGTTTTTATTTTCTGAATGGAATTGATGAGAAAATCCTGCCATACCGTTATAATGACATGTATGTATACTCTACACTTCAGTATTCTGGGGATGGTATTTCACTGGAATTACTCTGTTAAAAGTACATTAAACCTTTTAATAGGTTTTTATTATGTTAAACGTTTTTTGCTGGAATGTAGAATCGTTTGCATTTTCTGAGGTACTGAGTGAATAAATGTTTGGGCATTATTTTTCCACTTGGCAGTTGCTTGTTTTAATTGTGACAGTTTCGTTTCTCTCTCACTGCTGTGTGTGAGGGGGAGGGGCCGTTTTTGGCGCTCTTTGCTACGCATCAAAAATTTCCAGTCAGTTACTCTTGTATTTCCTGCATGATCCGGTTCATCTCTAACAGAACTCAGGGGTCTTCAAACTTCTTTGGAGGGAGGTAGATTCTCTCAGCAGAGCTGTGAGACTTATATATTGACTGTGATTAAAAACGTTGCTCTGTAATTTTTATGTTTCAAATTTAATTATTGTTACTTTACTAATAGGAACAAACCTTTGCTAAAAGTTGTGTTGTTTTTAAGGATTGATGTTATAACTGTTTTTCAGTTCATTATTTCAACTGTCATTTAATCGTTTAGTGTTTCTTTGAGGCACAGTACGTTTTTGTTAAATAAGATTGTAACCAAGTTGCAAGGTTATTGCTAGTGTGTTAAACATGTCTGATTCAGAGGAAGATACCTGTGTCATTTGTTCCAATGCCAAGGTGGAGCCCAATAGAAATTTATGTACTAACTGTATTGATGCTACTTTAAATAAAAGCCAATCTGTACAAATTGAACAAATTTCACCAAACAGCGAGCCGACTAACTCGCCTCACGTGTCAGTACCTGCATCTCCCGCCCGGGAGGTGCGTGATATTGTGGCGCCTAGTACATCTGGGCGGCCATTACAGATAACATTACAAGATATGGCTACTGTTATGACTGAAGTTTTGGCTAAATTACCAGAACTAAGAGGCAAGCGTGATCACTCTGGGGTGAGAACAGAGTGCGCTGATAATACTAGGGCCATGTCTGATACTGCGTCACAGCTTGCAGAGCATGAGGACGGAGAGCTTCATTCTGTGGGTGACGGTTCTGATCCAAACAGATTGGATTCAGATATTTCAAATTTTAAATTTAAATTGGAGAACCTCCGTGTATTACTAGGGGAGGTTTTAGCGGCTCTTAATGATTGTAACACTGTTGCAATACCAGAGAAATTGTGTAGGTTGGATAAATACTTTGCGGTACCGGCGAGTACTGACGTTTTTCCTATACCTAAGAGACTAACTGAAATTGTTACTAAGGAGTGGGATAGACCCGGTGTGCCGTTCTCACCCCCTCCAATATTTAGAAAGATGTTTCCAATAGACGCCACCACACGGGACTTATGGCAAACGGTCCCTAAGGTGGAGGGAGCAGTTTCTACTTTAGCTAAGCGTACCACTATCCCGGTGGAGGATAGCTGTGCCTTTTCAGATCCAATGGATAAAAAATTAGAGGGTTACCTTAAGAAAATGTTTGTTCAACAAGGTTTTATATTGCAACCCCTTGCATGCATCGCGCCGATTACGGCTGCGGCAGCATTTTGGATTGAGTCTCTGGAAGAGAACCTTAGTTCAGCTACGCTGGACGACATTACGGACAGGCTTAGAGTCCTTAAACTAGCTAATTCATTCATTTCGGAGGCCGTAGTACATTTAACCAAACTTACGGCTAAGAACTCAGGATTCGCCATTCAGGCACGTAGGGCGCTGTGGCTAAAATCCTGGTCAGCTGATGTAACTTCTAAGTCCAAATTACTTAATATACCTTTCAAGGGGCAAACTTTATTTGGGCCCGGTTTGAAAGAAATTATCGCTGACATTACAGGAGGTAAGGGCCACGCCCTGCCTCAAGACAAAGCCAAAGCTAAGGCTAGACAGTCTAATTTTCGTCCCTTTCGGAATTTCAAAGCAGGAGCAGCACCAACTTCCACTGCACCAAAACAGGAAGGAGCTGTTGCTCGTTACAGACAAGGCTGGAAACCTAACCAGTCCTGGAACAAGGGCAAGCAGGCCAGGAAACCTGCTGCTGCCCCAAAGACAGCATGAACCGAGGGCCCCCGATCCGGGACCGGATCTAGTGGGGGGCAGACTCTCTCTCTTCGCCCAGGCTTGGGCAAGAGATGTTCAGGATCCCTGGGCGCTAGAGATCATATCTCAGGGATACCTTCTAGACTTCAAATTCTCTCCCCCAAGAGGGAGATTTCATCTGTCAAGGTTGTCAACAAACCAGATAAAAAAAAAAAAAAAAAAAAAGAAGCGTTTCTACGCTGTGTACAAGATCTGTTATTAATGGGAGTGATCCATCCGGTTCCGCGGTCGGAACTAGGACAAGGGTTTTACTCAAACCTGTTTGTGGTTCCCAAAAAAGAGGGAACTTTCAGGCCAATCTTGGATTTAAAGATCCTAAACAAATTCCTAAGAGTTCCATCGTTCAAAATGGAAACTATTCGGACAATCTTACCCATGATCCAAAAGGGTCAGTACATGACCACAGTGGATTTAAAGGATGCTTACCTTCACATACCGATTCACAAAGATCATTACCGGTATCTAAGGTTTGCCTTCTTAGACAGGCATTACCAGTTTGTAGCTCTTCCATTCGGATTGGCTACGGCTCCAAGAATCTTCACAAAGGTTCTGGGTGCCCTTCTGGCGGTACTAAGACCGCGAGGAATTTCGGTAGCTCCGTACCTAGACGACATTCTGATACAAGCTTCAAGCTTTCAAACTGCCAAGTCTCATACAGAGTTAGTTCTGGCATTTCTAAGGTCGCATGGATGGAAAGTGAACGAAAAGAAGAGTTCTCTCTTTCCTCTCACAAGAGTTCCATTCTTGGGGACTCTTATAGATTCTGTAGAAATGAAGATTTATCTGACAGAAGACAGATTAACAAAGCTTCTAAATGCATGCCGTGTCCTTCATTCCATTCAACTCCCGTCAGTAGCTCAATGCATGGAGGTGATCGGCTTAATGGTAGCAGCAATGGACATAGTACCCTTTGCACGTCTACATCTCAGACCGCTGCAATTGTGCATGCTGAGTCAGTGGAATGGGGATTACTCAGACTTGTCCCCTACTCTGAATCTGGATCAAGAGACCAGAAAATCTCTTCTATGGTGGCTTTCTCGGCCACATCTGTCCAGGGGGATGCCATTCAGCAGGCCGGACTGGACAATTGTAACAACAGACGCCAGCCTACTAGGTTGGGGCGCTGTCTGGAATTCTCTGAAGGCTCAGGGACAATGGAATCAGGAGGAAAGTCTCCTGCCAATAAACATTCTGGAATTGAGAGCAGTTCTCAATGCCCTTCTGGCTTGGCCCCAGTTAAAAACTCGGGGGTTCATCAGGTTTCAGTCGGACAACATCACGACTGTAGCTTACATCAACCATCAAGGAGGGACAAGAAGCTCCCTAGCAATGATGGAAGTATCAAAGATAATTCGCTGGGCAGAGTCTCACTCTTGCCACCTGTCAGCAATCCACATCCCGGGAGTGGAGAACTGGGAGGCGGATTTCTTGAGTCGCCAGACTTTTCATCCGGGGGAGTGGGAACTTCATCCGGAGGTCTTTGCCCAAATACTTCGACGTTGGGGCAAACCAGAGATAGATCTCATGGCGTCTCGCCAGAACGCCAAACTTCCTCGCTACGGGTCCAGATCCAGGGATCCGGGAGCGGTTCTGATAGATGCTTTGACAGCACCTTGGAACTTCGGGATGGCTTATGTGTTTCCACCCTTCCCGCTGCTTCCTCGATTGATTGCCAAAATCAAACAGGAGAGAGCATCAGTGATTCTAATAGCGCCTGCATGGCCACGCAGGACTTGGTATGCAGATCTAGTGGACATGTCATCCTGTCCGCCTTGGTCCCTACCTCTAAGACAGGACCTTCTGATACAGGGTCCATTCAAACATCAAAATCTAACTTCTCTGAAGCTGACTGCTTGGAAATTGAACGCTTGATTTTATCAAAACGTGGTTTTTCTGAGTCGGTTATTGATACCCTGATACAGGCTAGGAAGCCTGTTACCAGAAGGATTTACCATAAGATATGGCGTAAATACCTATACTGGTGCGAATCCAAAGGTTACTCCTGGAGTAAGGTTAGGATTCCTAGGATATTGTCCTTTCTACAAGAAGGTTTAGAAAAGGGTTTATCGGCTAGCTCATTAAAGGGACAGATCTCAGCTCTGTCCATCTTGTTACACAGGCGTCTGTCAGAAAATCCAGACGTCCAGGCCTTTTGTCAGGCTTTAGCTAGGATCAAGCCTGTGTTTAAAACTGTTGCTCCGCCATGGAGTTTAAACCTTGTTCTTAACGTTCTACAAGGAGTTCCGTTTGAACCCCTTCATTCCATTGATATAAAGTTGTTATCTTGGAAAGTGTTATTTTTAATGGCTATTTCTTCGGCTCGGAGAGTCTCTGAGTTATCAGCTTTACATTGTGATTCTCCTTATTTGATTTTTCATTCAGATAAGGTAGTTCTGCGTACAAAACCTGGGTTCTTACCTAAGGTAGTCACTAACAGGAACATCAATCAAGAGATCGTGGTGCCTTCCCTGTGCCCGAATCCTTCTTCAAAGAAGGAACGTCTTCTACACAATCTGGATGTAGTTCGTGCCCTCAAGTTCTACTTGCAGGCAACTAAGGATTTTCGACAAACGTCTTCCCTGTTTGTCGTGTACTCTGGTCAGAGGAGAGGTCATAAGGCTTCGGCTACCTCTCTCTCCTTCTGGCTTCGTAGCATAATTCGTTTAGCCTATGAGACTGCTGGACAGCAGCCTCCTGAAAGAATTACAGCTCATTCTACTAGAGCTGTGGCTTCCACTTGGGCCTTTAAGAATGAGGCCTCTGTTGAAAAGATTTGCAAGGCTGCAACTTGGTCTTCGCTTCATACTTTTTCCAAATTTTACAAATTTGACACTTTTGCTTCTTCGGAGGCTATTTTTGGGAGAAAGGTTCTTCAGGCAGTGGTTCCTTCTGTATAATGAGCCTGCCTATCCCTCCCGTCATCCGTGTACTTTTGCTTTGGTATTGGTATCCCAGAAGTAATGATGACCCGTGGACTGATCACACATAACAGAAGAAAACATAATTTATGCTTACCTGATAAATTCCTTTCTTCTGTTGTGTGATCAGTCCACGGCCCACCCTGTTTTTTTAAGGCAGGTAAATATCTTTTAAATTATACTCCAGTCACCACTTCACCCTTGGTTTCTCCTTTCTCGTTGATTCTTGGTCGAATGACTGGGAGTGACGTAGAGGGGAGGAGCTATATGCAGCTCTGCTGGGTGAATCCTCTTGCATTTCCTGTTGGGGAGGAGTTATATCCCAGAAGTAATGATGACCCGTGGACTGATCACACAACAGAAGAAAGGAATTTATCAGGTAAGCATAAATTATGTTTTTCTTGCCTTCAAAAAATTTGACTCTTTTTTCCCTGTGGGCTGTTAGGCTCGCGGGGGCTAAAAATGCTTCATTTTATTGCGTCATTCTTGGACTTTTTTGGCGCAAAAATTATTTTCCGTTTCCGGCGTCATACGTGTCACCGGAAGTTGCGTCATTTTTTTGACGTTATTTTGCGCCAAAGATGTCGGCGTTCCGGATGTGGCGTCATTTTGGCGCCAAAAGCATTTAGGCGCCAAATAATGTGGGCGTCTGATTTGGCGCTAAAAAATATGGGCGTCGCTTTTATCTCCACATTATTTAAGTCTCATTTTTTATTGCTTCTGGTTGCTAGAAGCTTGTTCTTTGGCATTCTTTCCCATTCCTGAAACTGTCATTTAAGGAATTTGATCAATTTTGCTTTATATGTTGTTTTTTCTCTTACATATTGCAAGATGTCTCACGTTGCATCTGAGTCAGAAGATACTACAGGAAAATCGCTGTCTAGTGCTGGATCTACCAAAGCTAAGTGTATCTGCTATAAACTTTTGGTAGCTATTCCTCCGGCTGTTGTTTGTATTGATTGTCATGACAAACTTGTTAAAGCAGATAATATTTCCTTTAGTAATGTACCATTGTCTGTTGCAGTTCCCTCAACATCTAAGGTGCAGAATGTTCCTGATAACATAAGAGATTTTGTTTCTGAATCCATAAAGAAGGCTATGTCTGTTATTTCTCCTTCTAGTAAACATAAAAAATCTTTTAAAACTTCTCTCCCTACAGATGAATTTTTAAATGAACATCATCATTCTGATTCTGATGACTCTTCTGGTTCAGAGGATTCTGTCTCAGAGGTTGATGCTGATAAATCTTCATATTTATTTAAAATGGAATTTATTCGTTCTTTACTTAAAGAAGTACTAGTTGCTTTAGAAATAGAGGATTCTGGTCCTCTTGATACTAATTCTAAACGTTTGGATAAGGTATTTAAAGCTCCTGTGGTTATTCCAGAAGTTTTTCCTGTTCCTAATGCTATTTCTGCAGTAATTTCCAAAGAATGGGATAAATTGGGTAATTCATTTACTCCTTCTAAACGTTTCAAGCAATTATATCTGACAGATTAGAATTTTGGGACAAAATCCCTAAGGTTGATGGGGCTATTTCTACCCTTGCTAAACGTACTACTATTCCTACGTCAGATGGTACTTCGTTTAAGGATCCTTTAGATAGGAAAATTGAATCCTTTCTAAGAAAAGCTTATCTGTGTTCAGGTAATCTTCTTAGACCTGCTATATCTTTGGCTGATGTTGCTGCAGCTTCAACTTTTTGGTTGGAAACTTTAGCGCAACAAGTAACACATCATGATTCTCATGATATTATTATTCTTCTTCAGCATGCTAATAATTTTATCTGTGATGCCATTTTTGATATTATCAGAGTTGATGTCAGGTTTATGTCTCTAGCGATTTTAGCTAGAAGAGCTTTATGGCTTAAAACTTGGAATGCTGATATGGCTTCTAAATCAACTCTACTTTCTATTTCTTTCCAGGGTAACAAATTATTTGGTTCTCAGTTGGATTCTATTATTTCAACTGTTACTGGTGGGAAAGGAACTTTTTTACCACAGGATAAAAAATCTAAAGGTAAAAACAGGGCTAATAATCGTTTTCGTTCCTTTCGTTTCAACAAAGAACAAAAGCCTGATCCTTCATCCTCAGGAGCAGTTTCAGTTTGGAAACCATCTCCAGTCTGGAATAAATCCAAGCCAGCTAGAAAGGCAAAGCCTGCTTCTAAGTCCACATGAAGGTGCGGCCCTCATTCCAGCTCAGCTGGTAGGGGGCAGGTTACGTTTTTTCAAGGAAATTTGGATCAATTCTGTTCACAATCTTTGGATTCAGAACATTGTTTCAGAAGGGTACAGAATTGGTTTCAAGATGAGACCTCCTGCAAAGAGATTTTTTCTTTCCCGTGTCCCAGTAAATCCAGTAAAAGCTCAAGCATTTCTGAATTGTGTTTCAGATCTAGAGTTGACTGGAGTAATTATGCCAGTTCCAGTTCCGGAACAGGGGATGGGGTTTTATTCAAATCTCTTCATTGTACCAAAGAAGGAGAATTCCTTCAGACCAGTTCTGGATCTAAAAATATTGAATCGTTATGTAAGGATACCAACGTTCAAGATGGTAACTGTTAGGACTATCTTGCCTTTTGTTCAGCAAGGGAATTATATGTCCACAATAGATTTACAGGATGCATATCTGCATATTCCGATTCATCCAGATCATTATCAGTTCCTGAGATTCTCTTTTCTGGACAAGCATTACCAGTTTGTGGCTCTGCCGTTTGGCCTAGCTACAGCTCTAAGAATTTTTACAAAGGTTCTCGGTGCCCTTCTGTCTGTAATCAGAGAACAGGGTATTGTGGTATTTCCTTATTTGGATGATATCTTGGTACTTGCTCAGTCTTTACATTTAGCAGAATCTCATACGAATCGACTTGTGTTGTTTCTTCAAGATCATGGTTGGAGGATCAATTTACCAAAAAGTTCATTGATTCCTCAGACAAGGGTAACCTTTCTGGGTTTCCAGATGGATTCAGTGTCCATGACTCTGTCTTTAACAGACAAGAGACGTCTAAAATTAATTACAGCTTGTCGAAACCTTCAGTCACAATCATTCCCTTCGGTAGCCTTATGCATGGAAATTCTAGGTCTTATGACTGCTGCATCGGACGCGATCCCCTTTGCTCGTTTTTACATGCGACCTCTTCAGCTCTGTATGCTGAATCAATGGTGCAAGGATTACACAAAGATATCTCAATTAATATCTTTAAAACCGATTGTTCGACACTCTCTAACGTGGTGGACAGATCACCATCGTTTAATTCAGGGGGCTTCTTTTGTGCTTCCGACCTGGACTGTAATTTCAACAGATGCAAGTCTCACAGGTTGGGGAGCTGTGTGGGGATCTCTGACGGCACAAGGAGTTTGGGAATCTCAGGAGGTGAGATTACCGATCAATATTTTAGAACTCCGTGCAATTTTCAGAGCTCTTCAGTTTTGGCCTCTTCTGAAGAGAGAATCGTTCATTTGTTTTCAGACAGACAATGTCACAACTGTGGCATACATCAATCATCAAGGAGGGACTCACAGTCCTCTGGCTATGAAAGAAGTATCTCAAATTTTGGTTTGGGCGGAATCCAGCTCCTGTCTAATCTCTGCGGTTCATATCCCAGGTATAGACAATTGGGAAGCGGATTATCTCAGTCGCCAAACGTTGCATCCGGGCGAATGGTCTCTTCACCCAGAGGTATTTCTTCAGATTGTTCAAATGTGGGAACTTCCAGAAATAGATCTGATGGCGTCTCATCTAAACAAGAAACTTCCCAGGTATCTGTCCAGATCCCGGGATCCTCAGGCGGAGGCAGTGGATGCATTATCACTTCCTTGGAAGTATCATCCTGCCTATATCTTTCCGCCTCTAGTTCTTCTTCCAAGAGTAATCTCCAAGATTCTGAAGGAATGCTCGTTTGTTCTGCTGGTAGCTCCGGCATGGTCTCACAGGTTTTGGTATGCGGATCTTGTCCGGATGGCCTCTTGCCAACCGTGGACTCTTCCGTTAAGACCAGACCTTCTGTCTCAAGGTCCTTTTTTCCATCAGGATCTGAAATCCTTAAATTTAAAGGTATGGAGATTGAATGCTTGATTCTTGGTCACAGAGGTTTCTCTGACTCTGTGATTAATACTATGTTACAGGCTCGTAAATCTGTATCTAGAGAGATATATTATAGAGTCTGGAAGACTTATATTTCTTGGTGTCTTTCTCATCATTTTTCTTGGCATTCTTTTAGAATACCGAGAATATTAGTTTCTTCAGGATGGTTTAGATAAGGGTTTGTCTGCAAGTTCCTTGAAAGGACAAATCTCTGCTCTTTCTGTTCTTTTTCACAGAAAGATTGCTATTCTTCCTGATATTCATTGTTTTGTACAAGCTTTGGTTCGTAGAAAGCCTGTCATTAAGTCAATTTCTCCTCCTTGGAGTTTGAATTTGGTTCTGGGGGCTCTTCAAGCTCCTCCATTTGAACCTATGCATTCATTGGACATTAAATTACTTTCTTGGAAAGTTTTGTTCCTTTTGGCCATCTCTTCTGCCAGAAGAGTTTCTGAATTATCTGCTCTTTCTTGTGAGTCTCCTTTTCTGATTTTTCATCAGGATAAGGCGGTGTTGCGAACTTCTTTTGAATTTTTACCTAAAGTTGTGAATTCCAACAACATTAGTAGAGAAATTGTGGTTCCTTCATTATCTCCTAATCCTAAGAATTCTAAGGAGAAATCGTTGCATTCTTTGGATGTTGTTAGAGCTTTGAAATATTATGTTGAAGCTACTAAATCTTTCCGAAAGACTTCTAGTCTATTTTTTATCTTTTCCGATTCTAGAAAAGGCCAGAAAGCTTCTGCCATTTCTTTGGCATCTTGGTTGAAATCTTTAATTCATCTTGCCTATGTTGAGTCGGGTAAAACTCCGCCTCAGAAAATTACAGCTCATTCTACTAGGTCAGTTTCTACTTCCTGGGCGTTTAGGAATGAAGCTTCGGTTGATCAGATTTGCAAAGCAGCAACTTGGTCCTCTTTGCATACTTTTACTAAGTTCTACCATTTTGATGTATTTTCTTCTTCTGAAGCAGTTTTTGGTAGAAAAGTACTTCAGGCAGCGGTTTCAGTTTGAATCTTCTGCTTATGTTTTTTCATTAAACTTTATTTTGGGTGTGGATTATTTTCAGCAGGAATTGGCTGTCTTTATTTTGTCCCTCCCTCTCTAGTGACTCTTGTGTGGAAAGATCCACATCTTGGGTAGTCATTATCCCATACGTCACTAGCTCATGGACTCTTGCTAATTACATGAAAGAAAACATAATTTATGTAAGAACTTACCTGATAAATTCATTTCTTTCATATTAGCAAGAGTCCATGAGGCCCGCCCTTTTTTGTGGTGGTTATGATTTTGTATAAAGCACAATTATTCCAATTCCTTATTTTATATGCTTTCGCACTTTTTTATCACCCCACTTCTTGGCTATTCGTTAAACTGAATTGTGGGTGTGGTGAGGGGTGTATTTATAGGCATTTTGAGGTTTGGGAAACTTTGCCCCTCCTGGTAGGAATGTATATCCCATACGTCACTAGCTCATGGACTCTTGCTAATATGAAAGAAATGAATTTATCAGGTAAGTTCTTACATAAATTATGTTATCTTTGGCAACTTATATCTTTGAGATTGAAACAGGCCTGTATTTTCCTGAGTTTTTTTAGAGTGGAGGGCGTTAAATATTACATATATCTATATTATTGTATTTGGATGAAACCCTGAGAAATAAGGTACTCCTTTGAATTGTGTATGATAAAGAAGCTTGTGGGTGTTGACTAATAATGTTCTAATAGGAGAACAGCACTGATTGAATGTTAGCTAACTGTGGGTCACTTATTTTACAAAAATAAATTATTCATACTGTGACCCTTGCAGTCAGACAGAGGGTCCAGTTATTAAGGAATTTTGTCATCAATTCGAGGGAAGGTCTATTATCAAGATAAGGTCAATATAGTGTATACAGTATATTAATTTGACATTGCCAAAGCTAAGACTGCTTTAGTCTAACGTGCAGTAAAACTTAAATAATTAAGCCCTAGGCGAAACAATTTAATTGTCGCAAGTGTGTTGGCATAGCTTTAGATTTTTGTTTGTTTTTTTTGCACTACACCTGCACGTTTTTTTTTTTTTGTTTTTTTTTTTTGTTTTTTTTTATTGGGCCTCCAATGTAGACCTAACTTAATTGACCTATCCTTGGTCTCCTATATCGCATTTCACTTTCTTCTCTCCTGTTGTGAGTGTGAGTAAGTTGTGTGTCTCACTTAATGGACAAATTCTTGTCCCCTATTGTATATACACCTTTAGCTATGCCGCCCAAAGTAAAAGATAAAAAAGGTCCCAGGACAAGCTTAAGCTCTCAAGAGGAACCTATATCTATTGAGAGTAAACAGTTATTACAACAGACCTATTCACGCCACAATTTTTAGAGATTAAATCAGAGATATCTAACCTAGCAATAGAAGTAAGACAATTCTCTGGCCGACTTGATGAAGCAGAACTTAGAATTTCCAATTTAGAGGATCTACTAAATAGCCAAGAAACTACAGTGTCGGATCATGAAAAAAAAAATAGCGTCCATGCAGGCTAAGATTGAAGACCTAGAAGATAGGTCCAGACGTAACAATTTAAAAGTAGTAGGCCTCCCCGAAAGTTCAGAGTTTAAGGACCTTATACATTTTGCATCAGTCTCACTGTCACAATGTGTAGGTTTACAGAATCATCCGCCTATGTTAATAGGTTGCATTTCTTTTTCCTTTTAATATGTATGGTGTCTGCTCGAGATGTTTGCGTGAACATAGTAGTCTTGAGAAGGTTCCCCCTTTTGTTTTTTTGTTTTTTTCCTCCTTCGTTTCTCTCTCGCCTCTCCCTTCCTCCTCCTCGTCTTACTTTTTGGTGCCATTTATAGTGGACACCCTTTTTTTTTTAGAATAAGATGAATGTAAGTGAACTTAACTTTTTATCATGGAACGTGGGGGGAATAATATCACCAATAAAAAGAAAGTCAATAATAAAACATTTAAACTCTTTCAACCCGCAAATAGTTTTCTTGCAAGAAACTAATTTAAAACCTGAAGAAGCTCAAAAATTAAAATCTAAATGGGTGGGTAATATAATATCCTCACCATACTGTGGCAGGAAAAGGGGAGTGGCGATTCTATTTAATAGGAGTTTGCGGTGTGATATTCTATCTCAAGATATAGACCAAAATGGAAGATATATTATTCTAGAAGTATTGGTGCATGATGTAAAATTGGTAATGTGCAATGTCTATGGTCCTAATAAAGCCGATAAAAGCTTTTGGGAGAGCTTGAAAGCTAAACTTATGTTTTATTGTAATCAGAGAATTATTATTGGTGGAGATTTTAATATTGCCCATAGGCCTCGACTAGATAGGTTTAAATGTATAAATAAGTCAGAATTTGGGAAAAATAGGATACTCTCTAATTTTATGATGGATCTAGGGCTTACAGATGTATGGCGTGCACAATTTCCAGACGTAAGAGCATTTACTTGAGATTCAAAAACTTTCAATACACTTTCTCGTATTGACATGTTCTTAGTTTCAGAGCTTGGAATAAATCAAGTTATTAACACTGGTATTAAAGATATAACCATTTCGGATCATGCAATTATCTCACTTTTGATTAAGACGGGTGTGAACACCGGAAATTTCTCTAGGCGTTCTTTCCCTTCTTATTTAATTAATAATTTACAATTTACTAATTGGTTAACTGGAAAGTGGAATGAATATAAAAATAATAATTATACTTACTGGTTTAAACCAGAAATATTTTGGGAAGCATTTAAGGCATTTATTAGGGGAGAAATAAGAGCATATTTACGTAAATTAAAAAGGAAATGTAAAGCCCGAGAAATGCAGCTAACAAATCAAGTCAGGAACGCTTATGAGGCATACATTAAAAACCCTACCAAACAAAACTGGGATAATTATTCCGAGAAAAAAAAAGAAAGGGATCTTTCTATTAAACATAAGACCCCATCCAAGGAGATCTAAAAATTAAATCTAAATATCAGGGGAACTATGGGAGATCAGCTAGGTACCTCTCAAATTTAATTAAAAACAGACAAAGCAATAGAAGAATACATAAAATCAGAGTCGCAGGTAACATTATTAATAGTCCTATGGAAATTAGAGAGGCGTTTTATGAATTCTACCAAAATATTTACAAGAAGGAAGAAATAAATTATCAAAATAAATTAAACTTTTGGAATAACCTTAAAATTCCCAAAATATCTTCCCAAGAGTTGGAACTATTAAATGCACCAATTACAGTAGAAGAAGTTAGAAAGCAGATTAGTACGGCTAAAACCTTTAAATCGCCTGGTCCTGATCAACTCCCAATAGAACTATATAAAATATTATTGGAATTTATCCTAGATATCTTGGCAAATTTGTTTAACTCTAACTATATAGAAAATAAAAAGCCATCTAAATATTTTTCGGCATCCATAATTACCCTCATACCCAAAAAGAATAAAGATCCAGAAAACATGGCTGCATACAGACCGATATCACTATTAAACTGTGATTATAAGATCTTTACGTCAATCATTGCAAATAGTTTGAAAACTTTTATAGGGAATCTAGTTCACTCGGATCAAGTGGGCTTTATGCCAGGAAGAAACGTGTCTAAAATCATACGTCGAGTTCTGACGGTCTTAGATTTTTTTTCTGGTCAGAAAACAAGGCGATTGACGCCGAAAAGACCTTTGACCTTATCAACTGGGACCACTTATTTTATTCTTTAGTAAAATTTGGATTTAAGGGCAATTTCTTAGCAACGATTTATTCAATTTATCAAAACCCTGTTTCTAACTTATTAGTAAACGCCGAACTTTCACAAGATATTATTTTAGGTAAAGGCACACGTCAGGGATGCCCGCTCTCACCCCTTCTGTTTAATCTGGCGTTAGAGCCCTTTGCGGTTAAACTAAGACAAGAATTACCAGGGATAATGGTTGGTAAAAGTAAAGTTGTTCTTACTCTGTATGCGGACGACTTATTGTTATTTCTGAATGAAACAGATCTATCAGTACAACATTTTCTGACATTAGCCAAACAATTTGGTTCATTTGCAGGGTACAAGATTAACCCAGAAAAATCAGAAATCCTTTGGTTTGTGCAATCTGACTCCCTGCCAGGTAAATATCCTTTTAAATCAGTAGAATCTATAAATTATCTAGGGATTAAAATACATAAAGATCCCAATGCCTGGTACAAGTTGAACTTTACACCTTATTTTATCAAATATAAACAGGAGGTAGATAAATGGATGTCGCTCCCAATCTCATTATCTGCTCGAGTTGCCATGGTTAAGACCATTTTTTTTCCACAATTATTATATTTACTCCAAAACTTACCGCTTTTGATTAAAAGTAAAGATATGGTCCTATTCAACAGTCTTACAGCAGGATTTTTATGGAATCAAAAGCGTAGACGGATATCAGTGCACAATTTATCTTTATATACAAATGTAGGAGGTCTGGCACTCCCGAATCTTAAATATTATAATCTAGCTATATTAAGCAAATACATTTTAGACTGGATTACCAAAATAGATTACTCAACTAACCTATACTTAGAGTCGGAGGTTGTAACCCCATACACCTTGAAAGCCCTGATTCATTTGGATAAGCGCGAGATACCTAAACGGCTGGCTAAGATGGAGACGCTGTTGAATCCTATCTTAGCATGGCACAAATTATGCAATGAGTTAAAAATTAATTGGAAATCCTCGAAATACCTGCCTATTTGTGGTAACCCTAAGTTTATACCCGGAATTTCTTCTAGGGTCTTTAAGTAGTGGTCCAATAAAGGACTTCAAGATGTGATCCAAATTAGGGATAACACTTTAGACATGGCTAAATCATTTGTGGACCTCCAGAATGAATTTGGGATACATAAACGTGATTTTTATGCATATTTACAACTGAGACATATGTATGGCGAGCTGTGGCAGGAGAACAAGACTGATTGGAAACTGGGAGACATTAACCCAGTAATCAATATATACAAACAGGGTAATAGGTCTATCTCCTTTATATACAACTTATTAATTCAGAAAGCCAGCCAGATCCGCTTAGAGGTATTAGCCGAGAAATGGAAAACAAATTTTCCCTATATTACCGCGGAAGAAATTGAGGATAGTTTTAAAAGACTATGGAAAACAACCTCTATAATATCTTGGAGGGAATCACACTGCAAACTCCTTAAATTTATATACGTTACCCCCGCACATCTTAAAAAATGGTACCCCCTTGACAAGAATGTTTGCATGAAATGTGGCAATTTGAATGCAGATATTATGCATTGTTTTTGGAATTTCCCAATAATTAATCAGTTTTGGAATAAGATACATTTTTGGCTATCGTTAAGCCTAGAAGTTCCATTTAGAATAGGCCCACATGAAGTCTTTTTTTTTTGTGTAACTTTTCAAAAAATAAACAGTACAAGACAATCAATACAATATTAGCTGCTCGCAATGTAATTCTATCAAATTGGAAATCGACTAAATCTTTATCATTCCAAAACTACAAAGCTGTTGTGGCAAAAATAACTATGGAACAATATTCTAGTGATCTCTATATAGAAGGGAATTTAGAGAAATATTTCCAAAAATGGTTGGGTATAATGAAATCTTATTCTACCTTAACTCAACATCAATTGATAGCAGGTATTAAGAAAACAACTTTCTTTGACATCTGCATGCAGTCAGGTAATTTACCATCTGAATGGGCTTAAACAGGCTATATTAGAGCAACTTCTAAGTCGTCCTGTACCAAGGAGTGAGGGAGGGACCAGGAGGTGTGGATAGAGGTCTTCCCCTCCTTCTTTCCCCCCTTTTTTGTTTTTTTTTTTGTTTTTGTTTTCTTTTGTATGAGGGGATCATTTTATATTAAAAATTATTAAAATTTTCCAACATCATTTATAATACAACACGTAATGGAAAAAATTACAGAAGAGAAGAATAATTTCTCTCCACTATGAAGAATTATAATGCATCCCTTTTCCGTTAGGCGTTGAGTATGTATTAGAGGTTCAGATAAACAAACTGGCACACAGAGGTATACTCTATAGATGTAAAGGGGTACAATATGTTTAACTGTTTTCTGTGAATTACCCTGTGTGGTAAAATGAATATGTGAATGTAACATATTTTTTCTTTTCTTTTTCTCTTCATGCCACCGTCAATGTCTTGATTTGTTGGTTTATAAATAAATAAAATAAAAAAAAATAGTCTGCTTTGTAAGCGCAAGCTATGGAGGATTCTGATGAGTTAGAGGGTACTCCCTCTTTACCTAAGTCGAATACCTGTCTATATTGTGAGGAGGCCGCGGTATACCCGCCCGCTCAATTATGTTCCACATGCCTTGATAAAGTAATAATACACATGCAGCTTCCGGTAGCACTCCTCAGCTTCCATCTGGAGGGGGCCTTTTACCGCCAGACTTTACTGCGCAGTTACAAACGGCGGTGTCTGCAGCCTTTAGTGCTTTACCTCGCCCTGCTAAGCGCAAGAGAAAGGTCAAATATTGCTATCCTTCCCAGGGATCATCAACTATTTTGTTGAATTTATCTGAAACAAAATTATCAGATGATGAAGGCGCCTCTGATACTTCAGAGGGTGCACTTTCTGGGTCGGAATCTGCTGCCTCTAAGCCTCCAGCTGCGGAGGAACCAGACTTTAGATTTAGGATTAAACATTTACGCTTTACGTTAGAGGTTCCAGAGCCCAAATTGCGTGAGGAACCTTTGATTCCTTAACTAGATAAGGTCTACGAGAACAGGGTTGTACCACAAACTTTCCCGGTTCCTGTAAAGATGGCAAACATTATTAGGAATGACTGGGAAATGATTAGTTCTTCCTTTTCCCCTTCGTCTTCCTTTAAGAAATTGTTCCCTGTCCTGGATCCCCATTGGATTTGTGGGGTTCCATCCCCAAGGTGGATGGCGCTATCTCCACGCTTGCTAAAGCACTACTATCCTGCTTGAGGATAGTTCGTCGTTTAAAGAGCCCATGGCTAAGAAGATAGAAACTCTGTTTAGAAATTGTTTTCAACATACGTGATATTTGTTTAATCCGGCAACGGCTGTTGCTGTAGTTGCTGGAGCGGTTACCTACTGGTGTGACTCCTTATCTGAGTTGATCGAGGTGGAGGGCCCCTCAAGGTGATCTAGGAAACAATTAAGGCCTTAAGGGTGGCTAATTATTTTATTTGTGATGCAAATATGCAAATTATTCACCTGAATGCTAAGGCTTCAGGTTTTTCTGTTCAAGCCAGTAGGGCACTCTGGCTGAAGTCCTTGTCTGCGGACATGACTTCTAAGTCCAGACTTCTTTCCCTTCCCTTTAAGGGAATGATTTTGTTTGGTCCAGGCCTGGACTTAATTATCTCCACGGTTGCTGGAGGCAAAGGTGCCTTTTTACCGCAGGATAAGAACAAGCCTAAGGGACAAGGTCCTAATTTTGGTTCCTTTCGTTCTGATAAATCCCAACGTCCGCAGCCCTCTGCAAAGCATGAGCAATCCAAGGGTACTTGAAAGCCGGCTCAGTCCTGGAATAAATCCAAGCAGAGCAAGAAGCCTAGCGAAACAAAGTCGGCATTAATCCTGTTCTGGATCATGTAGGGAGCAGACTGTCGCTCTTTTCAGATGCTTGGTTTGGGGACGTGCAAGACCCGTGGGTCCTGGAGGTCATCGCTCAGGGATACAAGATAGGTTTCAAGTCTCATCCACCCAGGGGCAGATTCCTCCAATCAAACATGTCTTCTTGGCCAGAAACGAGGGAAGCCTTTCTGGGGTGCGTGAGGGATCTCTCCTCCCTAGGAGTCATTGTCCCGTTACCTCTCGTAGAAAGAGGTTTGGGATACTATTTAAACCTGTTTGTGGTCCCAAAGAGGGAGGGAACTTTCCGCTCGATTCTGGACATAAAGTGCTTAAACAAATTCCTATCTGTCCCCTCGTTCAAGATGGAGACAATAAGGTCCATCCTTCCCTTAGTTCAGGAAGGACAGTTCATGACCACTATAGATCTGAAGGATGCTTACCTTCACGTTCCAATACACAAGGAACACTTCAAGTTCCTAAGGTTTGTGTTCCTGGACCTGCACTTCCAGTTTGTTGCACTTCCGTTTGGTCTAGCTACTGCTCCAAGAGTTTTTACGAAGGTTCTAGGGGCTCTGCTTGCAGTTGCCAGAACCAGAGGTATAGCAGTAGCTCCATACTTGGACAACATTCTGGTTCAAGCACAATCTTGTCTGGCAGAGGACCATTCAAAATCTCTTCTGTTACTTCTTCGATCTCATGGATGGAAGATAAACTTAGCAAAGAGTTCTCTTATTCTCAGGACCAGGGTGAAATTCCTGGGTACTGTAATAGACTCCATATCCATGAGGATACTCCTTACAGACCAGAGATGTTACAAGCTAACTTCCGCTTGTCTTGCCCTCAATCTCCTTAAGGCCCTCTGTGGCTCGGAGTATGGAGGTGATTGGTCTCATGGTGTCCAGCAATGACATCATTCCTTTTGCCAGATTCCATCTCAGACCACTACAGCTGTTCATGCTGAGACAGTGGAACGGTGATCATTCGGATCTGTCTCAACAGATTTCTCTGGACAACCGGTCGAGAGAATTGCTCTCCTGGTGGCTCTGTCCAGATCACCTGTCCCAAGGGGCATCCTTCTTGAGACCATCCTGGGAGATATTGACTACGGACGCAAGTCTATCAGGATGAGGAGTTGTTTGGGGTGCCAGGAAGGCACAGGGCCTGTGGACTCGAGAGGAATCCTTCCTCCCGATCTACATTCTGGAACTTCGGGCAATTTTCAATGCTCTGAAAGCATGGCCTCTTCTGGGTGCATCCCAGTTTATCAGATTCTAATCAGACAACATAACCTCGGTGGCTTACATCAACCATCAGGGAGGAACGAGAAGCTCCCTAGCAATGAGGGGAAGTATCTTGGATTCTGGAGTGGGGAAGGCCCACAACTGCTCGCTGTCAGCGATCCACGTTCCGGGTGTGGACAACTGGGAAGCAGATTTCCTCAGCAGACAATCCTTTCATCTGGGAAAATGGTCTCTCTATCCTGAGGTGTTTGCGGAGATTTGCAACAATTGGTGGGACGCCGGAAATTGATCTCATGGCGTCCTGGCTCAATTCCAAGCTACCCAGATATGGGTCGTGGTCCAGGGATCCTCAAGCGGAGCTAATAGATGCGTTACCAGTGCCTTGGAGGTTCAACCTGATTTACATTTTCCCGCCGTTACCACTTCCTCGTGTAGTGGCCCGCATCAAGCAGGAACAGGCATCATCGATACTGATTGCATCATCGTGGCTACAAAGGATGTGGTTCACAGACCTGATGGGGATGTCCTCATCTCCTCCGTGGAAGTTACCTTGTTGCAGGGATCTGCTGGAACAGGGTCCTTTTGTTCATCAAAATCTAGATTTTCTGAGGCCGACTATGTGGAGATTGAATGCTTAGTCCTAGCCAAGAGAGGTTTCTCTGAGAGGGTTATTGATACTCTCATTCAGGCTAGTTACGCGTCGCATCTATCATAAAGTGTGGAGAGCTTACTTATTCTGGTGTGAAGAGCGTGGTTTAGCCTGGCATAAGGTTAAGGCTGCCAGGATACTTTCTTTTCTTCAGGAGGGTCTGGAGAAGGGCCTTTCTGCCAGTTCCCTGAGGGGACAGATTTCGGCCCTATCTGTTTTGCTGCACAAGAGGCTCGCAGAGCTCCCTGACGTGCAATCTTTAGTTAAGGATCAGACCTGTGTTTAGATCTAACGCTCCACTTTGAAGTTTGAATCTTAAGTTTTTGCAGCAGGCTCAATTTGAGCCTATGCATTCGGTTGACATCAAATTGTTGTCCTGGAAGGTTTTTTTTTCTATTGGCTATTGCGTCGGCACGCAGAGTTTCTGAAATAGCTGCCTTGCAATGTAAGCCTCTTTATCTGGTGTTCCACACTGATAAGGCTGTCCTACGTACCAGCTTGGGTTTTCTCCCTAAGGTTGTGTCTGATCGCAACATCAATCATGAGATTGTGGTTCCTTCCTTGTGTCCTAATCTTCCTCCTTCGAAGGAATGTTTACTTCATAATCTGGATGTGGTTCAAGTTTTGAAGTTTTATTTTCACGCTACTAAGAATTTTAGACAAACTTCTTCCGTGTTTGTTTTCTACTCTGGGTAGCGTAAGGGACTGAAGGCTTCTTCGACTTCCTTATCTTTTTGGTTGAGGAGTGTTGTACGCTTAATCACCGGGACTTAGACTTCAGAGGATTACGGCTCATTCCACTAGAGCGGTGGCTTTCTCTTAGGTCTTTAAGAATGAGGCCTCTATGGATCAGATTTGTAAGTGCTCCTTACATACTTTTTCAAAATTTTACAAGTTTGATGTTTTTGCTTTGGCCAAAGCAGCTTTTGGGAGAAAGGTTTTGCAGGCTGTGGTGCCCTCAGATTAGGGTCCGCCTCTCTTTTACCCTCCCGTTATCATTCAGTGTCCTCTAGAGCTTGGGTATAGTTTTCCCAACACTAAGGAATGATGCTGTGGACTCTCCTCATATTAAGAAGGAAAAAATAAATTTATGCTTACCTGATAATTTCATTTCCTTCTGTATGAGGAGAGTCCACGGCTCCCGCCCGTATACTCTGATGGGTGGACCAAAATTAGGTTTTCTCTTCTGGCACCATTTATACCCTGAAATTTCTCCTACTGTTCCTTGTTCCCTTAGCAGAATGACTGGGATATGAGGGAAGTAGGGGGAGTATTTAAGCCTTTGGCTGGGGTGTCTCTGCCTCCTCCTGGTGGCCAGGTTCAGTATTTCCCAACAGTAAGGAATGATGCCGTGGACTCTCCTCATACAGAAGGAAATTAAATTATCAGGTTAGCATAACTTATATTTTTTGCTTATGATTCATAAAAATGTATGTAATAAATCATTTTAGAGAAGTAATTTAGCCCCTATTCTCTCATAAGATCCAAAACTCAAGAGTATTTTTTTTTATTTCTTTTTAAGAATATTTTTTTTTAGTAAGAAACATAACCATAAGACTGAATTAATGTTGTCCTCTTGTGAATTTAAGTGTAAAATTGGACTGTCATAGCTGGAAGGGAATTCCACAATGACTTAATGTAGATGTACTGTGGCCGTTGAAAGCAGAGGGCAAACATGTGGTGCACTATCCCAAGCCACCTAGTTGCATGAATATGCTCCAGGCAAGCTCTTTTTGATATGAATTAGGACTGGTTATTGAAAATTTATAACATGGGATATAATATTCTGGCTTCACCATTAACAAAGCACAATAATGATTGCGTAGTCATAGCACAAGAAAAGTCTTTCTCTTTTTTTTTTCTCTCTTTTTTTCTTTCTCTCTCTTTTTCTTTCTCTCTCTTTTTCTTTCTCTCTCTCTTTCTTTCTTTTTTCCCTTTTTCTCATCCTCTCTCTCTCTCTCTCTCTCTCTCTCTCTCTCTCTTTTTCTCTCTCTCTCTCTCTCTCTCTCTTTTTCTCTCTCTCTCTCTCTTTTTCTCTCTCTCTCTTTTTCTCTCTCTTTTTCTTTCTCTCTCTCTCTTTTTCTCTCTCTCTCTCTCTTTTTCTCTCTCTCTCTTTTTCTCTCTCTCTCTTTTTCTCTCTCTCTCTCTCTTTTTCTCTCTCTCTCTCTCTCTTTTTCTCTCTCTCTCTCTCTTTTTCTCTCTCTCTCTCTCTCTTTTTCTCTCTCTCTCTCTCTTTTTCTCTCTCTCTCTCTTTTTCTCTCTCTCTCTCTTTTTCTCTCTTTTCTCTCTCTCTAGATTACATGATGATATAACTTACCATGTAATAGACATCATATGTATTTTTTATGAGGTAAGGGAAATCATGTGGAAAATTTTGTCTTGACCATAATTGTTATGAACCTTGACCCCTAAGAGTTGTTAGAAAGATTATCTATTTGAGTGTGGTGGTTATTTTAAAGTAACATGGAACTGCTATTTTTTTTTTTATTGAAGTTTAAAATACAGTTACAGACCATTTGAAACACAATAACACAATTTCTTACATACCTGCCAGCATAGTTTTCAATTTGAACACATAGTTGTAAGAAAACTAATAAATACTGTGATACCCCAAATGTTTGGTATAAGTAGAATTATATTAAATACAAATTTAAGAACAAAATTACTCACATTATATTGCATACTAGAGGCCACAGTCAAAAATGAACATCATCAGAAGGAAAATGATGAGACCATTTTTGTATCTCACATTATAAACATATTTATGAACAATTTAAATGACTTGGGGCCAGATTACAAGTGGAGCGCTTAGAGAAGTTCACCATAATAATGTGTAGCGCTTGCTGATTAGTGGCTACATTTAGACACCAATCAGAAAGTGCTACCCAGGTGCTGAAGCAAAAATGGGCCAGCTCCTATCCTTATATTCTTGCTTCTGAGTGTATGTTAGAGGTTTAAAGGATCAAAATTTAAACATTCCTGTTTCAGATAGATTATGCAGTTTTAAGAGACTTTCCAATTTTACTTCTATTAATATAATTGTGTACTGAGTATCTGTACAATGTATAAGAGTCTGTGATTGGCTTATGGCTGTCACATGATAAAGGGGCTGGCAAATTGATGTAAATTAAAAAAAAATCTACTGCTCATTTAAAAATCAGTGTAGTTTTGATATGTGGAGAAGACAAAATTTAAAGTTTATTGTATGCGACAAATAGACATTTCTTTCATGTAATTGGCAAGAGTCCATGAGCTAGTGACGTATGGGATATACAATCCTTCCAGGAAAGGGAAAATTTTCCCAAACCTCAAAATGCCTATAAATAAACCCCTCACCACACCCACAATTCAGTTTTACAAACTATGCCTCCTATGGAGGTGGTGAAGTAAGTTTGTGCTAAGATTTGTACATTGATATGTGCTTCTCAGCATTTTTGAAGCCCGTTTTCTCAGAGTACAGTGAATGTCAGAGGGATGTGAAGGGAGTATCACCTATTGAATGCAATGGTTTTCCTCACCGGGATCTATTTCATAGGTTCTCTGTTATTGGTCGTAGAGATTCATCTCCTACCTCCCTTTTCAGATTATTATTATTATTGGTTATTTGTAGAGCGCCAAGATAGACGATATACTCTCATATTCCATTACCTCTACTGATAACTGTTTCAGTACTGGTTTGTCTATCTGCTATATGTGGATGGGTGTCTTCAGGTAAGTATGTTTTCATTACTTAAGACGCTCTCGGCTATGGTTTGGCACTTTATGTATTTATATAAAGTTCTAAATATATGTATTGTTCTTATATTTGCCATGATTCAGGTTTCAGTATATTTCCTTTTGCAGACTGTCAGTTTCATATCTGGGAAATGCATTTTTTATAAATGTATTTCTTACCTGGGGTGTAGTCTTTTTTTTCAATTGACTGACATTTTTCAAATTCGTGGGCAGAATTAAGCTTGCGAAGGCGCAAAATGCTTATTTATTGCGTCATTCTTGGGCGAGACTTTTTTGGCGCAAAATTACGTTCGTTGACGCAATTTGTCATTTCCGGCATCTTGGTTGACGCCGGGTCCTTTCACAAGGTTGCGTCATCTTGCAGACGTTTTTGGCAGCAAAAAATATTCTGTTTGTTGTGTGTCATACTTGGCGCCAAATATATTCTTTATTTTAGACCCCATTCTGATTTGCCTCTCGCTTTTTTCTTTGTCAGAGGGCTATTCTGTTTGCATTTTTCCCATTCCTGAAACTGCCATATAAGGAAATTGATAATTTTGCTTTATATGTTGTTTTTTTCTCTTACATTTGCAAGATGTCTCAATCTGATCCTGTCTCAGAATTCACTGTTGGATCCCTGCTGCCTGATAACAGTTCTACCAAAGCTAAGTGCATTTGTTGTAAACTTGTGGTGATTATACCTCCAGCTGTGGTTTATAATAGTTGTCATGATAAACTTTTACATCCCGAAAATGTATCCATCAGTAGTAGTTCATTACCTGTTGCTGTTCCCTCAACATCTAATGCACAAGATATACCTGTAAATTTAAAATAATTTATTTCTGATTCTATTCAGAAGGCTTTGTCTGCCATTCCGCCTTCTAATTAACCTAAAAGGTCTTTTAAAACTTCTCATAAGGTTGATGAAATTTCAAATGACCAGCAACATACTGAATTGTCCTTCTCTGATGAGGATCTAAAGACGATTCTGCCTCAGATATTGACACTGATAAATCCTCTTATTTATTTAAATTTGAGTATATTCGTTCTTTGTTAAAAGGAGTGTTGATTACATTGGATATGGAGAAAACTAGTCCTCTTGATATTAAAACTAGTAAACGTTTAAATTCTGTTTATAAAACTCCTGTGGTTATTCCAGAGGTTTTTCCAGTTCCTGATGCTATTTATGATATGATTTCTAACGAATGGAATAAGCCTGGTGGTACTTTTATTCTTTCTTCAAGGTTTAAAAAATTGTTTCCTTTGCTAGAAGTTAGATTGGAGTTTTGGGAAAAGATCCCCAAAGTTGATGGGGCTATCTCTACTCTTGCTAAACGTACTACTATTCCTATGGAAGATAGTACTTCTTTTAAAGATCCTTTAGATAGGAAACGTGAATCTTATCTAAGGAAAGCTTATTTTTCTCCAACATAGGTGTGTCCGGTCCACGGCGTCATCCTTACTTGTGGGATATTCTCTTCCCCAACAGGAAATGGCAAAGAGCCCAGCAAAGCTGGTCACATGATCCCTCCTAGGCTCCGCCTACCCCAGTCATTCTCTTTGCCGTTGTACAGGCAACATCTCCACGGAGATGGCTTAGAGTTTTTTAGTGTTTAACTGTAGTTTTTATTATTCAATCAAGAGTTTGTTATTTTAAAATAGTGCTGGTATGTACTATTTACTCTGAAACAGAAAAGAGATGAAGATTTCTGTTTGTAAGAGGAAAATGATTTTAGCAACCGTTACTAAAATCCATGGCTGTTCCACACAGGACTGTTGAGAGGAATTAACTTCAGTTGGGGGAACAGTGAGCAGTCTTTTGCTGCTTGAGGTATGACACATTCTAACAAGACGATGTAATGCTGGAAGCTGTCATTTTCCCTATGGGATCCGGTAAGCCATGTTTATTCAGCAAGTAAATAAGGGCTTCACAAGGGCTTATTAAGACTGTAGACTTTTTCTGGGCTAAATCGATTCATATATTACACATATTTAGCCTTGAGGAATCATTTAATCTGGGTATTTTGATAAAATAATATCGGCAGGCACTGTTTTAGACACCTTATTCTTTAGGGGCTTTCCCTAATCATAGGCAGAGCCTCATTTTCGCGCCGGTATTGCGCACTTGTTTTTGAGAGGCATGACATGCAGTCGCATGTGTGAGGAGCTCTGATACATAGAAAAGACTTTCTGAAGGCATCATTTGGTGTGCAATACTTTTAAGGCTTTAAGACACTGTGGTGAAATTTTGGTGAATTTTGAACAATTCCTTCATACTTTTTCGCAATTGCAGTAATAAAGTGTGTTCAGTTTAAAATTTAAAGTGACAGTAACGGTTTTATTTTAAAACGTTTTTTGTACTTTGTTATCAAGTTTATGCCTGTTTAACATGTCTGAACTACCAGATAGACTGTGTTCTGAATGTGGGGAAGCCAGGGTTCCTTCTCATTTAAATAAATGTGATTTATGTGACACTGAAAATGATGCCCAAGATGATTCCTCAAGTGAGGGGAGTAAGCATGGTACTGCATCATTCCCTCCTTCGTCTACACGAGTCTTGCCCACTCAGGAGGCCCCTAGTACATCTAGCGCGCCAATACTCCTTACTATGCAACAATTAACGGCTGTAATGGATAATTCTATCAAAAACATTTTAGCCAAAATGCCCACTTATCAGCGTAAGCGCGACTGCTCTGTTTTAGATACTGAAGAGCATGAGGACGCTGATGATAATGGTTCTGAAATGCCCCTACACCAGTCTGAGGGGGCCAGGGAGGTTTTGTCTGAGGGAGAAATTTCAGATTCAGGGAAAATTTCTCAACAAGCTGAACCCGATGTGATTACATTTAAATTTAAGTTGGAACATCTCCGCGCTCTGCTTAAGGAGGTATTATCCACTCTGGATGATTGTGAGAATTTGATCATTCCAGAGAAACTATGTAAAATGGACAAGTTCCTAGAGGTCCCGGGGCTCCCAGAAGCTTTTCCTATACCCAAGCGGGTGGCGGACATTGTAAATAAAGAATGGGAAAGGCCCGGTATACCTTTCGTCCCTCCCCCCATATTTAAAAAATTGTTTCCTATGGTCGACCCCAGAAAGGACTTATGGCAGACAGTCCCCAAGGTCGAGGGAGCGGTTTCTACTTTAAACAAACGCACCACTATACCCATAGAAGATAGTTGTGCTTTCAAAGATCCTATGGATAAAAAATTAGAAGGTTTGCTTAAAAAGATGTTTGTTCAGCAAGGTTACCTTCTACAACCAATTTCATGCATTGTCCCTGTCACTACAGCCGCGTGTTTCTGGTTCGATGAACTAGTTAAGGCGATCGATAGTGATTCTCCTCCTTATGAGGAGATTATGGACAGAATCCGTGCTCTCAAATTGGCTAATTCTTTCACCCTAGACGCCACTTTGCAATTGGCTAGGTTAGCGGCGAAAAATTCTGGGTTTGCTATTGTGGCGCGCAGAGCGCTTTGGTTGAAATCTTGGTCAGCGGATGCGTCTTCCAAGAACAAACTACTTAACATTCCTTTCAAGGGGAAAACGCTGTTTGGCCCTGACTTGAAAGAGATTATCTCTGATATCACTGGGGGTAAGGGCCACGCCCTTCCTCAGGATAGGTCTTTCAAGGCCAAAAATAAACCTAATTTTCGTCCCTTTCGTAGAAACGGACCAGCCCCAAGTGCTACGTCCTCTAAACAAGAGGGTAATACTTCTCAAGCCAAGCCAGCCTGGAGACCAATGCAAGGCTGGAACAAGGGAAAGCAGGCCAAGAAACCTGCCACTGCTACCAAGACAGCATGAAATGTTGGCCCCCGATCCGGGACCGGATCTGGTGGGGGGCAGACTCTCTCTCTTCGCTCAGGCTTGGGCAAGAGATGTTCTGGATCCTTGGGCACTAGAAATAGTCTCCCAAGGTTATCTTCTGGAATTCAAGGGGCTTCCCCCAAGGGGGAGGTTCCACAGGTCTCAATTGTCTTCAGACCACATAAAAAGACAGGCATTCTTACATTGTGTAGAAGACCTGCTAAAAATGGGAGTGATTCATCCTGTTCCATTAGGAGAACAAGGGATGGGGTTCTACTCCAATCTGTTCATAGTTCCCAAAAAAGAGGGAACGTTCAGACCAATCTTAGATCTCAATATCTTAAACAAGTTTCTCAAGGTTCCATCGTTCAAGATGGAAACCATTCGAACAATTCTTCCTTCCATCCAGGAAGGTCAATTCATGACCACGGTGGATTTAAAGGATGCGTATCTACATATTCCTATCCACAAGGAACATCATCGGTTCCTAAGGTTCGCATTCCTGGACAAGCATTACCAGTTCGTGGCGCTTCCCTTCGGATTAGCCACTGCTCCAAGGATTTTCACAAAGGTACTAGGGTCCCTTCTAGCGGTGCTAAGACCAAGGGGCATTGCAGTAGTACCTTACTTGGACGACATTCTGATTCAAGCGTCGTCCCTTCCTCAAGCAAAGGCTCACACGGACATAGTCCTGGCCTTTCTCAGATCTCACGGATGGAAAGTGAACGTGGAAAAGAGTTCTCTATCTCCGTCGACAAGGGTTCCCTTCTTGGGAACAATTATAGACTCCTTAGAAATGAGGATTTTTCTGACAGAGGCCAGAAAAACAAAACTTCTAAACTCTTGTCGGACACTTCATTCCGTTCCTCTTCCTTCCATAGCGCAGTGCATGGAAGTAATAGGTTTGATGGTAGCGGCAATGGACATAGTTCCTTTTGCGCGCATTCATCTAAGACCATTACAACTGTGCATGCTCAGTCAGTGGAATGGGGACTATATAGACTTGTCTCCGAAGATACAAGTAAATCAGAGGACCAGAGACTCACTCCGTTGGTGGCTGTCCCTGGACAACCTGTCACAAGGGATGACCTTCCGCAGACCAGAGTGGGTCATTGTCACGACCGACGCCAGTCTGATGGGCTGGGGCGCGGTCTGGGGATCCCTGAAAGCTCAGGGTCTTTGGTCTCGGGAAGAATCTCTTCTACCGATAAATATTCTGGAACTGAGAGCGATATTCAATGCTCTCAAGGCTTGGCCTCAGTTAGCGAAGGCCAAGTTCATACGGTTTCAATCAGACAACATGACGACTGTTGCGTACATCAACCATCAGGGGGGAACAAGGAGTTCCCTGGCGATGGAAGAAGTGACCAAAATCATTCAATGGGCGGAGACTCGCTCCTGCCACCTGTCTGCAATCCACATCCCAGGAGTGGAAAATTGGGAAGCGGATTTTCTGAGTCGTCAGACATTGCATCCGGGGGAGTGGGAACTCCATCCGGAAATCTTTGCCCAAATCACTCTACTGTGGGGCATTCCAGACATGGATCTGATGGCCTCTCGTCAGAACTTCAAGGTTCCTTGCTACGGGTCCAGATCCAGGGATCCCAAGGCGACTCTAGTAGATGCACTAGTAGCACCTTGGACCTTCAAACTAGCTTATGTATTCCCGCCGTTTCCTCTCATCCCCAGGCTGGTAGCCAGGATCCATCAGGAGAGGGCGTCGGTGATCTTGATAGCTCCTGCGTGGCCACGCAGGACTTGGTATGCAGATCTGGTGAATATGTCATCGGCTCCACCATGGAAGCTACCTTTGAGACGAGACCTTCTTGTTCAAGGTCCGTTCGAACATCCGAATCTGGTCTCACTCCAGCTGACTGCTTGGAGATTGAACGCTTGATTTTATCAAAACGAGGGTTCTCAGATTCTGTTATTGATACTCTTGTTCAGGCCAGAAAGCCTGTAACTAGAAAAATTTACCACAAAATATGGAAAAAATATATCTGTTGGTGTGAATCTAAAGGATTCCCCTGGGACAAGGTAAAGATTCCTAAGATTCTATCTTTTCTCCAAGAAGGATTGGAGAAAGGGTTATCTGCAAGTTCCTTGAAGGGACAGATTTCTGCCTTGTCTGTGTTACTTCACAAAAAGCTGGCAGCTGTGCCAGATGTTCAAGCCTTTGTTCAGGCTCTGGTTAGAATCAAGCCTGTTTACAAACCTTTGACTCCTCCTTGGAGTCTCAACTTAGTTCTTTCAGTTCTTCAGGGGGTTCCGTTTGAACCCTTACATTCCGTTGATATTAAGTTATTATCTTGGAAAGTTTTGTTTTTGGTTGCAATTTCTTCTGCTAGAAGAGTTTCAGAATTATCTGCTCTGCAGTGTTCTCCTCCTTATCTGGTGTTCCATGCAGATAAGGTGGTTTTACGTACTAAACCTGGTTTTCTTCCAAAAGTTGTTTCTAACAAAAACATTAACCAGGAGATAGTCGTGCCTTCTTTGTGTCCGAAACCTGTTTCGAAGAAGGAACGTTTGTTGCACAATTTGGATGTTGTTCGCGCTCTAAAATTCTATTTAGATGCTACAAAGGATTTTAGACAAACATCTTCCTTGTTTGTTGTTTATTCTGGTAAAAGGAGAGGTCAAAAAGCAACTTCTACCTCTCTCTCTTTTTGGATTAAAAGCATCATCAGATTGGCTTACGAGACTGCCGGACGGCAGCCTCCTGAAAGAATCACAGCTCATTCCACTAGGGCTGTGGCTTCCACATGGGCCTTCAAGAACGAGGCTTCTGTTGATCAGATATGTGGGGCAGCGACTTGGTCTTCACTGCACACTTTTACCAAATTTTACAAGTTTGATACTTTTGCTTCTTCTGAGGCTGTTTTTGGGAGAAAGGTTTTGCAAGCCGTGGTGCCTTCCATTTAGGTGACCTGATTTGCTCCCTCCCTTCATCCGTGTCCTAAAGCTTTGGTATTGGTTCCCACAAGTAAGGATGACGCCGTGGACCGGACACACCTATGTTGGAGAAAACAGAATTTATGTTTACCTGATAAATTACTTTCTCCAACGGTGTGTCCTGTCCACGGCCCGCCCTGGTTTTTTAATCAGGTCTGATAATTTATTTTCTTTAACTACAGTCACCACGGTATCATATGGTTTCTCCTATGCAAATATTCCTCCTTAACGTCGGTCGAATGACTGGGGTAGGCGGAGCCTAGGAGGGATCATGTGACCAGCTTTGCTGGGCTCTTTGCCATTTCCTGTTGGGGAAGAGAATATCCCACAAGTAAGGATGACGCCGTGGACCGGACACACCGTTGGAGAAAGTAATTTATCAGGTAAACATAAATTCTGTTATATTCAGGTCATCTTCTTAGGCCTGCAATTTCTTTGGCTGATGTTGCAGCTGCCTCAACTTTTTGGTTGGATACTTTAGCGCAACAAGTATCGGATCATGATTTGTCTAGCATTGTTAAGTTGATTCAACATGCTAATAATTTCATTTGTGATGCCATTTTTGATATTATCAAAATTTATGTTAAATCTATGTCTTTAGCTATTTTAGCTAGAAGAGCTTTGTGGCTCAAATCTTGGAATGCTAATATGACTTCTAAGTCCAGATTGCTATCTTTCTTTCCAAGGTAATAAATTATTTAGTTCTCAGTTGGATTCAATCATTTCAAGAGATCAAAACCAGCCCCCGAGTCTGTATGAAGGTGCGGCCCTCATTCCAGCTTAGCTGGTAGGAGCAGATTAAAATTTTTCAAAGATGTTTAGATCAATTCGGTCCAAAATCATTGGATTCAGAGTATTGTCTCTCAGGTGTACAGAATAGGATTCAGAGTAAGACCACCTGTGAGAAGATTTTTTTTCTCTCACGCATTCCGGTAAACCCACTAAAGGCTCAGGCTTTTCTGAAGTGTGTTTCAGACCTGGAGTTGTCAGGGGTAATCATGCCAGTTCCGTTTCAGGAACAGGGTCTGGGGTTTTATTCAAATCTATTCATTGTCCCAAAGAAAGAACATTCATTCAGACCAGTTTTGGATCTAAAGATTTTGGATCGATATGTAAGAGCTTTCAAAATGGTGACTATAAGGACTATTCTGCCTTTTGTTCAACAAGGGCATTATATGTCCACAATAGACTTACAGGATGCATATCTTCATATTCCAATTCATCCAGATCACTATCAGTTCCTGAGATTCTCTTTTCTAGACAAGCATTACTAATTTATTGCTCTTCCTTTTGGCCTAGCAACAGCTCCACAAATGTTTTCAAAGGTTCTAGGTGCCCTACTCTCTGTAATCAGAGAGCGGGGTATTGCGGTATTTCCTTATTTGGACGATATCTTGGTACTCGCTCAGTCTTTACGTTCTGCAGAATCTCACACAAATCAACTAGTGTTGTTTCTTCGAAGACATGGTTGGAGGATCAATTTTTCCAAAAAGTTCTTTGATTCCTCAGACAAGGGTAACCTTTTTAGGTTTCCAGGTAGATTCAGTGTCCATGACTTTGTCTCTAACAGACAAGAGACGTTTGAAATTGGTTGCAGCCTGTCGGAACCTTCAGTCTCAGTAATTCCCTTCAATAGCTATGTGCATGGAAGTTTTAGGTCTCATGACTGCAGCATCGGACGCGATCCCCTTTGCGTGTTTTCATATGAAACCTCTCCAGCTTTGTATGCTGAACCAATGGTGCAGGGATTATACAAGGATATCACAATTAATATGCTTAAATCTCTATGTTCGACTTATAATTCTAGGGGCCTCTTTCGTTCGTCCAACCTGGATTGTGATCACAACCGATGTGAGTCTTTCAGGTTGGCGAGCTGTTTGGGGATCTCTGACAGCACAAGGGGTTTGGAAATCTCAAGAGGGGAGATTACCAATCAATATTTTGGAACGCCGTGCGATTCTCAGGGCTCTTCCATTTTGGCCTCTGTTGAAGAGAGAACCGTTCACTTGTTTTCAGACAATGTCACAACTGTGGCATATGTCAATCCTCAGGGTGGGACTCACAGTCCTTAAGCTATGAAAGAAGTATCTCGGATACTTGTTTGGCGGAATCCAGCTCCTGTCTAATTTCTGCGGTTCATATCCCAGGTATAGACAATTGGGAAGCGGATTACCTCAGTCATCAGACTTTACATCCGGGAGAATGGTCTCTCCACCCAGATGTGTTTTCTCAAATTGTTCAGATGTGGGAGCTTCCAGAAATAGATCTGATGGCATCTCATCTTAACAAAAAACTTCCCAGGTACCTGTACAGGTCCAGGGATCCTCAGGCGGAAGCAGTGGATGCATTGACACTTCCTTGGTGTTATCAACCTGCTTATATTTTCCCACCTCTAGTTCTTTTTCCAAGAGTGATCTCCAAGATCATCATGGAGCAATTGTTTGTGCTGCTGGTAGCTCCAGCATGGCCTCACAGGTTTTGGTATGCTGATCATGCTCGGATGTCCAGTTGCCAACCGTGGCCACTTCCACTAAGGTCAGACCTCCTATCTCAAGGTCCGTTTTTCCATCAGGATCTCAAATCATTAAATTTGAAGGTATGGAGATTAAACGCTTAGTGCTTAGTCATAGAGGGTTCTCTGACTCAGTGATTAATACTATGTTGCAGGCTCGTAGATCTGTTTTTAGAAAGATTTATTATCATGGTGTTCTTCTCATAAATTCTATTGGCATTCTTTTAGAATTCCTAGAATTTTACAGTTTCTTCAGGATAGTTTGGATAAAGGTTTGTCTGCAAGTTCCTTGAAAGGACAAATATCTGCTCTTTCTGTTTTATTTCATAGAAAGATTGCTAAACTTCCTGATATTCATTTTTTTGTGCAGGCTTTGGTTCGTATCAAGCCTGTCATTAAATCAATCTCTCCTCCTTGGAGTCTTAATTTAGTTTTGAAGGCTTTACAGGCTCCTCCATTTGAGCCTATGCATTATTTGGACATTAAAGTACTTTCTTGGAAAGTGTTGTTTCTTTTGGCCATCTCTTCTGCTAGAAGAGTTTCTGAATTATCCGTTCTCTCTTGTGAATCTCCTTTTCTGATTTTTCATCAGGATAAGGCTGTTTTGCGGACCTCATTTAAATTCTTACCTAAGGTTGTGAATTCTAACAACATTAATAGAGAAATTACTTCCTTGTGTCCTAATCCTAAGAATTCTTTGAAGAGATCCTTACATTCTTTGGATGTGGTAAGACCTTTGAAATATGTTGAAGCTGCTAAACATTTCAGGAAGACTACTAGTCTATTTGTGATATTTTCTGGTTCTAGGAAAGGTCAGAAGGCTTCTGCTGTTTCCTTGGCTTCGTGGTTAACGTTTTTGATTCATCTAGCTTATTTGGAGTCGAGTCAAGCCCCGCCTCAGAGAATTACAGCTCATTCTACTAGATCAGTCTCTACTTTGTGGGCTTTTAAGGATGAAGCTTCAGTTGATCAGATTTGCAAAGCAGCAACTCTGTCTTCTTTGCATACATTTACTAAATTCTACCTTTTTTATGTATTTGCCTCTTCGGAAGCAGTTTTTGGTAGAAAAGTTCTTCAGGCAGCTGTTTCAGTTTGATTCTTCTGCTTTTGATTTAAGTTATTTCCTTTAATTTATGAGATTAAATTTATATTTTGGGTTGTGGATTAATTTTTTCAGCGGAAAATGACTGTTTTTATTTTTTTCACTCCCTCTCTAGTGACTCTTGCGTGGAGTTCCACATTTTGGGTATTGCTATCCCATACGTCACTAGCTCATGGACTCTTGCCAATTACATGAAAGAAAACATAATTTATGTAAGAACTTACCTGATAAATTCATTTCTTTCATATTGGCAAGAGTCCATGAGGCCCACCCCCTTTTTATGGTGGTTATGATTTTTTGTATAAAGCACAATTATTTCCAAATTCCTTTGTTGATGCTTTTTACTCCTTTCTTTGTCACCCTACTGCTTGGCTATTCGTTAAACTGAATTGTGGGTGTGGTGAGGGGTGTATTTATAGGCATTTTGAGGTTTGGGAAACTTTGCCCCTCCTGGTAGGAATGTATATCCCATACGTCACTAGCTCATGGACTCTTGCCAATATGACAGAAACGAATTTATCAGGTAAGTTCTTACATAAATTATGTTTTTTCACTCTCCAACAAGAGAACATATAAATAAAATGTTTTGTATTCTTCAGCCAGTTTAAATATTGATTTGTATTTAACTGAACCGGTTTTTCCCGTTTACAGTTATCTTTTGAGGTTGCACTGTCACTTTTGCTCTTTACCTGTAACACCCGTCCTTACTGTGCAGACAAACTTCAGAACTATTGCTTGTACCTTTCATTGGCTGTCCGATTTTTTGTGCATATTTTACAATTCTGTTTCTGGCGAAAACACTTTGGTTTTAATATTGTGAACGTGTCTTGCCTTTTGTTTACTTGTCATTACTATGTATAGGTATAGGATAAAATGTAAATATGGTAACGAAAGGCCATGGTTAAAGCAAAACTATATTGTTAAATCTCTAGGCATTTCACCAGAAATTTAAAATACAATTATTGATGGTAATATGTTGCATGTCGTTTTATGTCATAAGTCAAAAAAGTTCTTGATTTTGATAGTTGTTGTTTTTTTTTTTTGTTTAACTACAGCAATGTCTTCCATTGGCTGAACATTGTTAAAAAAATAGCAGATGTTAATTGTTTGAGACTTTTTTTTATGTGCTTATAATATGTTTGCTACATTTAATGACCAATTGATTATATAGTTATGTTCAATGGCTACAGAATGTTTATTTGTTCCAGTAAAAGTTATTCTAGTCTTGTCCACTTGGCTCATTGCAGTTAATTGTTAGCTTAAAAATATAAATATATATATTTAAAAAAAATATATATTTTTTTTCTTTCCTCCAGAAGTTGTCCCAGACATTAAAGAGGAAGTCACTGTTGCTCCAGCACCTATAACACGAAAAAGACAGACAGTGAAACGATGCAGAAGACAGCTACTCCCAGATGCTAGTCCAACGTTTCAGAGTCCAGTTGTACCAGTTAAGAGGAGGCGGCAAGACGAAACAAGCAGTCCTTTAAAAGCCACTACCCCATCCCATGTTCCTGCTCCAGCTGTTCCTAGCACTCCTGAGGCACAAGTCAAGAGGCCACGTAAATCCTCAATCCCAAGCAGAAATCGACCAACTCTTAGATCCAGTGCAAATCTGCTGAACAACAAAATTAATATTCTACCTCCAATTGAGTCCTCTAAAAAACATTCAGTCTGCACACCAAAACATATGACACAAGCATCACCAATCGTTCTCCAACACACAGTTGTAAAAAGCCGCATACCCCTGGGAACATCTGCTGTTCAGAACTGTGCCTCCAACACTTTAGCAGCAATGACAACAACTGACATGAATACCACATTTGATCTGACTGAGGATAGTTGTTTTATCCAAGAGTTGGACAAGACTGTAACATTTGGAACATCAGAGTTTCCTAATTGGGATAATATTAACATTCAAAATACTGATAAAACCTTTGGGAAAAGGTAACGTTGTATTGGTTATGTGGTTAGTGTAACCCTTTTTTTGTCTACACATTTTTATTTAAATTAATTTTCTTTTGTAAGGTATGGTGAGTCCACAACGTCCTCAATTACTGTTGGGAACATCACTCCAAGCCAGCAGGAAGAGGCAAAGAGCACCACAGCAAAGCTGTTAAGTATCACTTCCCTTCCCACAAACCCCAGTCATTCTCTTTGCCTTGGTGCATGGAGGTGGTGAAGTTTTTGGTGTCTGAAGAAATTTTGATTTCCTTCGCTTCAAGAAAGATTTTTAGTATAGAAAGCCAGAGTAGGTTTACTCTGTTCTTTCCTTTTTTCAAGGATTGGGTATAGCTGTAGTCCACGTTAATTTCTTCAGTAGGGTAGTGGTGGCTTTAAAGCAGTTAGGAACTTGTGGGGTGGGCCTCACTGCGTTTTCCTAACCTGTTGCTGCCCTAGTATAGAAATCCAGAGTAAGTTTACTCTGTTCTTTCTTTTTCCACAGGTGTCTGTAAGGAGTTGAATGCTTTCACACCGTGTGAGTCTTCTCACTGCAGGACGTCTAGATTGCAGGTAAGTGCTTTCTGTCTTCATGGTAGGAGACTAGCACTTTAAAGATAAAAATTCCTGCAGCTTAAGGGGAGAAATAGATCCTTAGTAAGATTGATTTATGGCAGAATGCGAGCACTATATGTATGTGGTATGGAGACCAATTGGTTAACCCTTCTTATGGTAATGAAGGAGTTAACCTCTTTCTACCAGGCTCATTTTTTTAATGTTTAGAGGAACATCTCTAATAATTTTATTGTCCTATGGGATTGTGATAAAATATATGGGTTTTTGTTACTAGTAGCAGCACTCCGTTTTAAGAGATAACGTTTTTGTCACGTAAGTGGTTGAAATACTGCTCTGTGTTTTAACTATTTTCTGCGCTTCAGTATCGCTGTGGCCGGAGGGCAGGCTAAGTTTTCTCTCGCACGCTTTCTTGAGAAAGATGTGTCTCTCAGGGGAAAGTGTTGTGCAGTTAATCACATTACTTCCTTCTCTCCGATCCTAATATGGAGCAGTGCCGGCCATTTCAGTGTGTCTCCTTCATGGCTGAAGTCGAAAGAAGCAGGTAGGCACCTCAGTTTAGCTGAGGTATATAGGCATACAGTGTGAGGGTTTTTCCTGAAAACTCTAATCTCTGAGTCAATTCCCATTCACTAGAGGTGTCAGAATCGGTATGAGCTGGGGTTATTGAAGTAAATTTCTGTAAAGTGACAGCTTTTAATTATTTTTTTTCCCCCTTAAAGTAACAGTACAGATTTTAATTTACTAATCCTTTTGTTGAGAATCATGTCTGATACGGAGCAGGAGAAGACATGCCCATTGTGTTCAAAGGTCCAAATGGCCGCTTCTATGTGTCTCTGCCTATGTTAATCCTTAAATTAATGATCTAATAAATATGTTATATATGTCAAATCCACTGTGGTTTAGTGGTGAACTTCCAGGAGTGCCAATCCAGACTAGAAATATGTGTATTGGCACTGGTGGACCAAATTGTTTTTTGTATAAACATTTATGTCTTTAGAATCGATCTTTCAGAAATAAAGGTCTTTCTTGTGTTTGTGCCTCATGTCTCTCAGAACAAAATTTTTAGACAGTTTAACTAATGTCTGTGCATTTCTGTAATACAGATAAGGTGTTGCCACAGCTTTCTCCTCAAACGTCCCAATCTTCTATGGCGTCACATACAGTGCCCTGTAGTTCCTATATATCTCCTGGTGGAGTGTATTTGCCTACAGATTTTGCAGCTCAGGTATCCTCTGTGGTATCTGTGGCTTTATCTGTTTTTACCTTACATACAGGGAAAACGCAAAATGACATTTTAAATTTCAGATAGTAAGGTTTCTGCTACACAGGTCGCTCTGTCGCCTAAGTCTGGTGAGGAGGATTTGCCGGTAGTTCTGAGGGTGAAATCTCAGATTTGGACAGTATATTTCCTTCATCTGATGCTGAAGTCACCTCCTTCAGATGTATGCTTGAACACCTTGTGCATTGTTAAAGGAGGTTTTGGCTACTTGGATGACATTGATAACCCTGTCGTCGTCAACCCTTGGTAGTTTAGTAAACTTATGATAACAATGATGTTCCTTCCTTTTGAGGAAGTGTTTCTACACGTGCTATGGACATTTTCACAGGAATAGGACAAGCTAGGGATACCTTTCTCCCTGCCTCCCGTCCTTTATAAGATTTGCCTGTCGCTGACTCAATTAAAATGCACAATGCCTTAAGTAGAAGGGAGCGTTTCTACTATGGCTCAGAGAACTTCAATCCCTATGGAGGATAGCTGATCCTTTGCAGATCCATGGATAAGAAGCTGAAGGTTAATTGTGATCATCTAGAGCGATGCCTTGTCTACTTAGACTTATTGTGCTAGCCTGCGGGGCGTTGTGGCTGAAATCTTAGCTGAGTAGCCTACCTGTGGTTTAGTGGCACAGCCTAGGCTTTTTAACACTGCAGATGCAGGTTCAATATCCAATTTGACCAAGAAATGTAACAACCGGGGGCATATTTGGATTATATTTAATGTTTCCTCCAAGTCCAAGCTTCTGGCTCTTCCTTACAAGGGTGAGACCTTGTTTGGACCCGGTCTGGCAGAATTAACCTTTGACTTTACGGGTGGGAAAGGGTCTTTTCTACCACTCGTAAAGTAGAAAAGACTAGAGGAAAGTCTTCCTTTCTCTCTTACTACATGGCACAGTCCAGTATTTTGGAATCCCAACCAGTCTTGGTCCAGGGGGTAGCAATCTGTGTTTAAGCCTGTTACTCCTCCTTGGAGTTTTAATCTTGTTCTTAAGGTTTTGCAGCAGGCTTTGTTGAGCCTTTGCATTCCATAGATATTAAGTTATTATCTTGGAAGGCTTTGTTTCTTTTTTGTTATCTTTTTTGCTCGGAGAGTTTTGGAACTGTCTGCTTGCAAGTGTGCCTTATCTTATTTCTTCTATAAGGTACGTCAAGTCCACGGATTCATCCTTTACTTGTGGGATATTATCCTCCTAACAGGAAGTGACAAAGAGCACCACAGCAGAGCTGTCTATATAGCTCCTCCCTTAGCTCCACCCCCCAGTCATTCTTTTTGCCTACTCTAAGTACTAGGAAGGGTAAAGTGAAAGAGGTGATAAAATATTAGTTTTTAATTTCTTCAAGCAAGAGTTTTTTGTTTTAAATGGTACCGGTGTGTACTATTTACTCAGGCAGCAGATGGATGAAGACTTCTGCCTGGAGGATGATGATCTTAGCATTTGTAACTAAGATCCAGTGCTGTTCCCACAGAGGCTGAGGGGTACAAGAAACTTCAGTGTGAGGAACGTTTTCATGCTTTATAGCAGTGAGGTATGTTCAGTCATTTTTTCTGGAGAGACTGTGTATTTCAGAAAGGCTGACAGTATCACCATGAGGGTAAGGGTAAGCAGTAATCCTAAGAGCTATAGAAAGGCATTACTAAGCTTGCATAAGGGGCTAATTAAAAAATGGTTGACACTGAGTTTTGAATGTTTGTGGGCAAACGTTTTTATGAACTGGGAGTGCTGTTAACGTTTTGTGGGTACTTTTGCTTCTTCGGAGGCTATTTTTGGGAGAAAAGTTCTTCAAGCAGTGGTGCCTTCTGTTTAACCATCTGTCTTGTCCCTCCCGTTCATCCGTGTCCTGTAGCTTTGGTATTGTATCCCACAAGTAAAGGATGAATCCGTGGACTCGTCGTACCTTATAGAAGAAAAGTAAATTTATGCTTACCTGATAAATTAATTTCTTTTATGGTACGACGAGTCCACGGCCCGCCCTGTCATTTTAAGACAGATTATATATTTTTTTATTTTAAACTTCAGTCACCTCTGCACCTTGTTGTTTCTCCTTTTTCTCCCTGTACCTTCGGTCGAATGACTGGGGGGTGGGGCTAAGGGAGGAGCTATATAGACTGCTCTGCTGTGGTGCTCTTTGCCATTTCCTGTTAGCAGGAGGATAATATCCCACAAGTAAAGGATGAATCCGTGGACTCGTCGTACCATAGAAGAAATTAATTTATCAGGTAAGCAAAAATTTGCTTTTTCATGCTAAGGTGGTTCTTCATTCGAAGTTGGGTTTTCTTCTTTAAGTAGTTCCTTCTCTATGTCCTTCTCATTCTTCTCATAAGGAACGTTTGTTGCACAATCTGGATGTTCTTTGTGCTCTGAAATTCTTCATTCAGGCGACTAAGGATTTTCGCCAGTCTTCTGCTCTGTGTGTTTCTCAGGAAACGTAGGGTCAGAAAGCTACTGATACTTTTCTTCTTTATGGTTGAGAAGTATAATTCATTTTGCTTATGAGACTGCTGGTTAGCAGCCTCCTGAGGGAATTGCAGCTCACTGTACGAGGGCTGTTAACTTTTTTTGGGCCTTCAACAATGCAGCTTCTGTGGAACAGATTGCAAGACTGCAACTTAGTCTTCTCTGCATATTTTTTACAAATTTTTTAAATTTGATTTCTTTTGCCTTGGCTGAGGCTTCTTTTGGGAGTAAGGTTCTTCAAGAGGTGGTGCCTTTTGTTTAGGTCTACCTGTCTTGTCCCTCCCTAGTCATCTGTGTCCTCTAGCTTGGGTATTGGTTCCCAACAGTAATTGATGACGTTGTGGACTCACCATATCTTAGGACAGAAAACAAAATGTATGCTTACCTGATAAATGTATTTATTTCCAGATATGGTGAGTCCACGACCCCTCCCGTTGTTTTAAGACCGTTATTTTAACTAAATGTCAGGCACCTTTGCACCTTATGTATTATTCATTTTTTCCATTTCCCTTCGGACGAATGACTGGGCTTTGTGGGAATGGAAGTGATACTTAACAGCTTTGCTGTGGTGCTCTTTGCCTCCTGCTGGCCAGGAGTGATATTCCCAACAGTAATTGATGACGTTGTGGACCATATCCAGAAATAAAGAAATTTATCAGGTAAGCATAATTTTTTTTACATATGAAAATTAAATATTTTATAATACTTGCCACATGCCCAGCCAGTAATACAAAAATATTTTTGTATGTGGCCTGTTAACTTTATTTAAGCAAAATCAGCAAACTCTTTAAAGAGACCTAAAATACTTTGAGTTTTTAATATAAAATGTTTGTTTACTTTTACATATTTTTGCTTCATATCTGTCCACGGCTGCGGCAGAGGTGATCAAATAACAGTGGCAAGATTTATCCTTCCCATTAACAAGTCCAAATAAGGCAACGGGTGGGATTTAACCACTGAAAAAAAATTACAAGTAAAGCAGGCAAAACTAATTAATGTACTTTTTTTTTTTCTTCTTCCTTTCAACTCGTATTTATCTGTTATGTAATTTTCAGAAAATAAAATTTGGTTGTAGAGGCAAACCTCCTTTAACTGAAATTAAGTAAACATTTTGTTGTTTTAGTTCTGTTTTAATATGTTAAATCCTTTCTCCTACCCAGTTCTGATGTTGCTGTGTTCACTATGAAGGGTCTTTCTGTAAAGAGTACTGGTCCTTTAGCATCTACTACCAAGTCCTACTCCCAAAGACGACGACGCTCCATTAGGTAAGAGACCCACTTTTGGAGGGTTTATTCCGTATGGTTATTTAAAAAAAAATCAGTAAATAAATAACTTTCTGTGTAGCTCTTAAAATGTTACTACCTCAATAGTTTTCAATGTTTTGTCCAGTCAATCACAACTGTGGTAATAAATATAACAACAACAAACTGGGCTAGGAAATTACTTTGGTAGCATTTTTTGTTCTTGTAAGTTGACACATTACACTTTGATCTTCTTTATCATTTTTTGGATTGCGACTTTGAAAATAGTTTCACAGGCGGTTAACTCCTAGAAATTATATTGTTCGTACAGTATGCCAGAGGGTTTCTGTTTCTGATCTCAAACCACCTTGATAAGGGATCTAAGCAACCTTGGTTCAGATAGAGTGCACAATTTTAAACCACTTTCCAATTCACTTCCATTATCTAAATGTGCACAATCTTTTTATATAAACATTTTTTGAAGCATCGGCTCCTGCTGAGCATGTGCAAGATTCACAGGATATACATATATTCATTTAATGATTGGCTGATGTCTGTCACATGATGCATTAGGAAGGAAAATGTAACCAACTTTAACATGTCATAATAAAAATCTACTACTAATTTAAAATTTAAACTAATTTATTTTGCATTGTCTCTTTATTATGTATTTATTGATGATACTATTTCTCCAACATTGGTGTGTCCGGTCCACGGCGTCATCCTTACTTGTGGGATATTCTCTTCCCCAACAGGAAATGGCAAAGAGTCCCAGCAAAGCTGGTCACATGATCCCTCCTAGGCTCCGCCCACCCCAGTCATTCTCTTTGCCGTTGCACAGGCAACATCTCCACGGAGATGGTTAAGAGTTTTTTGGTGTTTAAATGTAGTTTTATTCTTCTATCAAGTGTTTGTTATTTTAAAATAGTGCTGGTATGTACTATTTACTCTGAAACAGAAAAGGATGAAGATTTCTGTTTGTAAGAGGAAGATGATTTTTAGCAGACAGTAACTAAAATCGATTGCTGTTTCCACACAGGACTGTTGAGATGAAGTAACTTCAGTTGGGGGAAACAGTTAGCAGTCTTTTCTGCTTAAGGTATGACTAGCCATATTTCTAACAAGACCATGTAATGCTGGAAGGCTGTCATTTCCCCTCATGGGGACCGGTAAGCCATTTTCTTAGTTAAACATAAAAGAATAAAGGGCTTCAAAAAGGGCTTAAAAACTGGTAGACATTTTTCTGGGCTAAAACAATTGCTTTACTAGGCATATTATGCAGATTCTAACTAATTATTGGTATTATAATCTTGGGGAACGTTTAGAAAAACGGCAGGCACTGTGTTGGACACCTTTTTCAGATGGGGGCCTTTCTAGTTATAGACAGAGCCTCATTCTGGGACTGTATAGGGGTTAAATGTAAAAACGGCTCCGGTTCCGTTAATTTAAGGGTTAAAGCTCTGAAATTTGGTGTGCAATACTTTTAATGCTTTAAGACACTGTGGTGAAATTTTGGTGAATTTTGAACAATTCCTTCATACTTTTTCACATATTCAGTAATAAAGTGTTTTCAGTTTGAAATTTAAAGTGACAGTAACGGTTTTATTTTAAAACGTTTTTTGTGCTTTGTTGACAAGTTTAAGCCTGTTTAACATGTCTGTACCATCAGATAAGCTATGTTCTATATGTATGAAAGCCAATGTGTCTCCCCATTTAAATTTATGTGATAATTGTGCCATAGTGTCCAAACAAAGTAAGGACAGTAATGCAACAGATAATGATATTGCCCAAGATGATTCCTCAAATGAGGGGAGTAAACATGATACTACATCATCCCCTACTGTGTCTACACCAGTTATGCCCACACAGGAGGCCCCTAGTACATCTAGTGCGCCAATACTTATTACCATGCAACAATTAACGGCTGTAATGGATAACTCCATAGCAAATCTTTTATCCAAAATGCCTACTTATCAGAGAGAGCGCGATTGCTCTGTTTTAAACACTGAAGAGCAAGAGGACGCTGATGATAACTGTTCTGACATACCCTCACACCAATCTCAAGGGGCCATGAGGGAGGTTTTGTCTGATGGAGAAATTTCAGATTCAGGAAAAATTTCTCATCAAGCTGAACCTGATGTTGTGACATTTAAATTTAAATTAGAACATCTCCGCGCACTGCTTAAGGAGGTGTTATCTACCCTGGATGATTGTGACAATTTGGTCATTCCAGAGAAATTATGTAAGATGGACAAGTTCCTAGAGGTTCCGGTGCCCCCCGACGCTTTTCCTATACCCAAGCGGGTGGCGGATATAGTAAATAAAGAGTGGGAAAGGCCCGGCATACCTTTTGTTCCCCCCCCCCCTATATTTAAGAAATTATTTCCTATAGTCGACCCCAGAAAGGACTTATGGCAGACAGTCCCCAAGGTCGAGGGGGCGGTTTCTACTCTAAACAAACGCACTACTATTCCTATTGAAGATAGTTGTGCTTTCAAAGATCCTATGGATAAGAAATTAGAGGGTTTGCTTAAAAAGATTTTTGTACAGCAAGGTTACCTTCTACAACCAATTTCATGCATTGTTCCTGTCACTACGGCAGCGTGTTTCTGGTTCGAGGAACTAGAAAAATCGCTCAGTAAAGAATCTTCGTATGAGGAGGTTATGGACAGAGTTCAAGCACTTAAATTGGCTAACTCTTTTGTTTTAGATGCCGCTTTGCAATTAGCTAGATTAGCGGCGAAAAATTCAGGGTTTGCTGTCGTGGCGCGCAGAGTGCTTTGGCTAAAGTCTTGGTCAGCGGATGTGTCTTCCAAGACAAAATTGCTTAACATTCCTTTCAAAGGTAAAACATTATTTGGACCTGATTTGAAAGAGATTATTTCAGACATCACTGGGGGAAAGGGCCACGCCCTCCCACAGGATAGGTCTTTTAAGGCTAATAATAAGCCTAATTTTCGTCCCTTTCGCAGAAACGGACCAGTCTCTAATTCTGTATCCTCTAAGCAAGAGGGTAATACTTCACAACCCAAACCAGCCTGGAAACCAATGCAAGGCTGGAACAAGGGTAAGCAGGCCAAGAAGCCTACCACTGCTACCAAAACAGCATGAAGGGATAGCCCCCGATCCGGGACCGGATCTAGTGGGGGGCAGACTTTCTCTCTTTGCTCAGGCTTGGGCAAGAGATGTTCAGGATCCTTGGGCGCTAGAAATAGTTTCTCAAGGTTATCTCCTGGAATTCTAGGAACTACCCCCAAGGGGAAGGTTCCACAGGTCTCAATTATCTTCAAACCAAATAAAGAGACAGGCATTCTTACATTGTGTAGAAGACCTGTTAAAGATGGGAGTGATACATCCAGTTCCAATAAGAGAACAAGGAATGGGATTTTATTCCAATCTGTTCATAGTTCCCAAAAAAGAGGGAATATTCAGACCAATTTTGGATCTAAAGATCCTAAACAAATTTCTCAGGGTACCATCGTTCAAAATGGAAACTATTCGAACGATCCTACCTACTATCCAGGAAAATCAATTTATGACTACCGTGGATTTAAAGGATGCGTACCTACATATTCCTATCCACAAGGAACATCATCAGTTCCTAAGGTTCGCTTTTCTGGACAAGCATTACCAGTTTATGGCACTTCCATTTGGATTAGCCACTGCTCCAAGGATTTTCACAAAGGTACTAGGGTCCCTTCTAGCGGTTCTAAGACCAAGGGGCATTGCAGTAGTACCTTACTTGGACGACATCCTGATTCAAGCGTCGTCCCTGTCAAAAGCAAAGGCTCATACGGACATCGTCCTAGCCTTTCTCAGATCTCACGGATGGAAGGTGAACAAAGAAAAAAGTTCTCTGTCCCCGTCAACAATAATAGGAACAATAATAGATTCCTTAGAAATGAGGATTTTTCTGACAGAGGTCAGAAAATCAAAACTTCTAAGCTCTTGTCAAGTACTTCATTCTGTTCCTCGTCCTTCCATAGCGCAGTGCATGGAAGTAATAGGATTGATGGTTGCAACAATGGACATAGTTCCTTTTGCACAAATTCATCTAAGACCATTACAACTGTGCATGCTCAGACAGTGGAATGGGGATTATACAGACTTGTCTCCGACGATTCAAGTAGATCAAAAGACCAGAGATTCACTCCGTTGGTGGCTGACCCTGGACAATCTGTCACAGGGAATGAGCTTCCGCAGACCAGAGTGGGTCATTGTCACGACCGACGCCAGCCTAGTGGGCTGGGGCGCGGTCTGGGAATCCCTGAAAGCTCAGGGTCTATGGTCTCGGGAAGAGTCTCTTCTCCCGATAAACATTCTGGAACTGAGAGCGATATTCAATGCTCTCAGAGCTTGGCCTCAACTAGCAAAGGCCAAATTCATAAGGTTTCAGTCAGACAACATGACGACCGTTGCATATATCAATCATCAGGGGGGAACAAGGACTTCCCTGGCGATGAAAGAAGTGACCAAGATAATTCAATGGGCGGAGGATCACTCCTGCCACTTGTCTGCGATCCACATCCCAGGAGTGGAAAATTGGGAAGCGGATTTTCTGAGTCGTCAGACATTCCATCCGGGGGAGTGGTAAATCCATCCGGAAATCTTTGCCCAAATAACTCAATTATGGGGCATTCCAGACATGGATCTGATGGCGTCTCGTCAGAACTTCAAGGTTCCTTGCTACGGGTCCAGATCCAGGGATCCCAAGGCGACCCTAGTAGATGCACTAGTAGCACCTTGGACCTTCAACCTAGCTTATGTATTCCCACCGTTTCCTCTCATCCCCAGGCTGGTAGCCAGGATCAATCAGGAGAGGGCCTCGGTGATCTTGATAGCTAATGCGTGGCCACGCAGGACTTGGTATGCAGACCTGGTGAATATGTCATCGGCTCCACCATGGAAGCTACCTTTGAGACAGGACCTTCTTGTTCAGGGTCCATTCGAACATCCTAATCTGGTTTCCCTCCAACTGATGGCTTGGAGATTGAACGCTTGATTTTATCAAAGCGTGGGTTTTCAGATTCTGTAATAGATACTCTGATTCAGGCTAGAAAGCCTGTAACTAGAAAAATTTACCATAAAATATGGAAAAATATATCTGTTGGTGTGAATCTAAAGGATTCCCATGGAACAAGATACAAATTCCTAAGATTCTATCCTTTCTACAAGAAGGTTTGGAGAAAGGATTATCTGCAAGTTCTCTGAAGGGACAGATCTCTGCTTTATCTGTTTTACTTCACAAAAGTCTGGCAGCTGTGCCAGATGTTCAAGCATTTGTTCAGGCTCTGGTTAGGATCAAGCCTGTTTACAGACCTTTGACTCCTCCCTGGAGTCTAAATCTAGTTCTTTCAGTTCTTCAAGGGGTTCCGTTTGAACCCTTACATTCCGTAGATATTAAGTTATTATCTTGGAAAGTTTTGTTTTTGGTTGCAATTTCTTCTGCTAGAAGAGTTTCAGAGTTATCTGCTCTGCAGTGTTCTCCGCCCTATCTGGTGTTCCATGCAGATAAGGTGGTTTTGCGTACTAAGCCTGGTTTTCTTCCGAAAGTTGTTTCCAACAAAAATATTAACCAGGAGATAGTTGTACCTTCTTTGTGTCCGAATCCAGTTTCAAAGAAGGAACGTTTGTTACACAATTTGGACGTAGTCCGTGCTCTAAAATTCTATTTAGAGGCTACTAAAGATTTCAGACAAACATCTTCCTTGTTTGTTGTTTATTCTGGTAAAAGGAGAGGTCAAAAAGCGACTTCTACCTCTCTTTCCTTTTGGCTTAAAAGCATTATCCGATTGGCTTATGAGACTGCCGGACGGCAGCCTCCTGAAAGAATCACAGCTCACTCCACTAGGGCTGTGGCTTCCACATGGGCCTTCAAGAACGAGGCTTCTGTTGACCAGATATGTAAGGCAGCGACTTGGTCTTCACTGCACACTTTTGCCAAATTTTACAAATTTGATACTTTTGCTTCTTCGGAGGCTATTTTTGGGAGAAAGGTTTTGCAAGCCGTGGTGCCTTCCATTTAGGTGACCTGATTTGCTCCCTCCCTTCATCCGCGTCCTAAAGCTTTGGTATTGGTTCCCACAAGTAAGGATGACGCCGTGGACCGGACACACCAATGTTTGAGAAAACAGAATTTATGCTTACCTGATAAATTACTTTCTCCAACGGTGTGTCCGGTCCACGGCCCGCCCTGGTTTTTTAATCAGGTCTGATGAATTATTTTCTCTAACTACAGTCACCACGGTATCATATGGTTTCTCCTATATATATTTCCTCCTGTCCGTCGGTCAAATGACTGGGGTGGGCGGAGCCTAGGAGGGATCATGTGACCAGCTTTGCTGGGACTCTTTGCCATTTCCTGTTGGGGAAGAGAATATCCCACAAGTAAGGATGACGCCGTGGACCGGACACACCGTTGGAGAAAGTAATTTATCAGGTAAGCATAAATTCTGTTTTTTCTTCATAAATGGAAAGCGTCCACAGCTGCATTCATTACTTTTGGGACATAAGAACCTGGCCACAAGGAGGAGGCAAAGACACCCCAGCCAAAGGCTTAAATACTCTCCCCATCCCCCAGTCATTCTTTGCCTTTCGTCCCAGGAGATTGGCAGAGAAGTGTCAGGCTTTTTCATTTTTGTTTTTCGCCTCTTATGGAGGGTAGTATTCTTTGGCATGGGACAGGAGTTTTAAGTAGTCCTGTCAGTCTCTCAGTGAGGGCTTGGATGAAAGTTAGAGTCCGGAGATGCAGGGAGATTCTTTCTGCAAAACCATTTCGACTCATGTTAACAGCTCTTCAAGCAATCAGCGTTGTCTAACTTCACTCTGCTGCCTGCTTTCTTCTCTCAAGTCCATGGCAGAGGCGATGCTACTATCCGTCACACTTGAAAGGCCATGTTCCTGTTCCACGGTGTTGATTCCGGTAAGATTGTTTCATTTTACTTTATTTCTCAATGTACTGTAATGTGAATGTTTTCCCGAGAGGCTACCACCTTGCGGGTTTATCTTATCACAAGGGTCTCAGTGAGTCTCTCTTAGTATCTTGGAATCGAGGGTTAATATCTCCTGCGGGGGGTTATTGAACAGGGGGGGTAAATGTTTGTGATTCAACCTGCTTATGTGTGATGTTTATGGGCTCATGGTTTGGAACATTGAGGCCTTTGGAATTGACGCAGCCTTTTAGTTGGGCACGCTTTTTTGGACTATACAGTTCACCTTGTGTCTGGCATGGTTACTTTCCATTTCCACATTCCCGACCATGTGGCAAAGGAAATATTCTAGTCTGCAGGGGTCTGGTCATAGGAGGTGGTGAGTGCCCCAGCCATTGTGGGTGTCAGGTGCCGTTTTTGTTTTACTACTTTAGTCCATATTTATATATCCTCTACCAGTTATGGAGGATTCTGATGCTAAGACTGTGCTAATTTTTGATTCAGTTACAGAGGGTTCTGATACTAAGAGTATTTTGATTTCAGATTCTGTGTCCGGTGACGAATCTGGACTAGCCGTCAACCAGTTTTGTTCCGTATGCCATTTTAGAGCGCCTTGTTCCTCTGACTCGGGGAATCAATGGACAGCTGAGCCCCCTGGAGTTGCAGCACGTTATCGCTTCCACATAATGTTGGCGATTGTTAGTCTGCAGAGTCCAGACGTTTATTTGAGAATGTGCTCGTGCCCTATTGTCCAGGGCCTTCCGCCTTGGGGAGGGCCTCTACAGTTCTCTGCGGGTGTAACTGTCCCTGAGTGTTGTGCCTTTCATTACAGGATTGCGTTACTTCGCGTATTGCTCAGACATGTTTTTCAGTTATTGAATGACCCTATCATTACCAGATACAGGGATTTTCAGTCTGCTAATTCGATAGGTGTACCTCATTAGACATGTGGGGATGGTGTAATCTCCTGATTGTCATTTGATTGAGATCTTTCCTAGTTTTTTGGAAGATAGGGCTCTGTTTGGCTGGTCCTGCGGGTAGACCTGTGTCTTTTTGGACGCTAACCTCCGGGTTGCCTTATATTTTATTTGTATCCAATGGGATGTCTTTTATTTGGTTTTGTTTCCTTCGGGAACCTTCTGGGCTTAAAACTCTTTGTTCTTCTTCGGAAGTTGTTTTTGGACACGTTAGTCCTATGTTAAAATGTCTGTTTTCTTTTTTTTCCCCTATGAGGGTGAATTTGGCAGCTTACCAGTTAGGACCCTAAATGCAGGCTGGTCCTGTTGGGTTCGGTCGGTCTTGCGGCTGTTCAGACATGTGGCGCTGTTCTGCTCGGCTGGTACGGTAGAAAGGCTGAGTGCTCAGGTTTTCATTGGTTTTCATGTTCAACTAAGCATTAGAGAGGACCTGTGGGTCCGTAACGCGGGATGGATTCTTTCAGTCCTTATAGCCTTCAGTCATAGGTAACCGGGTCAGGGGAGTTTTTCCGTTGCGTCACACTGACATCTGATATCATCAGAACCCTGTGTTTTCCCTCCCCTATGCGGGGGAGGGTTGGAGGGCTTAGTGCCCCGTTGCCACAGTTTGAGCGGTTTGGCCTTCGGTTTCTGGGCTCTGGATTGCGGTTCTGAGGGTATACTCTCCTTCTCGGGGTGCTCGATTTGAGGTTTTGTGTTCCCCTTTTTAGGGACCTGTATAGGTCCGGCGGCTTTGGTTGCCTGGAGCGTGCTCTCTGTCTGGGGGTTGCTTTTGCGGTCTGTTCCTTGCTTGACTGCTGCTTCTTCCTCGCAAGTGCCCTCTGTGTCGTCCTGATATGGACTCTGTATTCTCAAACTTGGGGGTTTTCGCCTGGGTCTATTACACGTTTTTCGTTGAATACTTTGTTATTCTATGTTCAGACGCTGGGATAACTTTGCCTCTTCAGTTGCATTCAGTGCTTACAGGATATTGGAGAGAAGTCTGTTCTGTCTCTGTGCCCAGTCTTATCCCGGGTTTCTCTTGGTATAGGTGTGGCCTCCTTTTCCTGTTTGGGCCCGTTTGGGTCTCTGTGAGCTGGGCTCACTCTTGGAGGTGTTCTTTTTTATATTAGGGGAACTTTCGGTTTCCTCGGTTCTCCTTTGCCTTGTCCACTTGGGGGTTTCGGCTAGTGTCGAAAGGGTGAGTGGTGGGGGATCGTCTTTTGGGTGACGGGGTCTCCTGGAGGACTGTTGGCTCAGTCGAGTCCATTTTGCGGTCTCTAGTTTGGCTTCTGGATTAGCTGCGAGTCAGTGTCCTTGGGGCTTTTCCTTTAAAAATGTTATCGGCTTCGGATGAAGCAGGGTTTTTTATTGGGTAGAGGTTCAGGCCTGGTTTCCTCAGTATGGGCCGCCTATTGTACCCTCCCATCTTGGCATTCAGTGTGCTCTATAGCTTGGGTATTGTTTTCCCAAAAGTAATGAATGCAGCTGTGGACGCTTTCCATTTAAGAAGAAAAACATAAATTATGCTTATCCACAGCACCCCACCTGTAATTTTATGTGGGGCGTCCTTATTATTCTTCTGGCACCTTTCACCTTGATATTTCTTCTACTGTTCCTTGTTCCTCGGCAGAGTGACTGGTGGATGAGGGGAGTGGGAGGAGTATTTAAGCCTTTGGCTGGGGTGTCTTTGCCTCCTCCTGGTGTCTAGGTTCTTATTTCCCAAAAGTAATGAATGCAGCTGTGGACTCTTTCCATCAGATGAAAAGGAAATTTTCAGGTAAGGATAATTTGTTATTCTAAGTTTAGTGGCCCTTTAAATAATAGAGTACTTAACATGTACATTCTGTAGAACCCTTGCATATATTTGCAATTCACTGTGGATAGTCATCAGTTGCCTTCCTCGCAGAACTAGATCTTTTAACAACTGATTGATCTAGAAACCATTCCCTATCAATGGATGCCGGTGTTCTATCTGATTCTGCTCCTTTGCCAGAATCTGCTCCCTCTGACTGCGCATTCTCAGTATGACGTAATCACACTCCACATATGTTAAATAAAAATGTGTGAAATGTGATTGTTAATCAGCAACATGCGCACTCAGAGGGAGCAGATTCTGACAACAAAGTTGTGTCGGATCTTGCTGCCGCTACGCATGCGCTGTTGAAATTTAATATTTTCACACAAATTAAAAGTGTATTTCTTTTACAAAATATGACGAGTCCACAGATTTCATCCTTATGTGATATCGCCTCCTGGTCAGCAGGAGGAGGCAAAGAGCACCACAGCAGAGCTGTATATATATTGCTCCTCCCTTCCCTCCCACCCCAGTTATTCCCTTTGCCTGTGTTAGTGATATGAAGAGGTAAAGTGAGGTGTTAGTTTAGATTCTTCAATCAAGAGTTTTTTATTTTAAATGGTACCAGTGAGTACTATTTTTCTCAGGGTAGACAGCAAGGGACCGGGGAAATCTTCATTCTGTGACTCCCATATTAGTTTGCTGCCCTGATGATGATGATGGTCTTAGCAAACATTATCAAAGACCCTGTTTGTCCCACAGATCGGCTGAAGGTGGTGAAAAGAGCATCTTCATTGTGTGGGATCACGTCATGCTGCGCTCAGCATTAAGGTATGTGAAGTCATTTGCTTCTGGGGAGACTGAGGTATCTCAGAACAGACTGACATTTATTCCCCTCTCTATTAGGTGAAATCAACTGTGTTTTTCAGTACCCTAATATGTATTTAACCCAGTGGGTATAATATGTTTGTGGACTTGATGCTGGGAGATTACGGGGTTATTCCCCAAGTGTTCTAACGTTAACTGAGTTAAACTAATGATAGGACAGGGGAGTGTGTTGTTTATTTGAGGGGCACATTGGTCGTACACTTTATTATGGTTAAAATCTTAGGGAATTATTCTCAAGCCAAGCTCACCTGGAGACCCAACCATGCTTGGAACAAGGGTAAACAACCCAAGAAGCCCGCTGCTGCTCCCAAGACAGCATGAAGGGGCGGCCCCCGATCCGGGACAGGATCTAGTAGGGGGCAGACTTTCTCTCTTTGTCCAGGCTTGGATAAGAGACGTTCAGGATCCCTGGACACTAGAAATCGTGTCTCAAGGGTATCAGTTGGAGTTCAAAAATTCCTTCCCAAGGGGAAGGTTTCTTTCACGATTGTCTGTAGACCAGATAAAAAGAGAGGCGTTCTTACGTTGTGTAAAAGACCTCTCCACTATGGGAGTAATTTGTCCCATTCAAATACAGGAACAGGGGCAGGGGTTTTACTCAAATCTTTTTGTGGTTCCCAAAAAAGAGGGAACGTTCCGACCCATTTTAGATCTCAAGAGTCTAAACCAGTTTCTCAGAGTTCCATCCTTCAAGATGGAGACTATTCGGACAATTCTTCCATTGATCCAGGAGGGTCAATATATGACTACCATGGACTTAAAGGATGCATATCTTCATATTCCTATCCACAGAGATCATCACAAGTTCTTGAGGTTTACCTTTCTGGACAAATATTTTCAGTTTGTGGCCTTTCCTTTCGGTCTGGCCACGGCACCCAGGATCTTCACGAAGGTTCTAGGGTCTCTGCTGGCGGTTCTCAGGCAGCGGGGCATTGCAGTGGCGCCTTATCTGGACGATATTCTGATCCAGGCGTCGTCTTATCAGCTGACAAAGTCTCATACCGACATTGTTTTATCCTTTCTAAGGACTCACGGATGGAAGGTGAATCTAGAAAAGAGTTCACTAATTCCACAGACAAGGGTTCTTTTCCTGGGAACTCTGATAGACTCTATATCCATGAAAATCTTTTTGACGGAAGTCAGAATGTTAAAGATTCTGAATACATGCCAATCCCTTCAGTCCAATCCTCGGCCATCAGTGGCTCGGTTCCTTCATTGTGTCCTAATCCTCCTTCTAAGAAGGAGCGTCTGTTGCATAACTTTTTGTTAAACTTCAGTCACACCTGCACCTTGGCTTTTCCTTTCTCTTCCTAACTTCGGTCGAATGACTGGAGTGGGAGGGAAGGGAGGAGCTATATATACAGCTCTGCTGTGGTGCTCTTTGCCTCCTCCTGCTGACCAGAAGGCGATATCCCATAAGTAAGGATGAAATCCGTGGACTCGTCATATCGTGTGTATATATATATATATATATATATATATATATATATATATATATATATATATATATATATATATATATTCCTTACGATAAAAATGCACTCTCAGGTCTTTTTGCAGGGTGAAAAACAAATCTTGTTTATTGATGAGACGTTTTCAGGGATATCTTCCCCTTCATCAGATATATATATATATATATATATATATATATATATATATATATATATATATATATATATATTTGTATGCAAAAGTTTAGACAACCCTGACAATTTTCTTGATTTTTCAATGATTTTCATTTATAAATAATTGGGTGTTTGGATCAGCAATTTCATTTTGATCTATCAAATAACTGAAGGACACAGTAATATTTCACTAGTGAAATTAGGTTTATTGGAATAACAGAAAATATGCATCAATATGCATCAAAACGAAATTAGACAGGTGCATAAATTTGGGCACCCCAGCAGAAATATTTTGGACCATTCCTCCTTGCAAAACATCTCCAGTTCAGTTAGGTTTGATGGTTGCCGAGCATGGACTGCCCGCTTCAAATCACCCCACAGATTTTCAATGATTTTCAAGTCTGGGGACTGGGATGGCCATTCAAGAGCATTGTACTTGTTCCTCTGCATAAATACGAGAGTAGATTTCTTTTACAAGATATGCCGAGTCCACGGGTTTCATCCTTGTGGGATATTATCCTCCTGCTAACAGGAAGTAGGAAAGAGCACCAAAGCAGAGCTGTTGTATAGCTCCTCCCTTAACTCCTCCCCCCAGTCATTCTCTTTGCCTATGCTAGTAATAGGAAGGGTAAAGTGTTAGTGGTGATAAAATTATAGTTTTATATTCTTCATTCAAGAAGTTTTTTATTTTTAATGGTACCGGTGAGTACTATTTAGTTCAGGGAGGATATGGAAGACGAATTCCCCCTGAATTTGATGATCTTAGCAGTAGTTACTAAGGTCCATTATGGTTCCCACAGATCTGAAGGTAATATGGGAAAGATCTTCAGTGTGGAGGACTGTCTCATGCAGCAAGCAGCATTTGAGGTATGTCTCAGCCTTTTATTTTCTGAGGAAACTTTGTATGTCAGAATTGGCTGTATTAGTTCCTTATAATGGGAACAAGATAAGCAGTAGTCCTGTAAGGGTAAAGGGAGTTACTGTCCTACTGGGTGTTTTCAACAGACATTTTTGCAGCACTTTATATACGCAGCATTTTATTGACACTGGGATTTTGTTTCACATATAACCTTTGATAAGGGCTCATGAAAGAGACTTTATTTGGTAAATATATAGTTTGGTGACCACATGGCTGTTAACCGCTTCCCATGCGGTAGTTGAGTTTTTTAGTGCGACGTCCATTGTGGGCGCGGCCTATTTTCGCGTCTCCGTTGCGCAGTTTACTTTGAAGGAGACAGCAGACATTAGCTCCGGTTGGGCCCTATCTGTGTTCTATACTATCCGGATTGGTGTTGATTCGTTTGGCAGGTTTCTGGGGGCAGGTAGGCGCCACAGCAGAGCTGTGGCAAGGTGCAGGGGTCGTTTTTCAGCAATTTATAATATTTTTGCTTGAATGTTCCTGTAAAGAGTAAATTTCTTCTTGCATATAGTATGCAATCATTTTTGGAAACTCTGCTTATTTATTCTTACTTTTGAACGATTATAGACGGTTTTTTTAAGTGTGTTTGAGGGGAAAAAAAATGTGCACTTTTATTTCTTAAAGGCACAGTAACCGTTTTTAATAAATTTAACTTTTTGCAATAAGTAAAGTGTTTTCAACTGTTGTAGTTATTACTACTTTGTTTAACATGTCTGGCATTGAGGAAACTCATTGCTCTATATGTTTGGAAGCCATTGTAGAACCCTTACTTACATTGTGTACCACTTGTACTGATAGAGCCTTACACTGTAAAGATCATATTTTAGGAAATGATAGTATGTCTAGGATGATTCTCAGTCTGTAGAGAATCAGGATATGCCATCCAATTCTCCCCTAGTGTCACAACTTTTAACACCCACACAAGTGACGCCTAGTACTTCTAATGTGTCTAGTTCTTTTACTCTGCAAGATATGGCTGCAGTTATGTCCACTACTCTCACTGAGGTATTATCTAAACTGCCAGTTTTGCAAGGTAATCGCAGTAGGCCAGGTATTAATGTAAATACTGAACCCTCTGATGCCTTAGTAGCCATTTCCGATGTACCCTCACAATTCTCTGAATTGGGGGTCAGGGAATTATTGTCTGAGGGAGAACTTTCAGATTCAGGGAATTTATTACCTTAGACAGAAACCGACTTAACGTCCTTTAAATTTAAACTTGAACACCTTCGCCTGTTGCTCAGGGAGGTCCTAGCGACTCTGGATGATTGTGAACCTATTACAATTCCCCCAGAAAAATTATGTAAGCTGGATAAATATCTAGAAGTACCTACTTACACTGATGTTTTTCCGGTTCCTAAAAGAATTTCGGAAATTGTTAAAAAGGAATGGGATAGACCAGGCATACCGTTCTCTCCCCCTCCTAATTTTAAGAAAATGTTCCCTATATCAGACACCATCAAGGACTCTTGGCAAACGGTCTCTAAGGTGGAGGGAGCAATATCTACTCTAGCTAAGCGTACAACTATACCTATTGAGGACAGTTTTGCTTTCAAAGACCCTATGGATAAAAAGTTAGATGGTCTTCTAAAGAAATTATTTATTCACCAGGGTTTCTTGTTACAACCTATTGCCTGTATTGTTCCAGTAACTACTGCGGCGGATTTCTGGTTTGACGCCCTTGAGGAATCTCTAAAAGTAGAGACGCCCTTAGAGGACATTTTGGACAGAATTAAAGCTCTCAAGCTAGCTAATTCTTTTATCACAGATGCTGCTTTTCAGATTGCTAAATTAGCGGCAAAAAATGCAGGCTTTGCCATTTTGGCGCGCAGAGCGCTATTGTTAAAATCATGGTCTGCTGATGTATCATCAAAACCTAAGCTTTTAACTATTCCTTTCAAGGGTAAAACCCTATTTGGCCCTGAATTTAAATAAATCATTTCAGACATTACTGGAGGTAAAGGCCACGCCCTACCTCAAGACAAACCCCTTAAAATGAGGGTTAAACAAAATAATTTTCGTTCCTTTCGAAATTTCAGAGGAGTACCCTCTGCTTTCCCTTCCTCTACTAAACAGGAAGGAAATTTTGCTCAATCCAAGTCTGTCTGGAAACCTAACCAGACCTGGAATAAGGGTAAACAAGCCAAGAAGCACGCCGCTGCTACCAAGACAGCATGAAGGGGCAGCCCCCAATCCGGGACTGGGTTTAGTAGGGGGCAGACTTTCTCTCTTTGCTCAGGCCTGGGCAAGAGATGTGCAGGACCCCTGGGTATTAGAAATTGTGACCCAGGGGTATCAACTGGAATTCAAGGATTTTCTCCAAAGGGGGAGATTCCACCTTTCACGTTTGTCTGTAGACCAGACAAAAAGAAAGGCGTTCTTACGCTGTGTAAAAGACCTCTATACCATGGGGGTTATTTTTCCAGTTCCAAAACGGGAACAGGGACAGGAGTTTTACTCGAACCTTTTTGTGGTTCCCAAAAAAGAGGGAACTTTCAGGCCTATTTTAGATCTAAAATGTCTAAACAAATTTCTCAGAGTCCCATCGTTCAAGATGGAGACTATACGATCAATCTTACCAATGATCCAGGAGGGTCAATTCATGACCACCGTGGACCTAAAGAGGCGTACCTTCACATTCCTATCCACAAGGATCATCATCAGTTTCTAAGGTTTGCCTTTCTGGACAAACATTATCAGTCCGTGGCCCTTCCCTTCGGGTTGGCCACAGCTCCCAGAATTTTCACAAAGGTGTTAGGGTCCCTTCTGGCGGTCCTCATGCCGCGGGGCATAGCAGTGACGCCCTATCTGGACGATATCTTGATTCAGGCGTCAACGTATCATCTATCCAAATCTCACACGGACATAGTGCTGTCTTTTCTGAGAACTCACGGTTGGAAAGTGAATGTAGAAAAAAGTTCACTTGTTCCACAAACGAGTTCCATTCTTGGGAACTTTGATAGACTCGGTAGACATGAAAATTTTTCTGACGGAGGTCAGAAAATCAAAAATTCTAATCACTTGCCGAGCTCTTCAGTCCATTCCTCAGCCATCAGTCGCTCAGTGTATGGAGGTCATTGGATTAATGGTAGCAGCGATGGACATCGTTCCGTTTGCTCACTTTCATCTCAGACCACTGCAGCTGTGCATGCTCAGACAGTGGAATGAGGATCATGTGAATTTATCTCCTCAGATAAATCTGGATCAAGATACCAGAGAGTCTCTTCTTTGGTGGTTGTCACAGAATCTTCTGTCCCAGGGAATATGCTTCCACAGGCCATCGTGGGTTATAGAGACAATGGACGCTAGCCTCATGGGCTGGGGTGCGGTCTGGAATTTCCTGAAGGCTCAGGGGACTTCGACGCCCATGGAATCTCAATTACCAATCAATATTCTGGAACTGAGAGCAATATTCAATGCGCTTCAGGCGTGGCCTCAGTTGGCTTCGGCCAAATTCATAAGATTCCAGTCGGACCACATCACGACTGTAGCATATATCAATCATCAGGGGGGAACAAGAAGTTCTCTAGCGATGAGAGAGGTATCAAAGATAATCAGATGGGCGGAGAACCACTCTTGCCATCTATCAGCAATCTATATCCCAGGTGTAGAGAACTGGGAAGCGGATTTTCTAAGTCGTCAGACTTTTCATCCGGGGGAGTGGGAACTTCATCCGGAGGTGTTTGCATCATTGATTCAACAATGGGGCATGCCAGAATTAGATCTGATGGCATCTCGACAGAATGCCAAACTTCCACGTTACGGATCCAGGTCAAGGGATACCCAGCCCTTACTGATAGATGCTCTAGCTGTACCTTGGTCGTTCAACCTGGCATATGTGTTTCCACCATTCCCTCTCCTGCCTCGTGTGATTGCAAGAATCAAACAGGAGAGAGCTTCAGTAATTCTAATAGCGCCTGCGTGGCCACGCAGGACTTGGTATCCGAGTCTAGTGGTTATGTCGTCCCTGCCACCGTGGAAACTGCCATTGAGACAGGATCTTCTCATTCAAGGTCCGTTCCAACATCCAAATCTAAATTCTCTGCAGCTGACTGCCTGGAGATTGATTTTATCTAAGCGGGGTTTCTCTGAGTCGGTTATTGATATTTTGGTTCAGGCTCGCAAGCCTGTCACAAGAAAGATTTACCATAAGATATGGCGTAAATATCTTTATTGGTGCGAATCCAAGGGCTACTCATGGAGTAAGATTAGGATTCCTAGGATTTTGTCCTTTCTCCAAGAAGGATTGGAGAAGGGTTTATCAGCTAGTTCCTTAAAGGGACAAATTTCTGCTTTGTCAATTTTACTACACAAGCGTCTGGCGGATGTTCCAGACGTGCAGTCTTTTTGTCAGGCTTTGATCAGAATCAAGCCAGTGTTTAAGCCTATGGCTCCGCCATGGAGTTTGAATTTAGTTCTTAATGTTCTTCAAGGGGTTCAGTTTGAAACCATGCATTCCATAGATATTAAGCTGTTATCTTGGAAAGTTTTGTTTTTAGTTGCTATCTCTTCTGCTCGAAGAGTTTCTGAGCTTTCTGCTTTACAATGTGATTCGCCTTATCTTATATTCCATTATGATAAGGTGGTTTTGCGTACTAAACCTGGATTCCTTTCTAAGGTTGTTTCAAATAAGAATATTAATCAGGAAATTATTGTTCCTTCCTTGTGTCCTAATACTTCTTCTGAGAAGGAACGTCTGTTGCATAACTTGGACGTGGTTCGTGCCTTGAAGTTTTACTTACAAGCGACCAAGGATTTCTATCAAACATCTTCTCTATTCATTGTTTATTCTGGAAAGCGTAGGGGTCAAAAAATTACAGCTACTGCTCTCTCTTTTTGGCTGAAAAGTATCATCCTCCTGGCATATGAGACTGCTGGACAGCAGCCTCCTGAAAAAAATTACGGCTCATTCTACTAGAGCTGTGGCTTCCACATGGGCTTTCAAAAACGATGCTTCTGTTGAACAGATTTGTAAGGCTGCGACTTGGTCTTCCCTTCATACTTTTTCCAAATTTTACAAATTTGATACTTTTGCTTCTTCTGAGACTATTTTTGGGAGAAAGGTTCTTCAAGCAGTGGTGCCTTCCGTTTAGGTTCCTGTCTTGTCCCTCCCTTTCATCAGTGTCCTAAAGCTTTGGTATTGGTATCCCACAAGTAAGGATGAAACCCGTGGACTCTGCATATCTTGTAAAAGAAAAGAAAATTTATGCTTACCTGATAAATTGATTTCTTTTACGATATGCTGAGTCCACGGCCCGCCCTGTCATTTTAAGACAGGATTTATTTTATTTTTCAAAACTTAAGTCACCTCTGCACCTTTTAGCTTTTCCTTTCTCTTCCTATACCTTCGGTCGAATGACTGGGGGGAGGAGCTATATAACAGCTCTGCTCTTTGCCACTTCCTGTTAGCAGGAGGATAATATCCCACAAGTAAGGATGAAACCCGTGGACTCAGCATATCGTAAAAGAAATCAATTTATCAGGTAAGCATAAATTTCCTTTTTGAGCAGTGTTTTGGGTAGTTGTCTTGTTGAAATATCCAGCCCCGGCATAACTTCAACTTTGTGACCGATTCCTCAACATTATTCTCAAGTATCTGCTAATATTGATTGGAATCCATGCAACCCTCAACTTTAACAAGATTCCCAATACCGCACTGGCCACACAGGCCCTCAGCATGATGGAACATCCACCAAATTTTACTGTGAGTAGTAGCAAGTGTTTGTCTTGGAACACTGTGTTCTTTTGCCGCCATGCATAACGCCCCTTGTTATGACCAAATAACTCAATCTTTGTTTCATCAGTTCACAGTTCCTTCTAAACTGAAACTGGCTTGTCCAAATGTGCGTTTGCATACCTCAAGCGACTCTATGTTGTGTGTGCAGAAAAGGCTTCTTCTGCATCGCTCTCCCTTACAGCTTCTCCTTGTGCAAAGTGCGCTGAATTGTTGAACGATGCACAGTGACACCATCTGCAGCAAGATGATGTTGTGGGTCTTTAGAGGTGGTCTCTGGGCTGTTTTTGACCGTTATCACCATCCTTTGCCTCTCTCTGATATTTTACTTGGCCTGCCACGTCCGGCCTTAATAAGAACTGTGCCTGTGGTCTTCCATATCCTCACTATGTTCCTTACAGTGGACACTGACAGCTTAAATCTATGCTTTTTGTAGCCTTCCCGTAAACCATAATGTTGAACAATCTTTGTGTTCAGGTCATTTGAGAGTTGTTTTGAGGCCCCCATGTTGCCACTCTTCAGAGGAGAGTCAAAGAGAACAACAACTTGCAATTGGCCACTTTAAATACCTTTTTTCATGATTGGATGCACCTGTCTGTGATCCCATTAATCAGTGCTAGGTAGTTACAGGTATTCAAATCAACCAAATGACAAGTGTGCCGTAATTTATGCACCTGTCTAATTTCGTTTTGATGCATATTTTCTGTTAATCCAATAAACCTAATTTCACTACTGAAATATTACTGTGTCCTTCAGTTATTTGATAGATCAAAATGAAATTGCGGATCCAAACACCAATTATTTATAAATGAAAACCATGGAAATTGTCAGGGGTGCCTAACCTTTTGCATACGACTGTATGTGTGTGTGTATATATATATATATATATATATATATGTGTGTGTGTGTGTGTATAAATATATGTGTGTATGTGTATATATGCAAGTAGAATGTAACAGTTCAAAACCACTGATCTGAATACAAGCGGTACTCAAGTATGCGCTAGTCAGGAGAAAGGAAATAGATGGCAGTTGTTAAAAGCTAAAACATCAAAGGATTAACCCCGAGGATGTGAGAGTTAAAATAAATGTACAAGGGGATAACAGCGCTCACAAATCCTTATATTAACAGAGCAATTTGAAGTAGGTCAATTGATATATGTTTGTTATTACAATAATTAAATGTAGGAAATCAATTTTCCCATTAGTATATAGAGTGTCATAAAACAAAAGTCCATCAAATAATCTTTAAGTAAAGTGGATCCCCTTACCAGAATTTACGTCAATCATATGAGGTAAGTTGCCGCACTGGAAGGGGTGCTCAGTTCCTTGATATTGGTAGATCCGGAGTGCCAGTGTATGTTTCTAGAGTCTCATCCACCTCTTTGAGTATGAAGAGGGTTTTCCTCCAATAGTTTCCTCCCAGGATATATATAGATGTGCCAGCCACCTCTTGGAGTATGTAATCTTGATATGTACTTCCTCACAGGCAGCTTTGCACATGAGTAGAGTAAGGTAATGACTGCACGCACAGCATCAGGATTAAATTGATATTAAAAGCGTGAATACAAAAGGTAACCATTTAGTGCTACACTAAATGATTACCTTTTGTATTCACGCTTTTCAAGGTCTGGGGTTTTATTCAAATCTATTCATTGTACCGAAGAAAGAAAATTTATTCAGACCAGTTTTGGATCTAAAGATTTTGAATCGATATGTAAGAGTACCAACTTTCAAGATGGTGACTATAAGGACTATTCTGCCTTTTGTTCAGCAAGGGCATTATATGTCCACAATAGACTTACAGGATGCATATCTTCATATTCTGATTCATCCGGATCACTATCAGTTCCAGACATTCTCTTTTCTAGACAAGCATTACCAATTTGTTGCTCTTCCTTTTGGCCTAGCGACAGCTCCAAGAATCTTTTCAAAGGTTCTCGGTGCCCTACTCTCTGTAATCAGAGAGCGGGGTATTGCGGTGTTACCTTATTTGGACGATATCTTGGTACTCGCTTGGTCTTTACTTTCTGCAGAATCTCACGTGAATCAACTAGTGTTGTTTCTTCAAAGATATGGTTGGAGGATCAATTTACCAAAAAGTTCTTCCTCAGACAAAGGTAACCTTTTTAGGTTTCCAGATATTCAGTGTCCATGACTTTGTCTCTAACTGACGAGACACGTTTGAAATTGGTTGCAGCCTGTCAGAACCTTCAGTCTCAGTCATTCCCTTCAGTAGCTATGTGCATGGAAGTTTTAGGTATCATGACTTCAGCATCGGACGCGATCCCCTTTGCTCATTTTCATATGAGACCTCTACAGCTTTGTATGCTGAATCAATGGTGCAGGGATTATACAAGGATATCACAATTAATATCCTTAAATCCCAATGTTAGACTTTCTCTGACTTGGTGGTTAGATCACCATCGTATAATTCTAGGGGCCTCTTTTGTTCGTCCAACCTGGACTGTGATTACAACAGATGCGAGTCTTTCAGGTTGGGGAGCTGTTGGGGATCTCTGACAGCACAAGGGATTTGGAAATCTCAAGAGGGGAGATTACCAATCAATATTTTGGAACTCCATGCAATTCTCAGGGCTCTTCAGTTTTGGCCTCTGTTGACAAGAGAACCGTTCATTTGTTTTCAGACAGACAATATCACAACTGTGGCATATGTCAATCATCAGGGTGGGACTCACAGTCCTCAAGCTATGAAAGAAGTATCTCGGATACTTGTTTGGGCAGAATCCAGCTCCTGTCTAATTTCTGCGGTTCATATCCCAGGTATAGACAATTGGGAAGCGGATTACCTCAGTCGTCAGACTTTACATCCGGGAGAATAGTCTCTCCACCCAGATGTGTTTTCTCAAATTGTTCAGATGTGGGAGCTTCCAGAAATAGATCTGATGGCTTCTCATCTATAAACAAAAAACTTCCCAGGTACCTGTCCAGGTCCAGGGATCCTCAGGCGGAAGCAGTGGATGCGTTGACACATCCTTTGTGTTATCAACCGGCTTATATTTTCCCGCCTCTAATTCTTCTTCCAAGAGTGATCTCCAAAATGATCATGGAGCAATCGTTTGTGCTGCTGGTGGCTCCAGCATGGTCTCACAGATTTTGGTATGCAAATCTTGTTCGGATGTCCAGTTGCCAACCTTGGCCACTTCCATTAAGGCTAGACCTTTTTTCTTAAGGTCAGTTTTTCCATCAGGATCTCAAATCATTAAATTTGAAGGTATGGAAATTGAACGCTTAGTGCTTAGTCATACAGGTTTCATACAGGCTGTTTAACATTTTGTGCTCAGCAGAGTTGATGCTGAAGACATTTTCTTACTATAATAATAATGTAGTTGTCTATCAGAATTGGGGACTCAACATAATTTCCCATTATGTTGCAGTCATAAGGTATAGGGTAGATGTCGTCAACATAAACACTCAAGTGTTCATTTCCTTCTTAATATGAGGAGAGTCCACAGCTTCATTCATTAGGGAATACAGAACCTGGCCATTAGGAGGAGGCATAGACACCCCAGCCAAAGGCTTAAATACCTCCCCCACTTACCTCATCCCCCAGTCATTTTTTGCCTTTCGTCACATGAGGATGGCAGAGAAGTGTCGGAAGATTCAGAGTAGTTTGTTATGGCATGGGACTGGAGTTTTAAGTAGTCTTGTGAGCCTCTCAGTGAGAGCATTGACGAATCTTGTGGTCTGGAGATGCAGGGAGTGTCTTTCTGTCAAACCATCCAGACTCGTATTAACAGCTCCTAAGCAATCAGTGTTGACGAGTTTCACTGCCTTCTTCTATCACTCAAGTCCATGTCAGGTGCAATAATACAAGACTGTCAAACTTGAGAGGCTGTGTGTCTTCCACGGCAGTGATTCCTGTAAGATTGTTTCATTTTATACTCTTATGACAACGCAAGAAGACAGGCTCACAGTGTGACTCCTTTTATCTGTATGGAATCAAAGGTTAATATCTCCGAAATGGGATTATTGAACAGGGGGGATTGACGCATAATTTGCTTTGTTTTATGCTGCGACATGTGTGATATGTGGCTCAGACAGATGTTGGAACATTCAGGTTTTACTTTCATTTTTGGATAACTGCGAGGCCTGTTAGGTTTTGGCACGCTTATTCCAAGAGCAGGGGTGGTCCTGCATGGCACACCACGCGATCGGGTGTGGTCTCATTGATTTCCTCTTTCCTGACTGTGCGGTTTCTCTGTGGAGCCTGGGTCATGGGAGGTGGTGAGTGCCCCTGCCATTGGTGGTATAAAGGTGCCTTTTATTTTTTTCTATAGTCCATCTGAAAAGCGCAAGCTATGGAGGACTCTGATACGTTAGAGGGTACACCCTCTTTACCGAAATCTAATACCTGTTTTTATTGTGAGGAGGCTACGGTATACCCACCTGCTCAATTATGTTCCACATTTCTTGATGATAAAGTACTTATTTCTAAGAAAACCAAGATGTTTAGTACCACTGAGCCGTCCACCTCTGAGAGGTCTCCGCCCTGTGAGGTGCGTTCCCTGCTGTTATGTCCTATTACACATGCAGCTTCCCATTGCACTGCTAATCCTCCTCCGGGTGGGGCCCTCTTACTGCCAGACTTTACTGATCAGCTACAAACGGCAGTATCTGCGGCCTTCAGTGCTTTACCTCGCCTGCTAAGCGCAAGTGAAAAGTCAAATATTGCTATTCCTTCTTGGGTCATCTACCAAATTGTTGGATTTATCTGATACAAAATTATCCGCTTATGAGGATGCCTCTGATACTTCAGAGGATGCTCTTTCTTGGTCGGAATCTACGGCCTCTAAACCTCCGGCTGCGGAGGAACCAGACTTTAGATTAAGGATCGAGCATTTACGCTTTCTGTTAAAGGAAGTGTTATCTACTTTAGAGTTTCCAGAACCTAAATTACCAGAGGAACCTTCTATTCCTAAGCTTGATAAGGTTTATGAGGACAGGGTTGTGCTACAGACTTTCCCATTTCCCGTAAAGATGGCAGATATTATTAAGAATGAATGGGAGAGACTTGGATCTTCTTTCTCCCCTTCTTCCTTTAAGAAATTGTTCCCATTTCCTGGCTCTAATTGTAGTTGTGGGGTTCCGTCCCTAAGTTGGATGGAGCTATCTCCATGCTTGTTAAGCGCACTACTATACCATTAGTCATTTAAAGTGAAGGTAAACTTTGATGAATGAAAGCCCGTTTTTTAAAAATATTATTAAAAACAGGGACACTTTCATTCATCAAAGTTTAGAAAGCAGCCGTTTTGTTTAAAAACTTTCCTCGCTTCTTTTCACAGCCAAAGCAGCTTCCCCCACCCGGAGATTCTCTATTCACATGTCAGCAATGACTAATCCGGCTTCCTCCAATCACAGCATGAGTCTAAAGTCCCCACAGATTAACTGTTTAAAGTGCCAATATTTTTCTGTAATGCCTCCTAGAAAAATAAACTTAGCACTTACCTCCACGAAATCTGCCTGGCAGCAGGGCAGCTCACTAGGTTTGAGAGGCATTCTCCCTCATATGGACCTGTGGAAAAAAAGATAAAGACTGAGTAATCTTACTCAGGCTTTCAATATTAGGGCAGCATTAACTACATGGGAGGTGCATTGAGGATTATACCCCACAAGTTCCCATTGCTTAAAAGCCACCACTGCTCTACTGAAGAGACTGATATGGACTACGGCTACACCCTAGTAGAAAAACAGCACAAGCTTGTACTGCTGAAAAATAATAAAATCTTGATTGAAGAATCTTTCCAGACACCTAAACTTTACCACTTCCTTGCTCTAACGTAGGCAAAGAGAATGACTGGGGTTGGAGGGAAGGGAGGTGATATTTAACTGCTTTGCTGTGGTGCTCTTTGCCGTCTCCTGCTGGCCAGGAGTGATATTCCCAATAGTAATTAGATGATTCGTGGACTCATCGTATCAAGAAAGAAAGAAATTTATTGGGTATGCATAAATTTTGTTTTTTGTGGAGGCTTGGCTTGTGGATGTACAAGACCCTTGGGTTCTGGCGGTCATCGCACAAGGTTACAGGATATGTTTCGAATCTCATCCACTCAGGGGCAGATTCCTCTTATCAAACCTGTCTTCAAGACCAGAAAAACGAGAAGCTTTTCTATGGTGGGTGAGGGATCTCTCCTCCCTGGGAGTAATTGTGCCAGTACCTCTAGCAGAGAGAGGTCTGGGGTACTACTCAAACCTTTTTGTGGTCCCAAAGAAGGAGGGTACGTTTCGCCCGATTCTGGACCAAAAGTGCTTAAACAAGTTCCTGTTGTTCCTGTCGTTCAAGATGGAGGCGATAAGGTCCATTCTGCCCTTAGTTCAAGAGGGACAGTTCTAGACTACAATAGACCTGAAGGATGCTTACCTTCATGTGCCAATACACAAGGTTCACTTAAACTTTTTAAGATTTGCGTTTCTGGACCAGCACTTCCAGTTTGTTGCAATTCCATTTGGGCTAGCTACTGCCCCAAGAGTCTTTACAAAGGTTCTGGGGGCTCTGCTCGCGGTGGCGAGATCCAGAGGTATTGCAATAGCGCCATACTTGGACGTCATTCTGATTCAGACTCCGTCCTGTCAGTTGGCAGAGGACTATTCAAGAGCTCTTCTATTTCTTTTTCAATCTCATGGATGGAAGATAAACTTAGGAGAGAGTTCTCTGGTTCCTAGTACCAGGGTGGAGTTCCTTGGTACGATAGTAGATTCCATATCCATGAGGATATTTCTTATAGACCAGAGACGTTGCAAAATTACTTCCAATTGTCCTGCCCTCCAGACCTCCTTAAGGCCCTTTGTGTCCTGGTGTATGGAGGTAATTGGACTTATGGTATCCAGCATAGATGTCATCCCATTCGCCAGATTCCATCTCAGACCTCTTCAGCTGTGCATGCTGAGGCAGTGGAATGGCGACCACTTGGATCTGTCTCAACAGATTTCTCTGGACAACCGGTCGAGAGAATCGTTCTCTTGGTGGCTCTGTCCAGATCACCTGTCCCAAGGGACATTCTTCATGAGACCATCCTGGGAGATTGGGACTACGGACGCAAGTCTATCAGGATGGGGAGCTGTTTGGGGTGCCAGGAAGACTTAGGGCCTGTGGACTTGAAAGGAATCTCTCTTCCCGATCAACATTTTGGAAATTCGAGCGATTTTTCAATGCTCTGAAGGCTTGGCCTCTTCTGGGTTCACCCCAGTTTATTAGATTCCAATCAGACAACATAACTTCTTTGACTTACATTAACCATCAGGGGGGAACGAGGAGCTCCCTAGCAATGAGGGAAGTATCTTGGATTCTGGAATGGGTGGAGGCCCACAACTTCTCACTGTCAGCAATCCACTTTCCGGGTGTGGACAAATGGGAAGCGGATTTTCTCAGCAGACAATAGTTTCATCCGGGGGAATGGTCTCTCCATCCCAAGGTGTTTGCGGAGATTTGCAACAGATGGGGGACGCCGGAGATAGATCTCATGGCGTCCCGATTTAATACCAATCTACCCAAATACGGGTCGCGGTCTAGGGATCCTCAGGCAGAGCTGATAGATGCATTAGCAGTGCCTTGGAGGTTCAGCCTAGTTTACATTTTTCCACCGTTACCACTTCTCACTCGGGGAGTGGCCCGCATCAAGCAGGAGCAAGCTTCGGCTATTCCAATTGCTCCGTCGTGGCCGCGAAGGATGTAGTTTGCGGATCTGGTGTGGATGTCTTCATCTCCTCCATATAGGTTACCTTGTCGCAGGGATCTGCTGGAACAGGGTCCTTTTGTTCATCAGAATCTAGATTCTCTGAGGCTGACTGCGTGGAGATTTAACGTTTAGTCCTAGTCAAGAGAGTTTTTTTTCTGAGAGAGTGATTTATACTCTTTCATTCAAGCTAGAAAGCCGGTCACCCGTCGCATCTATCATAAGGTGTGGAGGACCTACTTATTCTGGTGTGAAGAGCGTGGATTCCCCTGGCATAAGGTCAAGGTGTCCAGGATTCTTTCCTTTTTCCAAGATGGTTTGGAGAAGGGACTTGCCGCTAGTTCCTTTCAAAGGGACAGATTTCGGCTCTATCTGTGTTATTGCACAAGAGGCTCGCTGAGCTTCCTGATGTACAGTCTTTTGTTCAGGCTCTGTCTACAATCAGGCCTGTGTTTAGACCTACCGCTCCTCCCTGGAGCTTAAATCTAGTTTTTAAGGTTTTGCAGAGGCCTCCGTTTTTTGAGCCTATGCATTCAGTTGACATTAAATTACTGTTGTGGAAGGTCCTTTTTCTACTGACTATTGCTTTGGGACACCGCCTCTGAGATGGCAGCCTTGCAATGTGAGCCTCCTTACCTAATTTTTCATGCTGATAAGGCTGTTCTGCGTACTGGGTTGGGTTTTCTCCCTAAGGTTGTGTCTGATCACAACATAAATCAGGAGATTGTGGTTCCTTCCTTGTGTCCAAATCCTTCTGCTTCAAAGGAGCAATTACTTCATAATTTGGATGTGTTTCAGGCTTTGAAATTCTATCTTCAGGCTACGAAGGAATTTAGACAGACTTCGTCCTTGTTTGTTGTCTATTCTGGGAAGCATAGAGAGCAGAAGGCTTCTTCCGCTTCCCTATCCTTTTTGTTGCGGAGCATTATTCGCTTGTCATATGAATCAGCGGGACATAAGCCTCCTCAGAGTATTACGGCTCATTCAACTAGAGCTATGGCTTCGCCTTGGGCTTTTAAGAATGAGGCCTCTATGAAGCAGATTTGTAGGGCGGCTACCTGGTCCTCCTTACATACCTTTTCAAAATTTTACAAATTTGAAGTTTTTGCTTCAGCTGAAGCAACTTTTGGGAGAGAGGTTTTACAGGCTGGGGTGCCCTCAGAATAGGGTCCCCCTCTTCATTTTTATTCCCTCCTGTTATTCAGTGTCCTCTGGAGCTTGGGTATAGTTTTCCCAACAGTAAGGAATTAAGCCGTGGACTCTCCCTATCTTAGGTAGGAAAACATAATTTATTCTTACCAGATAAATTCCTTTCCTTCCGGATAGGGTGAGTCCACGGCCGCCGCCCATTTTTTCTTGTCTATGGGCGTTCCCCTATTTATTTTATTCTTCTGGCACCATTTATACCCTAATGTTTCTCCTACTTTTCCTTGTTCCCTCGACAGAATTGGTAAGGAGGAAGTGGGAGGGATATTTTAGCCTTTGGCTGGGGTGTCTTCGTCTCCTCCTGGTGGCCAGGTGTTGTATTTCCCAACAGTAAGGAATCAAGCCGTGGACTCTCCCTATCCGGAAGGAAAGGAATTTATCTGGTAAGCATAAATTATGCTTTTATAAGATAGTTTCAACATCTTTATTTACTACTTCAATACTTAGTTTCTGTTGCTATTTGCTTAATTTTGCAGTCCATTATTACCTTTTATTTTATTTTTTATTGTGGCTTATGTAGTAGTGGAGGTTTAGATTTCTTTTGTTAGATAATTCAAAGACTGGTTTGTAAAGACTAACTTTCCACTTCCTCTTGTTCCCTGTAGTACATCCACATCGCGCGCTGGGAGCAGATCCCTTGGTAATAGCCGAATTGCCAGACTTAATCTGAATAATGCGAAGTCGCAGCATCGTCCTTCATCTATAAAAGGTGATTTGCTTCATATACAGTTGTTGTTGACATAACCATGTAGGAGTTAAAGTTTTGACTTGGTGATGGTTATTACTAATAATTCTTAAGCCTAAATTAGATATAACAATCTCTAGGCAACAGATGTTTTGATCAGTATTATTTTTTAGTTTCTTAGATTAAAAATGTGTTGAATAAAAAATAAAAAAAATATCTGTAGTTGCTGAATTTCTGGGAGTAAGTAAACATAATCATTGTAAAATGTTGACTGACTACTAAGTAACAGGTTATTTCAGAAATAATTCTGAGATTTGTAGCCATTTTATAGTCAAACATTTAAATATTGAATTACTGGGCAGGATAGGTAAACATGAAGGTTAGAGTAGAAGATCACATTGCACGACTACAGCTCTATATTGTTTGAAGTGTCTCTCAAAGTCTTTATATGAACAAAAACACAGCTGGAGAAACAGAAAACACAAATTTTATTAAAGGTCTTAATTTAAACTTTATAAGGATCATTTGCAACATACCCTTTTTAACAATCTCTTTAAAACAGTTTGTTACACGCTTCTGACAATAATTCTTTTGAGTTCTCACTGAAATGTGTAAAAAAAAAATTGTGAATAAAACTCTTCTTAAATGGGAAGAGTCCACAGCTGCATTCATTACTTTTGGGAATTCAGAACCTGGCCACCAGGAGGAGGCAAAGTCACCCCAGCCAAAGGCTTAAATACCTCCCCCACTTCCCTCACCCCCCAGTCATTTGTTGCCTTTCATCACAGGATGTTGGCAGAGAAGTGTCAGAAGATTGAAGATAGTCTCTTATGGAGGGTAGTACTCTTTGAAATGGGACTGGAGTTTTAAGTAATCCTGTCAGACTCTCAGTGAGAGCATGGATGAAAGTTAGAGCCCGGAGATGCAGGGAGAGTCTTTCTGCGAACCCATCCCGACTCATATTAACAGGCTCCTTGGCAATCGGCGTTGGCGAGTTTCGCTGCCTGCCTTTATTCACTCAAGTCCATGTCAGAAGAGAGGCTACTATCTGTCACACTTGAAGGGCCGTGTTCCTGTTCCACGTCGCAGATTCCGGTAAGATCGTTTCATTTTATTTCGATATGTACATGTAATGTTAATGAAAGAAGTCAGGGTCCCAGTGGGACTCCTTTATTTTAAGGAATCAAGGGTTAATATCTCCTGAGTGGGGGTTATTTAACAGGGGGGACTTTAATCATGTTTGTTATGTGATTCTGTCTGCTAATGTGTAGTGATACTCGGCTCATGGCTATTCGGAACATAACGGCCTTATCAGATGATCTCTTTAGATTTACACGCCCTTTTTTGTGACTTGCATGGTGCACCTCGTGACCAGGTGCGCTTACGTTGTATTTCTTCTGTATTCTGACTGAGTGCGACGGAGAGAGTTTGCTCGTTAGTTGTCTGGTTCACAGGAGGTGATGAGTGCCCCAGCCTTTGGGGGTGTAAAAAAGGGTGCCGTTTAGTGTTTGTCCATATTTGCAATCCCAAAGTTATGGAGGATTCTGATTTTTTTTTTTAGACACGGATATCTCCGATTCGGAGAATGCGTCTTGCGAAGAATATGAAATGGCCCGGGTTATCCATGCCCATCAGTTATGTTCCGTTTGTCGTTGCGTGCCCCAGAACCTTCTTTTGCTACGCAAGCAGTTGTCCCTATGGCCGTCCCTCCGGAAAGGCGACTTGTTTCCTCCAGAGGTTACAACACAGTTCCGCATGGCCATATCTATGGCGCTGGCTCATTTATATTTCCCAAGTGAAATATTTTTAAGGTACTGTCCCTGTTCTGTCAACCAGGGCCTGTCGGGCGTGAGATCGCCTGATTCAGTTCGGCCTTCTGGGGAAGCGATGGCTTCAGGGGCCCCTACCTCGGGGCCGGGGTCGTCCATCGATCCGGCGAGAGATCATTTTGCCTTCCGTTATAGGCTGGCACTTCTTCGTGTCCTACTAAGGCATGTTTTGGCAGTGCTGGAGGATTCTACTCCTAGTGGGCCGAGGGATCCTCGGCATTCTATGCCGGATGGCAAGCTGGGTTAGACGTTTGGGGATGAAGCCAATCTCCTTGACATCTGAGTCTTTCTTTCTTTTATGTATCGGTTCCAGTTCTGAGCTGGGAGAATGGGGCCTATGATCAACTGGTCCGGGTGGCGTGCCCATTCTCCTTGGGCGTTCACCCGTGGGTGCTTCCTTTTATTTTAATCTGGTTAGGATGTGTTTGATTTGTTTTAAAGAGCTCATGTCTAATATAATTTTCATTTTGGGAACGTTCTTTCTCTGGAACTGATACTTGCGATTTTGTGGTCGTGTGTGCACTTCCTTGGAAGTTGTGCATGTTTTGATAAGAACATAGTTATGTTTCTTGTTCATATTATCGAACCTTCAGGTTGATTTTTCTTGGACCGTTGGACAGTTCTGAAGTGCTCTTGTACCAGGCAGGTACTGGTCGGGCGCTGGCTGCTGTTCCTTGCGGTTCTTGTCACCCTTGTGGTGATGATATCCTGTCGGACTGTCACTTTGGCCTATTGATGAGGGCTGCGAGCTCGGATCCTTCTACAACGTAGGGGCCTAGTGTTTAGACCCAACGCTTCTGAAAGGAAGGTTGTGAGCTCCAATATAAGTTGGCCTTTTCTTGCAATTTGCTTTGAATACGTGACCAACTTTTTAAAGCTTCATCATGGTTTCTAGAGGTCCTTTTGGACTCGGAACCATGGTTCTCCATTCCTTTTAGAGTTTGGAGATGTGGTTGACCTCCAGAAGTCTGGAATACCGGTTTGGAAGATTTGTGTTTTCACTTTCGGTATCTCTCCTTTTGCGGTGGCAGAGACTCCTTTTTTCCCTTCTTGGGTTGGGTCATCTATGTCTGGAAGTGCGGGTATGTCCCTCTTCTTTTTTTCTGTATCTCGCTTGCTCTAGTACTTGGAGCACAGTTGTGTGAATCACCCCGTTTTTTTCTACCAGGAACTGCGAGGCTCCCATTGTTATTCCTGTTACTGGGATTTCCGGGAGACTGATCCTGTAAGGATCTCTGGAGATTTGTCTTCTCAATCTAAGAGCTGTCCCTTGTAATCCTGTGGTCTTTAGACTCTCAGGTGCTATCCTTCGACCTTATAGCAGATCTAGCCCTTTGGGCTTGCAGGTAGGTGGTCGGATGTCAGATACAGACCTTCTCCCCCTTTTGGGTGTCAAGAAAATGGGTTTTATTGATCTACACCGGAGTATAGATACAGTAGTCAAGCCTGTCTACAAAGGATTCTCTTAATATCCAATAGTACTGGTTGTCATTTTCTTAAACCCGTTAAGAGTTTTTTCAGACTCTTTAGTTTGAGGCTGTTGCTGGTACCCTATGTCTACGGACTTTGGATGGTGGAAGGCTCTGTCCTGGGTGCACTCCTAACCATAGGCAGCTTAAGGGTTCCTCAGGAGGTTAGATTTTTCTAACGGTCCTGTTTCTTGAGGACTCTGACTTAGGACCACGTCTTTTGCCTGGAATCGGCATGGGCGGTTCAGTTCAACCTTGGGGTTGGATCTCCCGCGTGTCCCTTTGAAAGGGTTTTTTTGGTTCTCATGAGATATTGATATCTGCCTGAAGTTTGTTTGAGGTCTCTCTGACGGGTCCCTACTTGTCTTCTGAGGCTTCCTTGTAGACTTTCAGTTGTCGTATAACCTAAGCTGGCGGTAATGACCGAAGGGTTTCGCCTCTAGGTAGGGTGTTTACCGTTTTCTCTACTTCCTCTTCTCCTCACCTATGGTGGGGAGATGAGTTTCTTGCATTTGCCTTCCTTTGATTTGAGGCCTGTGGGTCCCTGGGTTTTTTCCGCTAAGGAGGGTTTTTTCCCCTTGCATACTCAAGATCACAGGGCTGGATTCTGGTATTAGGACGTGGTGGGTCTGAGTTCTATCTTCCTTTTAGGGAAAGCAGCCGTGTAGGGGCTCTGGAACCCGAGCACGTAGTTCCTGTCATGGCTCATGGTAGCATGCCAGTTTTAAGTAAGTGGTCTTAGCTCTACTCAGGGGTTTCGCTCCCTTGCAGACCCATTCCTTCTCTTCAGAGGTCTGGGCAGATTTTTGGTACTCTTTGTCTTCGGTCTTTATCAGCCTTTGGGCTGAGACTGTTACCTTGGAGTGAAGGTCAGGGACCGGTCTGCTCTGTTAAGTATTGACCATGTACTTTTATTGAGTCTGTTATCCCTTTCGGTGGGGGGGGGGGGCTCTAGGTGTCCATCTTTCTACTGGTGGCGTCTGCTGCTGGGATAGGATGCTCCTTGGAGTCTGGGTTTTTTCTGGACAGGAGCTATTGCAGATGTTTCTCTGCGAATTCTCGGTGGGATGAGGTGAAGTCCCACTATGGTTTAGGGTCAGCTTTGCAGCCTGGAGATTGGTCATCATGAGTTCTTGTTTAGAGTTGGCTCTGTGTTCTAACGGAGAGCTGTTTTTTGTTTTAGCTGCTAGGACAGTTGCCCTGTCTATGCTCCTCTAGTCTGACGGGTTTTTTTTCTTGACTATGATACAATGGGGAATTCAAGGATTTGGAGCACCATAGGTTGTATGGTGCTGTGCCTTGGATCCGGAGGTAGCCTCCTGGTCATCCTAGTGATCGTTTTTTCCTGAGTATGGAATTTTATCTTTCTGCTCCTTGCCCTTCTAGGGCAGTGGTCCTGTAGCAACCTTGGGTTTGCTCTAAGTTTTGCTTTTGAGTTTTCTTTCTTACCTTGTTGGATGGTCCTTTTGGGTCTCTTATTGGGTCCTCTGTTTTCCCTCTCGGGGGTAGATAGAGGTTCTTGTCCTTTAGGTTGGTGGTACGCTTTGTGGGAGTCAAGAACCGCAGGGCCGGCTCCTCTGAGGCTTTTGTGCTCAGCGGACTCTAGGGATTTTGAGTGGTCCCTAGCAAGGCTTTGCAGGTTGTGTAACTGATGAGCAGTTACCTGGGCTTCCGTTTTCTTTCCCCTTTGTCGTTTTCAGTTTTTTCTTCCTACTGTTCCTTGTTCCCTTGGCAGAATGACTGGGGGATGAGGGAAGTGGGGGAGATATTTAAGCCTTTGGCTGGGGTTCTGAATCCCCAAAAGTAATGAATGCAGTTGTGGACTCTTCCCGTCAGAAGAAAAGAAAATCAGGCAAGAATAATTTAAGGTTTTATTTTATTTTATTTTTTATTATGACCATTATATGACCATTTTATTTCTTTCTATATAATATGATGGGGAACTAAAACGATCATACGTTACACTGAAAACCCTAAAAGAAGAGCTTAATGAACAACAAAACACAATTTGGACCAACACTAAATGGCACCTTTTTTACACCCCCAATGGCTGGGGCGCTCACCACCTCCTGTGAACCAGACAACTAACGAGCAGACTCTCTGTCGCCACTCGGTCAGAATACGGAAGTGGAATTCAATGATAATATAATATCAGAAAACATGATATCCGAAAACATGAGAAATATCAGAAACCATAATATCAGAAAACATGAGCAATAACGCACTTATGACATTCAGGTGGTGCACATAATTTGTTGGGTCCCCAAAGGTAACTCAGTCATGTAGTAGTAATATACATACATATGCATAATGATTTGATGATAGAAAGATGAATCTGCACTAATAAAAGGCTTCCCTGCATTAGGATTATGCACATTTTGCACATGCTTATGTTTAGATTGCCTGCTATGGTCCCCCAAAGCACTTGGGCCCTGGTGCCACCACACCTGCTGCAGTAATGGTAGTTCTGCCCCTGATATATATATTGTCAAGAAGTTTACAGCCCATGTCACTGTAGCTTATCTCCCTGGTAGTGGACAAAAGAGATAGACATTGATCAAAGATTGCAACGAAGGATTGTTCGAATGGTGGATAAAGAACCTTGATCATCTTCCAGACAAATTCAAGCTGACTTTCAGGCACAGGGTAAAAATGTGTCAGCTAGCACTATATGTCACCATATGAATGAAAAGGGGCGCTATGGTAGGAGACCTAGGAGGACCCCACTGCTGACACAGAAACATAAAAATCCAGATTGGAGTTTGCCAAAACTTACCTGTGGAAGCCAAAATCTTTTTGGGAGAATGTGCTGTGGACAGACAAAACAAAATTACAGCTTTTTGGTAAAGCCCATCTTTTTTTTTTTTTTTTTTTTTTTTTTGAGTTTCAAAAGAGCTTTATTTAGTTTGTCATTCTTACAGGTAATAATATGCATACAATGAAAGAAGGTAACAAAACATAAACAAGATTAGCAAATCAAGGACTCATAACATCCTTTAGTTGATCTAAAACATACTTTTTGAGATGTATAATGAGTAGTACACAAAAATTCCGTATGTATAACGGTTAGTTTGAAACATATAGTGAGGTTTTGTAAAACAGATGGGGGAGAACTAAGAAGTTCCCTCCCGGGCGGAAAAGAAGGGGGGGATAAAAGAATAGAAATAAGAAGGGTGTAGGAGGAGCAGGGAGTTTGGGGAGTATATCATTAAGCTAGAGTAGTCTCGTCGAAAGGGAGAAGGTTAATTCTGGGGGAGTCTATCTCTAGCTCAAGCACCCTAGTCTGTCCAGAAGGGCTAGGAGGAAGAGAGGACATTGGGTCTCCAAGTAGTGTCGTAAATAACTTGCCAGAGTTGCCTAGATTGTAAAATATACTTTTTTCCATAGTGTATAGGTAAGCCATATAAGAGCAAACTCTCGCCCAGCTGGGGGGGGATTCTGACTTCCAGTCAGAGGCTATCAGGTGTTTGATGGTCATGAATAGGTAGATACTTATGCAAGCATGATGTTTGGGAATGGAATGAGTGCCTATGTGTAGGAGGGCTACTGCCGGAGAATTATGTAGGGAAATTCCTAATTTGGGAAGGACTCTGAAACATTTAAGCCACAGGGGGCGTATTTTGGGACATTCCCACCAGATGTGTAGGGAGTCCCCTCTCTGACCACAACCTCTCCAACAGTACGGGGATGTACCAGGATATATTTTAGCTAGCCTGGTGGGCACATAGTACCAATGAGCCATCAGCTTATAAAAAGTTTCAAAAAGGGTGATACAATGTATAGTTTTTTTAGTTCGTTCAAGCGCCTGTTCCCAATCGGTTGCTGTAAAAGTTCTGCTCAGGAAGGATCCCCACTTTACTAGGTGTGGGGCTAGGTCTGAGGATGGTTCAGAGTTCAGCAGGGTGTAATGCCTGGAGAGGGGACTGTGGAGCCTCTCACCCTGTTTCCAGGTGGACTCCCACAAGGTTAAGGGCCGATTTGATTGAGGTTTAAAGCCCCAGGAGATCAAAAAGTTTTTAACTCTAAGATATTCAAATTTCAGAATGTGGCGCAATGCACCGTCTGCTCCGAGCTGTGTGTCAGTCTTGAATCCACATTCTGGTGTCGGAAGCCAAAGATCCGAAACCGTCAGTATTCCCAACTGGGACCATTTGGATGGATGGGCGTCCTGTAGTCCCACTAGTAGGCCGGGCAAGGAGGCTATGGGAGAGGGGTGGGGAGCAATCTGTGCGGAGTGGCGGATTTTATCCCAGAATTGCAGGCATTCCCAGATCAGGTCACGTAGGGTTAGGTTGAAGGGTAAGGAGGCCTGCTCAATAGACTTCCATTTAGAAGAAGACTGTGAGACTCCCCATTGGGAGACATGGGTGAGCATGGCACCCTCATAGTATTTTACTATCGAGGGAGAGCCCAGACCTCCCTGTGACCGAGGCAACTGTAATATTCTCTGCGCCACCCTTGGGGGTTTACCCTGCCAGATGTGCTTAGTAACCTCGCTCTGAAACTGTAGTAAGATATGCCTGGGAACTTTGATTGGTAGACATCGGAATAAATATGTGAGTCGAGGAAGGAAGGACATTTTTAGGGCAGCGATTCGTCCAAGCCAAGAAACCTGGGAAAGGTTCCACTTCTCGTTAAGGGAACGAAGGTCTGACAATAGGGGGAGGTAGTTGTCCCTGATGACCAGAGGGAAGTCGTTGGACAGTCTAACTCCTAAGTGGGTCACTGAGGATTCCGACCATTTATACGGGTATTTAATCTTTAAGGGGGCAATGTACGAATTCTGAAAGCCTTGGGTGTAGATCTCAGTTTTAGAGATATTAAGTTTATAATGAGAGTGAGCACCAAACTCCCTGACTAATAGTAGGAGTCTAGGCAGGGTGGTCGCGAGGTCTGACGAGAACAGGGTAATGTCGTCAGCAAATAGAGCTATGTTGTGTTTCGTGCCACATAGGGTGATGCCACTCATGTGTGGGTCAAGTCTGATTTTTTCTGCCAACGGCTCAATGGCCAGTGCGAAAAGGAGGGGCGATAGGGGGCAGCCCTGCCTAGTCCCGTTGGAAATCTGAAAGGGGGGAGTTTGGAAGCCGACACCCCTTACCGAAGCGGAGGGAGTAGAGTATAAAGCTTTAATTGCGCCCAACAGGGAACTTGGGAACTTAAGGGTGTTAAGTACTTCCCAGAGGAATCGCCATCTCACCCGATCAAAGGCCTTTTCTGCATCTAATGATATGATTGCTACGGGTTTGTTCATACTGGAAGACAGGGCCATAATATTTAAGAGACGTCTGGTGTTATCCGGGCCCTCCCTTTTAGGGATAAATCCCACCTGATCTGGGTTGATCAGAGAGGGGAGAAGGTTGGCAATACGATTGGCTAAGATTTTGGAGAAAAATTTAATATCAGTATTGATTAGTGAGATTGGCCTGTAGCTGGAGCAGAGGGAGGGATCTTTACCAGGTTTTAGTATAGTTACAATGGTGGCTACAAGGAATTCACTCTTGAATTTACCCTCTTCTCTAGCTAGATTAAAGAGTCTAAGGAGTAGGGGGGAGATTTCTTGGTTATAGGTTTTATAGAAGTGTACTGGGAAGCCATCCGGTCCAGGTGATTTGAATGATTTAGAATTTTTAATAACTTGTTGAACTTCTCTAAGAGAGAATGGTAAATTTAGAGTATCACTTTGATCGGGTGAGAGGGATGGAAGATTTAGAGATTTTAAATATTCACGAATGGAATCTTCCGGGGTTACGGGGGGGTTCTCGGATTTTTCAATATTATATAGTTTAGAGTAAAATTCAGCAAAAGATTCCCCTATGTGCGAGGGGATTTTAAGGAGAGAGCCTTCCCTGACAATACCATGTATACGTGAAATACTAGTCCTATTCCTGAGTTTCCTGGCTAAAAGGGTGTCCGCCCTATTGCCCTTATAAAAGTAAAGTTGCTTGAGTTTGGTTAGGTTATTCTGTGTTCTCCGAAGTTCTAGTTGGGAAATGTGGTTTTTAATATCAATTATTTGGGCCGTTAGGGGGGCAGTGGGTTTAGTTCTATTTTGGCCTTCAAGTTCTCTGAGCTTAATGTGAGACTGAGCCAGCGAGAGACCCGCTTGCCTTCTAAGTTTGGCTTGTTCAGATATCATGAAGCCTCTTATGGTTGCTTTAGCAGCTCCCCATAGGGTATCATCAGCTACCTGTGCCTGGTCATTAACTTTAAGGAAATGCCCTATTTCCGTGCGTAGTTTCTCCCTGAAAGGGATATCCTGTAGTAAGTGGTGGGGCATGCGACAGGAGGGTCTAGAGTGGGTGGTATTGGTAGAGATGAGGTCAGTGATAACGCAGTCATGGTCTGACCAATGACAGATTTGGATGGACGCGTTAGTCACTAGGTCTAGAGAGTCTGCTGTGGAGAATATGTAGTCGAGGCGTGAGTATTGTCGGTGTGAGTGTGAATAGTGCGTGTAGTCTCGATCTTGAGTGTGGATAGACCTCCAAATATCAAACAGTCCTGATCCCGTCATGAGGGTACGGAAGTTTGCTGCCAGTCGTTCGTTAGGAGAGAGGGCCCCAGCCTTGTCAGGAGCTGTCCTGTCTAATCTGGGTTCCCAGGTCATATTGAAATCGCCCGAGATAATAACCCTGCCTTGTTGATGTTGAGAAATGATATGAAGTATGTGTTTGAGGCACTTAGGTTGATGAGTGTTGGGTAGGTAAACTGATGCAAGTGTGTAGAGCACATGATTAATGTTACAAATTAGAATTATGCATCTGGCTTGTGGATCTTTAACAGTCAAGATTGGTTCAATGGCTAGCCTCCTGTGAAGGAGGATTGCAGTACCCCTAGCTTTTTTTGTGAATGGAGCGTACTCAATATGTGTATAATCTCTAGAGGAGAGTCTAATCTGTTCGTCTTTGAGCCAATGAGTCTCCTGTAGGAACACCACATCAGGGTTGTGGTGTTTCAGAGAGCGCAGTAAAAGACTTCTCTTAAAGGGAGTATTAAGTCCTCTTACATTTTGAGTAAGAAACCTCAAAGGAGAGCCTGTCATAGATAGTAATGATTAAGAATTGTAGGGAAGGAGGAAGAGGTTCTGGGTCAGGGGGACAGAAAGGGGGAGAGAGAAAGGGAGGGTAAGTAAGTAGGTAAGAAGGGCACTAGGAAGTGCCTCTGGAGTGGTGGAAGTAGTCCACCGCAGATGAGCCCTAGAGTGGGCTTCAGTTGGGGGGTCGAGAACAGAACTCCGGAGCTAGCACAACGGAGTAGGAACGTCAGCCCCGCTCTAAGAATAATTTTATCAGAGTATAAAGTGCTTAAACCTTAATAAACATAAAACAGCAAGTAGCATAACTTATCATAACTTATTATATATAACTTATTCCATAAGTAAACAATTTAACATATCAAAAGGTCTCCCTACAGCCCCATCTTGGCAGAGATGTAGGCCAGGTAGCGAGAACCACCAGGAGAGACCCCAGGGTCAACTAACTTCTGAGCCAGGACTCATGATTTCCGCAAAAATCTATTCGGTGGACTCAGAGTGTCCCATAGGAGGCTGTGAATGTTGTGTCTTAGGCCTTTTTATTCTCTGTTCTTTTGTCGACCATTCAGGGGCTGAGGCTCTCAGGGCATTTTGGGGTTGAGCCCGGGTATTGAGAGGGTCCACAAGAAGACCCCATGAGGCCAGTAGTGTTGTACCCTGAGATGGTGTAGTGACGGTTATGGTTTGGTTGTCCTTGGTGATTATGAGCCTAGTTGAGAACCCCCAGCGGTATCGGTAATTAGCCTTGCGCAAAGCAGTGGTCACTGAATGGAAGTGTCGACGTTGCTGAAGAGTATGTGCAGAAAGGTCAGGTAAGATCTGTATCCCCTCAAATCTACTACTTAAACTTGGTTTACGGTAAGCAGCCTGAAGGAGGCGATCTTTATATAAATAACTGTGAAAGCACACCACAATGTCTCTCGGCTTGTCGGAGCTCACTGATCTGGGGCGCAATGCTCTGTGCGCTCTCTCCATTGTGCTAGTTAGGCCTTCAGGGGTGCCTATGAGCTCTTTGAAGAGGTCTTGCAGGTAGCCTTGGATATCCGCTGAGGTCACTGTTTCCGGAACCCCTCTAAATCTGATATTACTTCGTCTCGATCTGTCTTCCATGTCAGCTAATTTGGATTCTAGCTGCGAGATCTGCTCAGCAAGATTTTCAGCGTAGGCCAGGATGTTGGATTGGTCCACAGCCTGATCATCTTGCTTACGCTCCAGAGCATCAACTCTGTCACCAATTTCCGAAATTTCCTTCTTGAGCTCCGCAGAACTGCGCTGAATTTCTTGGGTGATGGACTTGGTCTGAATGGCTAGAAGTTTCTTAAGTGATGATTCTGTGATATAATGTTGGGAAGAAGATGCAGAATGTTGACTAGATTGGGACTCTTCGTCTTGGGAGTCCTGTTCGCTCATCTCACCTCCTGGTTGGGGTGGGGGTTCCTTGGTTATGTGGGTGAAGTGATCAAAGACTGTTTTCCTAGGTTTGGGGTTGGATTTTGAATGCTTCTTTATCATGTGAGGCATCTTATATGCAGATAGGCAGATATCCAGCGGAAACAATAGGCAGTCTCTGGGGGCCCAAGATAGTGTCCTGCTGTTTTGGAGGGAATTCAAAGGTTATACATACTAAAGCAAAGCACTTAATTTACATGACACCTGTCTCGTAGTTAGAGCGGGGCTGAGTCACATTTAAAGAGGAAGAGTTACATTAGTACAGATATGTGTTGCAGCTACCCAAGTCCCCCACCTCAGGGAAAGAGGGATACGACCCGAAGGAAGGAAAAAAGGAAGTTGGAGGTGACCCACCCGGACTGGCCGGGCGGGAGCGGGGAGGTGAGGGGTTAAATAGCAACAGTCAGAAAAAAAAAAAGAAAAAAAAAAGAAAGAAAAAACAGATATGTCACAAATAGTTATACACAGGGCCTGTGGATGAAGATACAGCTGTTATATGGGGTTACTGAGAGCAATAAAACAATAAACAAGACCCCGGAGGGGTAGAGAAAAACAGCTAGTTAAGGGTTATAGTGAAGCCTGTGGAAGGAAAGAGTTGTTATTAAATGACATTACACCATAGGCATTACGCCTAAGGACAATTGCACTGACGCAGCAGCCTTTCACATTTGTTCTGATGTTAAAAGTCCAGATTTTAGTTCCAGAATTTTCAAAAAGAAAAGAAAAAAAAAAGTTGGAGTGACAGTGAAGTGGCAATGGCAGAGTCATCCAGGTTAGCTGGCAGTGTTAGAAATGGTGCCAGGCATTAATTAGGGATGAAATCAGTTATCTTCCTCCCCAAATATAGAATGCGAGGGGATAAGGGTCTCTAGCGTGATACAGGATAATCCTGCTCTATTTCTTTGTAGGTTGCCAGATGGGGGATACAGCCATAAGGTGAACAGGGGTTAGTTGAGATATGCTGCAGCAAGTATGTCTGGAATATATATCTCCTTGGGCAGGGAGCAGGGTATTTATAACTATAAAAAAGGCACCTGAGGTAAAAAGGGGACTGTTTCTTTCAATTTCTCCCCACTGTATGAGTGCGGGAGAGAATAGGATTGTAGCAGTAACAGGTATGTAGGGGCTGAGGCCTGCAAAACGGAGGAACGGATACTTTGGTGCACAAAACAAGATTTGAGTAAAAGTTCCTTACCCTGTCTGGAAGCTGGTCAGTGCTGTAATGTAGGCTCAACAGAGAAGAGTTCTCCCTCCTGTTGGTGTGAGACACCGGTTACTGCGGGTGAGAGGGGTCTTCTGGGCCCAAGATGGCGGATATTCGCGCCCTTTTTAGCTTTCCCCCCTGGATGGTGTGCGAGGGGTCCGACAGAGGCAGAGGTCCCCGGCCAGACTAGCCAGGACCTCCGTGTCAGCAGCTGTAAGCAGGTAGGGTTAGATGAGCGCTCCGGTGCTGGATCTGAGTGCTCCGAAAGCGTTGAGGCCCTCCGGAACCTCCGAGCAGGGTGCTCGAGTAGAGAGTAGGCTCCCAGGATGAGGCGGTACCTCCGCTAGCGCGCTCCGGAGCGGATCCCCGGCCCTCCGGAGCGGTAACAAGCGGGTACGAGCAGCGGCAAACAGGAGAGGTAACGTACCCCAGCAGACCCTCCGGAGTGGAGCCCCAACCCTCCGGAACAATGGGTACAGGTACAAACTGGAGAGGGGTTCGCTGGGATCGGTCTTCGCCGGCTAGGCAGTAGCAGTTGGGTGCAGGCTGCAGGAGGAGGAAGGGTGGTCCTAGGTTGAGGTGGTGGGACCCGGAGTGGATCCCCAATCCTCCGGTAGGGAAATAACAGAGCCTGATCTTTCTTCAGGTATAGGAGGCCCAACACCCAGCTCAGTAATTGCTCCGCTCCTGGGAGACTTCTGTAAAATGGCGGATCGCTCCAAATTTGTTAGTCGTTTGAGGGTGATCTCCTGCTATATTACTTAGTCGTGACCGGTATTATGGCCTCAGGGGTGTTTAAAGGCCTTTGGAGTGACCTTCCGGCCCGGAGTAGGCCGCAGCCTCGGACTTTCCCAGTTTTCCTCTGGTACTCAGGTCCGGATCGGGAACCACCTTCTAAAAGGATGAAATTTGCAGGGTAAATTCGGGTGTGCAGGCTAAGGATACTACCCTGTGCTTAAGGATGGCCTTGCTGGACTTATCAAAATAGCTTTTTTGTCAGTTTTTAATCCGTTTTATCAGGAGCTCCTCACAAACACTTCTGCATCGATGGCTGGCTAGCTCCGCCCCCTAAAGCCCATCATTTTACTGTTTTCAGAAAAAGAAATGAGGCTTTTACAGAAAAGAATACTGTTCCTACAGTCAAACAAGGTGGAGATTTACTGATGTTTTGAGGTTGCTTTGCTGCTTCAGGCACTGGATATCTTGACTGTGTGCATGGCATTATGAAATCTGAAGACTACCAAAGAATTCTGTGGTGCAATGTAGGGCCCAGTGTCGGAAAGTTAGGTCTCCGTCAGAGGTCATGGGTCTTACAGCAGGACAATGACCCAAAGCACACGTCAAAAAGCACCCAGAAATAGTTTAAGACAAAGGGCTGGAGAGTACTAAATTGACAAGCATTGAGTCCAGATCTCAATCCCATAGAGTACATGTGGAGAGATCTCAAAACGGCAGTTGGGAAAAGGAACCCTTCCAATCTGAGAGACCTGGAGCAGTTGGTGAAAGAGTGGTCCAAAATTCCAGTAGAGAGGTGTAAGAAACTCATTGATGGTTACAGGAAGCGATTGATTTCCAGGGGGCGTGCTACCAAATATTGAATTGAGGGTGCCAATAATTTTGTCCAGTCCATTTTTAGAGCTTTGCGTGGAAGGTGTAATTTTCTTTGGTGGGGGGGGGGGGTTCTCAATTTTTTTGTGTCATACCAATACAAACAAAAAAAATAAACATGAGAATGCCTAAACATTGGTAATTGCAACAATTTTCTGGGCGACTAGGTGCATTATCTGACAGAAATGCAGGGGTGCCAATATTTTTGGCCATGACTGTGTGTGTATATGTGTGTGTGTGTATTTTTATATATATATATATATATATATATATATATATATATATATATATATATATATATATATAATACCGTCCTCTTTACTGTGTTACTCTCCTTAGGGACAGCTGCCTGGGTGCAAAGATAATTCAAATATTCCTTGCAAATAAATGCACTCTCAGGCCTTTTTCAAGTGAACAATCAAAGCTTTCTTTAATGAAACGTTTTCGGGGATGTTTTCCCCTTCATCAGCATGACAAAATGTGACAAAGCAAACAAATTTATACACGTGTATATACAACAAACAATTCCCACCTGTGTTAAATCAGTGAAAGTGCGGCAAAAACTATCCGTGGAACGCATAACTTGCGTTCCACCATTGCTAACCCGGAAGTGTCTACTTCTACTACATCCGGTAGGTTACGTCAAATATTATACACCTTTTTAGTATGTATGTATTATTTAAATCAGGGGTGTCCAAACTTTGCTCTCCAGAGGTTTTGGAACTACATTTCCAATGATGCTCAGCCAGCATTTTATCTAGCTGAGCATCATGGGAAATGTAGTTCCAAAACCTCTGGAGAGCAAAGTTTGGACACCCCTGATTTAAATCATATGTGTCAATGTTATGCATCAAATTCATATTATTACTATATACATGTGCTACTTATTCTTTTGCATCCCCTCGATGCTTAAATAAATAAATACTTGTAGTGCACTATCGGTGTTATCATTTCCTACTTATGTTTGTCACTTATATTACGTTAATTATCTCTAAACAACACACTACTTGTACCCCGCTCTTATCATTTTTTGTAACACTGATAGGGTCTCTGTTTTTTTCATTGTGATGAATATACTTACTACGCTGATTGTGTTGCGTGTTTTGTTATTCTGGTGGTCATGGTAACATCCTTCTGCCGGAACTATTTGGCGTAGGGATCCTACGTTGTACTATTTTTTATGGCGCTATGTTGTTATGCATATGTTCCGTTCTTATTCTCAGTATAGGTGCTGTGTTCATACTAATATTGTTCTATCAATCTGACCCACATATACTAATCTAGTTACAACTTTCATACACCACTTTGCACTATATATATCATGTATATATTGACACAAATTAAAAATGGAAAAAATAAAAGCGCTCATATAGATTGGAGACACACTACGAGGCATGGCCAGTGGTAAACCCTAGTATGCTTTGGTAGTTTGGCGAACTTGTCCCCAGTGGGGGTGAGCTATCTAACATACACCAAAAACCTGAGTAGGAGGGAGACACCTAGGTGCCACCCACCACTCAGGATACAAGTGGTCCACGAAGGCAAATTGCGCTTCTTATACATTTTATCTCCTATATCTATATAAAAATGAGCTGAAGACGAAAAAGATGCAGGTAGTAGGAACGGTTCCTTTCAATGAATGATCACATATAAAAGATAGTGGATGGTGCACACCAAGAAAGAGAAGAAATAGTTCTATAACACCAAGATAAGAGGGGAAGCAAAATAACATAAGAACTGTATAAGAGATACAATTTGAACTCCCAAGACATGATTCTATTCAAACATTTAGTCAATTTATACTTATATCATCAGGGGCCAATCCTGCAGTAGTACATAGTAGCCAATATAGTAGTGCATAATTGTTAGTATGTATACTAGCATTTTATCTGTTACTTTTTATTTTTTCCATTTTTAATTTGTGTCAATATATACATGATATATATAGTGCAAAGTGGTGTATGAAAGTTGTAACTAGATTAGTATATGTGGGTCAGATTAATAGAACAATATTAGTATTAACACAGCACCTATACTGAGAATAAGAACGGAACATATGCATAACAACATAGAGCCCTAAAAAATAGTACAACGTAGGATCCCTACACCACATAGTTCCGGCAGAAGGATGTTACCATGACCACCAGAATAACAAAACACGCAACACAATCAGCGTAGTAAGTATATTCATCACAATGAAAAAAACAGAGACCCGATCAGTGTTACAAAAATGATAAGAGCGGGGTACAAGTAGTGTGTTGTTTAGAGATAATTAACGTAATATAAGTGACAAACATAAGTAGGAAATAATAACACCGATAGTGCGCTACAAGTATTTATTTATTTATTTAAGCATCGAGGGGATGCAAAAGAATAAGTAGCACATGTATATAGTAATAATATGAATTTGATGCATAACATTGACACATGTGATTTAAATAATACATACATACTAAAAAGGTGTATAATATTTGACGTAACCTACCGGATGTAGTAGAAGTAGACACTTCCGGGTTAGGAATGGTGGAACGCAAGGTATGCGTTCCACGGATAGTTTTTGCCGCACTTTCACTGATTTAACACAGGTGGGAATTGTTTGTTGTGTATACACATGTGTATAAATTTGTTTGCTTTGTCACATTTTGGTCATGCTGATGAAGGGGAAAACATCCCCGAAAACGTTTCATTAAAGAAAGCTTTGATTGTTCACTTGAAAAAGGCCTGAGAGTGCATTTATTTGCAAGGAATATATATATATATATATATATATATATATATATATATATATATATATATATATATATATATATATATAAAAAAATTTAAGGTAATTTCCCCTTAATCATTTTTTTTAAATCTATTTGTAATTATGCTTTCTTTTCACACTTTCACATTTATTTTTTTATGCAGGTTGGCATGATAGCGTATGTTACAAACAGGGTCTTTGCTTAGGCCAGATATTTCTATTATTAATGTCACTGCTGGTTTAACTTCCTGATTATCTAGTCTTTTAGCAGAAAAGTAAAAAGTCCAGCACACTGTGGAAATATTGGGTGCAAGCTATAGCAGGGCACTGCACAACCCTGTATCAATATCCAAAGTTCAAAGAATAGCAGCACTCCAACAAGTAATATTTACCAAATCTTTATTGCAGCCAGGAGCACAAAAAACAGCAGCAACGTTCCGGACTACATGTCCTTAATCATGCTATACATATATCACTTCCTCTTTCACCTTATATACCCTAAAGGACACACCAATCTTAAATCAATTAACTCTCAATAAACCACAAACATTTTTAGATTTTTTACATGGCATATGCAGATATCCTAACAATTTAATTAAAATAGCTATATACACAATATCACATCTTCACTTTTTCTAAGCAAAAGAGAAATTAATACAATACACAGTCATTTGGAGAAATCAATATACATCAAAGAACAAAAATTATTTTTAATGTTTTACAGAAATTCAAAATCTTTTAATGTGTAGTAATAACTATTCTTTGAGAATGTCATTTTCATAGAATAGTTATTATTCCTTCCTTGTGTCATAATCCTCCTAAGAAGGAGCGTCTGTTACATAATTTGGACGTGGTCCGTGCTTTGAAGTTCTACTTACAGGCAACTAAGGAAACAACAGAAAAATTTATTTCTCATCGAGAACCCAGAGGTTAATTGGGACTCAGAGCATTCCAGAAGTCTTAGGACTAAATGTCCCAATTTGATAAACAAATCTTTAGTGCTCTTGTCTAAGAGACCACAGGTCCCAGATTTTCCAGTATGAATCTATTCTATTCAAATGTTGGTAGAATCCTCGGTCCATTGAAGCATAAAAGTCTATAGTTTACTTAATATTAGTCATTGCAGTTGAGTTAGCCTGCATCCATTTTCTAGCTATTGAGATTTTAGTGGCAACAAAGATGAAAACAGCCAACTGTTTCTGAGTTTTGGGCATTCGTTGTGGAAAGATATTAAGTAGGGCCACCCCAGGTTCCCTGGAAAGCAGGATCCCCGCCGAACTGCACAGCTGAAACACCTCCTCCCATAGTTTCCCAATCTTCGGGCAAGACCACCAGATATGGAGATCCGAGCCTATTTGTCCACAGTTCCTCCAGCATAGAGGCGAGTGTGATGGAGACATCTGGGCCAGTCTAAATGGAGTATAATGCCTTGCTCTACCATTTTGGCTTGGCTACATCTCCAAGAGTTTTCACAATGGTTCTTTGTGCCCTATTGTCTGTGATCAGAGCTCAGGGTATTGCAGTGTTTCCGTACCTGGGCAACATCTTGGTTCAAGCTTTGTCTTTTCCTTCAAGCAGAATCACGTACCAACCGACTCTTGTTGTTTCTCTTGTAAGGTGTATCCAGTCCACGGATCATCCATTACTTTTGGGATATTCTCCTTCCCAACAGGAAGTTGCAAGAGGATCACCCACAGCAGAGCTGCTATATAGCTCCTCCCCTAACTGCCATATCCAGTCATTCTCTTGCAACTCTCAACAAGCATGGAGGTAGTAAGAGAGAAGTGGTGTAACGTAGTTGTTTTTTTTTTTCTTCAATCAAAAGTTTGTTATTTTTAAATGGTACCGGAGTTGTACTATTTTGTCCCAGGCAGAAAATAGAAGAAGAATCTGCCTGTGATTTCTATGATCTTAGCAGGTTGTAACTAAGATCCATTGCTGTTCTCACACATGACTGAAGAGAGAGGTAACTTCAGCGGGGGAATGGCGTGCAGGTTATCCTGCTATGAGGTATGTGCAGTTAAAAATTTTTCTAGAAGATGTGAATGCTAGAAAATGCTGCTGATACCAGATTTATGTAAGGTAAGCCTGAATACAGTGATTTGTATCATGCTTACTTTCTGAGGTAATACTCTTATAGATTTGCAATATAAAACATTTGCTGGCATGTTTAAATGTTTTTATATATACTTTGGTGATAAAACTTTATTGGGGCCTAGTTTTTTTCCACATGGCTGGCTTAAATTTGCCTAGAAACAGTTTCCTGAGGCTTTCCACTGTGTTACTATGAGTGGGAGGGGCCTAATTTAGCGCTCTTTTGCGCAGTAACTTTTACAGACTGAGACATCCAGCTTCCTCCAGGAGTCCCCTGAATGCTATAGGACCTCTCTCAAGGGCTCTTAGGCTTTCCAAAATCGTTTGTTGGGGAAGGTAGGCCCACAGCAAGGCTGTGGCAGTTTGGTGTGACTGTTAAAAAAAAAGGTCTATCGTTTTTTTGATCCGTTTTTTGAACTAAGGGGTTAATCATCCATTTGCAAGTGGGTGCAATGCTCTGTTAGCTTATTATACACACTGTAAAAATTTCGTTTGATTTACTGCTTTTTTTCACTGTTTTTCAAATTCGGACAAAATTTGTTTCTCTTAAAGGCACAGTACCGTTTTTATTTTTTGCTTGTTAACTTGATTTAAAGTGTTTTCCAAGCTTGCTGGTCTCATTGCTAGTCTGTTTAAACATGTCTGACATAGAGGAAACTCCTTATTCATTATGTTTAGAAGCCATGGTGGAACCCCCTCTTAGAATGTGTACCAAATGTACTGATTTCACTTTAAGTAATAAAGATCATATTCTGTCTTTAAAAAATTTATCACTAGAGGAATCTGACGAGGGGGAAGTTATGCCGACTAACTCGCCCACGTGTCAGACCCTTTGACTCCCGCTCAAGGAACTCACGCTCTAATGGCGCCAAGTACATCTAGTGCGCCCATAGCGTTTACTTTACAAGACATGGCGGCGGTCATGGATAATACCCTGTCAGCGGTATTATCCAGACTACCTGGGTTTAGAGGAAAGCGAGACAGCTCTGGAGTTAGAAGAAATACAGAGCATACTGACGCTTTAAGAGCTATGTCTGATACTCCCTCACAATATACAGAAGCTGAGAAAGGAGAGCTTCTTGTTGTGGGTGATGTTTCTGACTCAGGGAAAAAGATTCAACCTGATTCTGATATGTCTACATTTAAATTTAAGCTTGAACACCTCCACGTGTTGCTCAGGGAGATTTTAGCTGCTCTGAATGACTGTGATACAATTGCAGTGCCAGAAAAATTGTGTAGATTGGACAAATACTATGCAGTGCCGGTGTGCACTGATGTTTTTCCAATACCTAAAAGGTTTACAGAAATTATTACTAAGGAATGGGATAGACCAGGTGTGCCGTTCTCTCCCCCTCCTATTTTTAAGAAAATGTTTCCAATAGATGCCACCACACGAGACTTATGGCAGACAGTCCCTAAGGTGGAGGGAGCAGTTTCTACCCTAGCTAAGCGTACTACTATCCCTGTCGAGGACAGTTGTGCTTTCTCAGATCCAATGGATAAAAAGTTAGAGGGTTACCTTAAGAAAATGTTTATTCAACAAGGTTTTATTCTACAGCCCCTTGCATGCATTGCCCCAGTCACTGCTGCTGCGGCTTTCTGGTTTGAGTCTCTGGAAGAGGCTTTACAGGTAGAGACCCCATTGGATGACATACTTGACAAGCTTAGAGCACTTATGCTAGCCAATTCTTTTGTTTCTGATGCCATTGTTCATTTGACTAAACTAACGGCTAAGAATTCTGGTTTTTCTATTCAAGCGCGCAGGGCGCTATGGCTTAAATCATGGTCAGCTGATGTTACTTCAAAGTCTAAGCTGCTTAACATTCCCTTCAAGGGGCAAACCCTATTCGGGCCTGATTTGAAGGAGATAATTTCTGATATCACTGGAGGAAAAGGTCATGCCCTTCCTCAGGATAGGTCCAAATCAAGGGCCAAACAGACTAATTTTCGTGCCTTTCAAAACTTCAAGGCGAGTACGGCATCCACTTCCTCTAATGCAAAACAAGAGGGAACTTTTGCCCAGTCCAAGTCGGTCTGGAGACCTAACCAGACCTGGAACAAAGGTAAGCAGGCCAAAAAGCCTGCTTCTGCCCCTAAGTCAGCATGAAGTATCAGCCCCCTATCCAGTAACGGATCTAGTAGGGGGCAGACTTTCGCTCTTCGCCCAGGCTTGGGCAAGAGATGTCCAGGATCCCTGGGCGTTGGAAATTGTATCCCAGGGATATCTTCTGGACTTCAAAGCTTCCCCCCCCAAAAGGGAGATTTCACCTTTCACAATTATCTGCAAACCAGATAAAGAGAGAGGCATTCTTACACTGTGTTCAAGACCTCCTAGTTATGGGAGTGATCCATCCTGTTCCACAGGAGGAACAAGGACAGGGATTTTACTCAAATCTGTTTGTGGTTCCCAAAAAAGAGGGAACCTTCAGACCAATTTTAGATCTCAAGATTTTAAACAAATTCCTCAGAGTTCCATCATTCAAGATGGAGACTATTCGTACCATCCTACCTATGATCCAGGAGGGTCAATACATGACTACAGTGGATTTAAAGGATGCTTATCTTCACATTCCGATACACAAAGATCATCATCGGTTTCTCAGGTTTGCCTTCCTGAACAGGCATTACCAGTTTGTAGCTCTTCCCTTTGGGTTAGCTACAGCCCCAAGAATCTTTACAAAGGTTCTGGGGTCACTTCTGGCGGTCCTAAGACCGCGGGGCATAGCAGTGGCCCCTTATTTAGACGACATTCTGATACAGGCGTCAAATTTCCAAACTGCCAAGTCTCATACGGACATAGTTCTGGCATTTCTGAGGTCGCATGGGTGGAAGGTGAACGAGGAAAAGAGTTCTCTATCCCCTCTCACAAGAGTCTCCTTTCTGGGAACTCTAATAGATTCTGTAGAAATGAGGATTTACCTGACGGAATCCAGGTTATCAAAACTTCTAAATTCCTGCCGTGTTCTTTATTCCACTTCTCGCCCTTCGGTGGCTCAGTGTATGGAAGTAATCGGCTTAATGGTAGCGGCAATGGACATAGTGCCGTTTGCACGTCTACATCTCAGACCGCTGCAACTATGCATACTCAGTCAGTGGAATGGGGATTACACAGATTTGTCCCCTCTACTAAATCTGGATCAAGAGACCAGGGATTCTCTTCTCTGGTGGCTATCTCAGGCCCATCTGTCCAAGGGAATGACCTTTCGCAGGCCAGATTGGACAATTGTAACGACAGATGCCAGCCTTCTAGGCTGGGGGGCAGTCTGGAACTCTCTGAAGGCTCAGGGATCGTGGACTCAGGAGGAGACACTCCTTCCAATAAACATTCTGGAACTGAGAGCGATATTCAATGCTCTTCAGGCTTGGCCTCAGCGACAATGAGGTTCATCAGATTTCAGTCGGACAACATCACGACGGTGGCTTACATCAACCATCAAGGGGGAACAAGGAGTTCCCTAGCGATGTTAGAAGTCTCAAAGATAATTCGCTGGGCAGAGATTCACTCTTGTCACCTATCAGCTATCCATATCCCAGGTGTAGAGAACTGGGAGGCGGATTTTCTAAGTCGACAGACTTTTCATCCGGGGGAGTGGGAACTCCATCCGGAGGTGTTTGCACAATTGATTCATCGTTGGGGCAAACCAGAACTGGATCTCATGGCGTCTCGCCAGAACGCAAAGCTTCCTTGTTACGGATCCAGGTCCAGGGACCCCAAGGCAACACTGATAGATGCTCTAGCAGGGCCTTGGTCCTTCAACCTGGCTTATGTGTTTCCACCGTTTCCTCTGCTCCCTCATCTGATTGCCAAAATCAAGCAGGAGAGAGCATCGGTGATCATGATAGCGCCTGCGTGGCCACGCAGGACTTGGTATGCAGATCTGGTGGACATGTCATCCTTTCCACCATGGACTCTGCCGCTGAGACAGGACCTTCTACTTCAAGGTCCTTTCAACCATCCAAATCTAATTTCTCTGAGGCTGACTGCCTGGAGATTGAACGCTTGATTTTATCAAAGCATGGTTTCTCCGAGTCAGTCATTGATACCTTAATTCAGGCACGAAAGCCTGTCACCAGGAAAATCTATCATAAGATATGGCGTAAATATCTTTATTGGTGTGAATCCAAGGGCTACTCATGGAGTAAGGTCAGGATTCCCAGGATATTATCTTTTCTCCAAGAAGGATTGGAGAAAGGATTGTCAGCTAGTTCCTTAAAGGGACAGATTTCTGCGCTGTCTATTCTTTTGCACAAGCGTCTGGCGGATGTTCCAGACGTTCTGGCATTTTGTCAGACTTTAGTTAGAATCAAGCCTGTGTTTAAACCTGTTGCTCCACCTTGGAGCTTAAATTTGCTTCTTAAAGTTCTTCAGGGGGTTCCGTTTGAACCTCTTCATTCCATAGATATCAAACTTTTATCTTGGAAAGTTCTTTTTCTGGTAGCTATTTCCTCGGCTCGTAGAGTTTCCGAGTTATCTGCCTTACAATGTGATTCTCCTTATCTGATCTTCCATGCAGATAAGGTAGTTCTGCGTACCAAACCTGGGTTTTTACTTAAGGTGGTATCTAATAAGAATATCAATCAGGAGATTGTTGTTTCATCATTGTGTCCTAATCCTTCTTCAAAGAAGGAACGTCTATTACACAATCTTGACGTGGTTCGTGCTTTAAAGTATTATTTACAAGCTACTAAAGATTTTCGTCAAACATCTGCTTTGTTTGTTGTCTACTCTGGACAGAGGAGAGGCCAAAAGGCTTCGGCAACCTCTCTTTCGTTTTGGCTAAGAAGTATAATCCGCTTAGCTTATGAGACTGCTGGCCAGCAGCCTCCTGAAAGGATTACAGCTCATTCTACTAGAGCTGTGGCTTCCACATGGGCCTTTAAAAATGAGGCTTCTGTTGAACAGATTTGCAAGGCGGCGACTTGGTCTTCGCTTCATACCTTTTCAAAATTCTATAAATTTGATACTTTTGCTTCTTCGGAGGCTATTTTTGGGAGAGAGGTTTTACAGGCAGTGGTACCTTCCGTTTAAGTACCTGCCTTGTCCCTCCTTTCATCCGTGTACTTTAGATTTGGTATTGGTATCCCACAAGTAATGGATGATCCATGGACTGGATACACCTTACAAGAGAAAACATAATTTATGCTTACCTGATAAATTTATTTCTCTTGTGGTGTATCCAGTCCACGGCCCGCCCTGTCATTTGAAGGCAGGTATTTTTTAATTTTAAACTACAGTCACCACTGCACCCTATGGTTTCTCCTTTCTCTGCTTGTCTTCGGTCGAATGACTGGATATGGCAGTTAGGGGAGGAGCTATATAGCAGCTCTGCTGTGGGTGATCCTCTTGCAACTTCCTGTTGGGAAGGAGAATATCCCACAAGTAATGGATGATCCGTGGACAGGATACACCACAAGAGAAATAAATTTATCAGGTAAGCATAAATTATGTTTTCTTCAACAACATGGTTGGACGATCAATTTCCCAAAGAATTCTTTAATTCCTTAAACAAAAGTAACTTTTTGGGAGGAGTTTTTTTTTTTTCTCTTTAACAGAACAGAGAAGGTTAAGATTGGTGTCTGCCTGTTTAAATCTTCAAGGCACAGTCTACTCCAAAATTTGTATTGTTTTAAAAGATAACGCCTTAACTACCCATTCCCCAGCTTTGCACAACCAACATTGTTATATTAATATACTTTATAACTTTTAAACCTCAAAATTTCTGCCTGTTTCTAAGCCACTACAGACTGCCTCTTATCTCATGCATTTTTATTAGCTTTTCACAGCCAGACACTGAGTATTCATGTGTGTCATATAAAGATAATGTGCTCACTCCCGTGGAGTTGTGCAGGACACAGCACTAATTGGCTAAAATGCAAGTCTGTAAATAGCCCTGAGATAAGGTAGCTGTCTGCAGAGGCTTAGATACAAGATAATCACAGAGGTAAAACGTATATAAATTTAGCAGTGTTGGTTGTGCATAACTGGGGAATGCGTCATAACGGGATTATCTCTCTTTTTAAACAATAACAATTTTGGAGTAGACTTTCCTTTTCAGTCTCTCTCTTCCCCCCTTGGTTGCTCTTTGTATGGAGGTTCTAGGCCTTATGATTGCAACTTCAGATGCAATTCCATTTGCTCGTTTTCACATGAGACCTCTTCAGCTTTTTTATGCTTCATCAATGGTGCGATTCTCAGCTGTCTCAAAATATATTTTTGGATCCCAGTACAATTCAGTCTATGACTTGGTGGCATGATCATCAGTTTATTATTCAAGAGGCTTCTTTGCTTGTCCTACTGGACTGTGATTACTACAGATGCAATTCTCTCAGGTTGGAGAGCTTTTTGGGTGTCTTTGAGAGCACAGTGAGTTTGGGATCCTCGGGAGACAAGGACGGCAAGTTTACATATAAATGTTCTAGAACTCCGTGCCATTTTCTGGGCTCTATAAGCTTGGCCTCTGTTGAAGAGAGTCTCATCTCTGTTTCCAGATAAACAGTGTCAACCATCGGTTGAACGCACAGTTCCCTATCCATGAGGGAGATGTTTTGAATACTCTCATAGGCAGAAATCAATTCCTATCTAGAATGAGGTGTCATTATGTTTAATGTTTGTTTGTTTTGTGATAGTCCTTCAGGCAGTTGTTTCAGAATAATTTTGATTTCGCTTGTTGGTCTTTCTAATTACATATTACCTGGTTTATTCTTTGGGTTCTGTTACACTTTGGATTTTGTTTCTCTGTGAAAAAAGATATTCTTTCTCCAACATAGGTGTGTCCGGTCCATGGCGTCATCCTTACTTGTGGGATATTCTCTTCCCCAACAGGAAATGGCAAAGAGCCCAGCAAAGCTGGTCACATGATCCCTCCTAGGCTCCGCCTACCCCAGTCATTCTCTTTGCCGTTGTACAGGCAACATCTCCACGGAGATGGCTTAGAGTTTTTTAGTGTTTAACTGTAGTTTTTATTATTCAATCAAGAGTTTGTTATTTTAAAATAGTGCTGGTATGTACTATTTACTCAGAAACAGAAAAGAGATGAAGATTTCTGTTTGTATGAGGAAAATGATTTTAGCAACCGTTACTAAAATCCATGGCTGTTCCACACAGGACTGTTGAGAGGAATTAACTTCAGTTGGGGGAACAGTGAGCAGTCTCTTGCTGCTTGAGGTATGACACATTCTAACAAGACGATGTAATGCTGGAAGCTGTCATTTTCCCTATGGGATCCGGTAAGCCATGTTTATTAAGATAGTAAATAAGGGCTTCACAAGGGCTTATTAAGACTGTAGACTTTTTCTGGGCTAAATCGATTCATTATTAACACATATTTAGCCTTGAGGAATCATTTAATCTGGGTATTTTGATAAGATTATATCGGCAGGCACTTTTTTAGACACCTTATTCTTTAGGGGCTTTCCCAAATCATAGGCAGAGCCTCATTTTCGCGCCGGTGTTGCGCACTTGTTTTTGAGAGGCATGACATGCAGTCGCATGTGTGAGGAGCTCTGATACATAGAAAAGACTTTCTGAAGGCGTCATTTGGTATCGTATTCCCCTTTGGGCTTGGTTGGGTCTCAGCAAAGCAGATACCAGGGACTGTAAAGGGGTTAAAGTTAAAAACGGCTCCGGTTCCGTTATTTTAAGGGTTAAAGCTTCCAAATTTGGTGTGCAATACTTTTAAGGCTTTAAGAGAGTTCCTTCTCATTTAAATAAATGTGATTTATGTGACAATGACAATGATGCCCAAGATGATTCCTCAAGTGAGGGGAGTAAGCATGGTACTGCATCATTCCCTCCTTCGTCTACACGAGTCTTGCCCACTCAGGAGGCCCCTAGTACATCTAGCGCGCCAATACTCCTTACTATGCAACAATTAACGGCTCTAATGGATAATTCTGTCAAAAACATTTTAGCCAAAATGCACACTTATCAGCGTAAGCGCGACTGCTCTGTTTTAGATACTGAAGAGCATGACGACGCTGATAATAATGGTTCTGAAGGGCCCCTAAACCAGTCTGATGGGGCCAGGGAGGTTTTGTCTGAGGGAGAAATTACAGATTCAGGGAACATTTCTCAACAAGCTGAACCTGATGTGATTACGTTTAAATTTAAGTTGGAACATCTCCGCGCTCTGCTTAAGGAGGTATTATCCACTCTGGATGATTGTGACAATTTGGTCATCCCAGAGAAGCTATGTAAAATGGACAAGTTCCTAGAGGTCCCGGGGCTCCCAGAAGCTTTTCCTATACCCAAGCGGGTGGCGGACATTGTAAATAAAGAATGGGAAAGGCCCGGTATTCCTTTCGTCCCTCCCCCCATATTTAAAAAATTGTTTCCTATGGTCGACCCCAGAAAGGACTTATGGCAGACAGTCCCCAAGGTCGAGGGAGCGGTTTCCACTTTAAACAAACGCACCACTATACCCATAGAAGATAGTTGTGCTTTCAAAGATCCTATGGATAAAAAATTAGAAGGTTTACTTAAAAAGATGTTTGTTCAGCAGGGTTACCTTCTACAACCAATTTCATGCATTGTCCCTGTCGCTACAGCCGCATGTTTCTGGTTCGATGAGCTGGTAAAGGCGGTCGATAGTGATTCTCCTCCTTATGAGGAGATTATGGACAGAATCAATGCTCTCAAATTGGCTAATTCTTTCACCCTAGACGCCACTTTGCAATTGGCTAGGTTAGCGGCTAAGAATTCTGGGTTTGCTATTGTGGCGCGCAGAGCGCTTTGGTTGAAATCTTGGTCAGCTGATGCGTCTTCCAAGAACAAGCTACTTAACATTCCTTTCAAGGGGAAAACGCTGTTTGGCCCTGACTTGAAAGAGATTATCTCTGATATCACTGGGGGTAAGGGCCATGCCCTTCCTCAGGATCGGCCTTTCAAGGCCAAAAATAAACCTAATTTTCGTCCCTTTCGTAGAAACGGACCAGCCCAAAGTGCTACGTCCTCTAAGCAAGAGGGTAATACTTCTCAAGCCAAGCAAGCTTGGAGACCAATGCAAGGCTGGAACAAGGGAAAGCAGGCCAAGAAACCTGCAACTGCTACCAAGACAGCATGAAATGTTGGCCCCCGATCCGGGACCGGATCTGGTGGGGGGCAGACTCTCTCTCTTCGCTCAGGCTTGGGCAAGAGATGTTCTGGATCCTTGGACACTAGAAATAGTCTCCCAAGGTTATCTTCTGGAATTCAAGGGGCTTCCCCCAAGGGGGAGGTTCCACAGGTCTCAGTTGTCTTCAGACCACATAAAAAGACAGGCATTCTTACATTGTGTAGAAGACCTGTTAACAATGGGAGTGATTCATCCTGTTCCATTAGGAGAACAAGGGATGGGGTTCTACTCCAATCTGTTCATAGTTCCCAAAAAAGAGGGAACGTTCAGACCAATCTTAGATCTCAAGATCTTAAACAAGTTTCTCAAGGTTCCATCGTTCAAGATGAAAACCATTCGAACAATTCTTCCTTCCATCCAGGAAGGTCAATTCATGACCACGGTGGATTTAAAGGATGCGTATCTACATATTCCTATCCACAAGGAACATCATCGGTTCCTAAGGTTCGCATTTCTGGACAAGCATTACCAGTTCGTGGCGCTTCCTTTCGGATTAGCCACTGCTCCAAGGATTTTCACAAAGGTACTAGGGTCCCTTCTAGCTGTGCTAAGACCAAGGGGCATTGCTGTAGTACCTTACTTGGACGACATTCTGATTCAAGCGTCGTCCCTTCCTCAAGCAAAGGCTCACACGGACATCGTCCTGGCCTTTCTCAGATCTCACGGATGGAAAGTGAACGTGGAAAGAGTTCTCTATCTCCGTCGACAAGGGTTCCCTTCTTGGGAACAATAATAGACTCCTTAGAAATGAGGATTTTTCTGACAGAGGCCAGAAAAACAAGACTTCTAGACTCTTGTCGGATACTTCATTCCGTTCCTCTTCCTTCCATAGCGCAGTGCATGGAAGTGATAGGTTTGATGGTAGCGGCAATGGACATAGTTCCTTTTGCGCGCATTCATCTAAGACCATTACAACTGTGCATGCTCAGTCAGTGGAATGGGGACTATACAGACTTGTCTCCGAGGATACAAGTAAATCAGAGGACCAGAGACTCACTCCGTTGGTGGCTGTCCCTGGACAACCTGTCACAAGGGATGACCTTCCGCAGACCAGAGTGGGTCATTGTCACGACCGACGCCAGTCTGATGGGCTGGGGCGCGGTCTGGGGATCCCTGAAAGCTCAGGGTCTTTGGTCTCGGGAAGAATCTCTTCTACCGATAAATATTCTGGAACTGAGAGCGATATTCAATGCTCTCAAGGCTTGGCCTCAGCTAGCGAGGGCCAAGTTCATACGGTTTCAATCAGACAACATGACAACTGTTGCGTACATCAACCATCAGGGGGGAACAAGGAGTTCCCTGGCGATGGAAGAAGTGACCAAAATCATTCAATGGGCGGAGTCTCACTCCTGCCACCTGTCTGCAATCCACATCCCAGGAGTGGAAAATTGGGAAGCGGATTTTCTGAGTCGTCAGACATTGCATCCGGGGGAGTGGGAACTCCATCCGGAAATCTTTGTCCAAATCACTCAACTGTGGGGCATTCCAGACATGGATCTGATGGCCTCTCGTCAGAACTTCAAAGTTCCTTGCTACGGGTCCAGATCCAGGGATCCCAAGGCGGCTCTAGTGGATGCACTAGTAGCACCTTGGACCTTCAAACTAGCTTATGTATTCCCGCCGTTTCCTCTCATCCCCAGGCTGGTAGCCAGGATCAATCAGGAGAGGGCGTCGGTGATCTTGATAGCTTCTGCGTGGCCACGCAGGACTTGGTATGCAGATCCGGTGAATATGTCATCGGCTCCACCATGGAAGCTACCTTTGAGACGAGACCTTCTTGTTTAAGGTCCGTTCGAACATCCGAATCTGGTCTCACTCCAGCTGACTGCTTGGAGATTGAACGCTTGATCTTATCGAAGCGAGGGTTCTCAGATTCTGTTATCGATACTCTTGTTCAGGCCAGAAAGCCTGTAACTAGAAAGATTTACCACAAAATTTGGAAAAAATATATCTGTTGGTGTGAATCTAAAGGATTCCCTTGGGACAAGGTTAAGATTCCTAAGATTCTATCCTTCCTTCAAGAAGGATTGGAAAAAGGATTATCTGCAAGTTCCCTGAAGGGACAGATTTCTGCCTTGTCTGTGTTACTTCACAAAAAGCTGGCAGCTGTGCCAGATGTTCAAGCCTTTGTTCAGGCTCTGGTTAGAATCAAGCCTGTTTACAAACCTTTGACTCCTCCTTGGAGTCTCAACTTAGTTCTTTCAGTTCTTCAGGGGGTTCCGTTTGAACCCTTACATTCCGTTGATATTAAGTTATTATCTTGGAAAGTTTTGTTTTTGGTTGCAATTTCTTCTGCTAGAAGAGTTTCAGAATTATCTGCTCTGCAGTGTTCTCCTCCTTATCTGGTGTTCCATGCAGATAAGGTGGTTTTACGTACTAAACCTGGTTTTCTTCCAAAAGTTGTTTCTAACAAAAACATTAACCAGGAGATTATCGTACCTTCTCTGTGCCCGAAACCAGTTTCAAAGAAGGAACGTTTGTTGCACAATTTGGATGTTGTTCGCGCTCTAAAATTCTATTTAGACGCTACAAAGGATTTTAGACAAACATCTTCCTTGTTTGTTGTTTATTCCGGTAAAAGGAGAGGTCAAAAAGCAACTTCTACCTCTCTCTCTTTTTGGATTAAAAGCATCATCAGATTGGCTTACGAGACTGCCGGACGGCAGCCTCCCGAAAGAATCACAGCTCATTCCACTAGGGCTGTGGCTTCCACATGGGCCTTCAAGAACGAGGCTTCTGTTGATCAGATATGTAGGGCAGCGACTTGGTCTTCACTGCACACTTTTACCAAATTTTACAAGTTTGATACTTTTGCTTCTTCTGAGGCTATTTTTGGGAGAAAGGTTTTGCAAGCCGTGGTGCCTTCCATCTAGGTGACCTGATTTGCTCCCTCCCATCATCCGTGTCCTAAAGCTTTGGTATTGGTTCCCACAAGTAAGGATGACGCCGTGGACCGGACACACCTATGTTGGAGAAAACAGAATTTATGTTTACCTGATAAATTACTTTCTCCAACGGTGTGTCCGGTCCACGGCCCGCCCTGGTTTTTTAATCAGGTCTGATAATTTATTTTCTTTAACTACAGTCACCACGGTATCATATGGTTTCTCCTATGCAAATATTCCTCCTTAACGTCGGTCGAATGACTGGGGTAGGCGGAGCCTAGGAGGGATCATGTGACCAGCTTTGCTGGGCTCTTTGCCATTTCCTGTTGGGGAAGAGAATATCCCACAAGTAAGGATGACGCCGTGGACCGGACACACCGTTGGAGAAAGTAATTTATCAGGTAAACATAAATTCTGTTTTTTATCTCAACCCTTATTTGTCGCTAGGGGACTCATAATCTTGGGTATTTGTTCCCAGGAGTAATGGATTGTGGATTCTCACCACCTGTATGAAAGAAAACATAATTTGTGCTTACCTGATAGCTTAAAGGGACAGTATACTGTAAAATAGTTTTTCCCTTAATGTGTTTCTAAATACTTTTGTTTTCCAACTGCAGAGTATAAAATGTTTAAACATTTGCTTTTTAAGGTTTGTGTATATTAAATATCTGATTTTGTGTTTTGAAGTCACAACCTAATAAAATGGGTTTAGCTTGTAGGTATAATCAGACCTCATTACTTTGTGTACATATAGATGCTTCTTTATCTTATATCTATCCGTAAACCTGGAGAGAACAATGGAAAATGTAACATTCTATACCCCACTGGGAGAGTAATTTCTTCTGCTGGCTGTGTTTACACAGCTTATCTATAGCTTGGACCTAAGGCCAGAAACTTTCAGAATAGGTGGGGGTACCACAGGCTAAGTCAACTATTTCAAATGCCAATATAAGGGTAAAGAAAACCATTGTAAACAAATTAATACACTCTAGCAGGTAAAGTGGTTCATTGGGAACAAAGGGGAGAACATTTTTGAGTAAACTTGCCCTTTAATTTCTATGATGGGGTTGAGAGTCCAAGAGACTCCACCCTGTTTATTTTTGTGCACGTCTTTTTTCCTGGCTCTTATTTCTTTTCCTACCTCTTTTGCTTGGCTATTTGTAAAAATACTGAGTTGCCAGTGAGGTGGGAGGGGTTTTATAGAGTTGTTGGGGGTTGGGAATCTTTGCCGCCTCCTTGTGGCAGGGAAGAGTAATTCCTGGGAGTAATGGATCGTGGACTCTCACCACCATGAAATAAATTTAATTTATCAGGTAAGAATATGGAGATGAGTAAAACAAATAAATTTGTTTTCAGGTGTAATACATCAGCAACCTTTTTGGCTGTCTTTTACTATCAAAACTTCAGAGTCTCTTTTTAGTGCACCTAGAATAATTTCTCTTGGTATGTGTACTGTTGCAGACCATGCTTAACATTCAACCGTGATGAAGTGTAATGTCTTATGTATGGGGACACTTATCATTGCTAAAAGACCACTCTGGTTGCTATATTTTAATTTCAAATGTTAGTTCCAATGTAAATATTTGTAGCTTTCCTTAAAGGGACAGTAAAGTCAAAATTAAACTGATACTTCTGATAGAGCATGTGATTTAAACGAACTTTTCAATTTTGTTCTATTGTCAAATTTGCTTTGTTCTCTTGATATCCTTTGTTGAAGATTAAAGCTAGGCAGGCTGATGGGAGCTTAGAAGCGTGCACATGTTTTGGTTTCTATGTATAATATTGCTATAAACAGTGTAGCAAACACAGCTGCCCGATGGCTAGAGACACATGCATGCTCATTAGCTCACCTAAGATTAGTCTTTAACAATAGTTACCAAGAGAACTAAGCAAAATTCATAACAAAATTAATTTTGAAAGTTGTTCAAAATGTCATGCTCTATCCAATCCAGTGAAGTTTAATTTTGACTTTACTGTCCCTTGCTAGAATGCTGTTTCAGCAGCATTTATGTTCCAGTAGTGTTCAGGAAGAAAATGTATGCATTGCCCTCAGAAGGTCCTAGCCACACTTATAGTAAGCTCTGCAGGATAATTATCTAAACATATCTTATTGTGTGTGACTGCATGGAAGCATCAGGATTTTGTGTTGTCATTCATGTTTTTTGGGAGTAGAATGTTAAACACATAAACAAAGATGGTTTTGTTTGAGGTTAAACCGCCATGATTGATCAGGTGGAGCCTTTCAGATCTCTGTATAAACTAGTGATCTGCACCTTGATGAGACCCAGTTGTCTCCGTCTTGCAGTGGGTTTGGTAGAAGATTCGTCCAATTCAAAGCTATTTTCTGAAGCTTTGGCATCACATACCCTGTTTTTATTCCACCCGATATAAAACAGATACTGTACTGGTGATTGGTTAGATCACATCTAAAGAGAAGGAAACTACTGACAGACTCACATTGTATGTGTGCTTGTCACTGGTTAAATGCAATGAAGCTTGTACAGCGCTGCGGAATCTGTTGGCGCTCTACAAATACCTGATGATGATGATGATAATAATAAAAGTTTGTTAGTCTGTTATATTTAAGGTCTTCTCTTTTGTTTACATACACTATCGAGATTGCTACCTGAGCAGCACCTTTTTATAGAAATTTGGACTGGATCTTGGTGGTTGATACACTTGCAAATTGTATATATATTTAGCTTACAATGATGTTTGGCCTGTCTCTGCATGGTTAGTCACATAAGAATACTTTGGATTTTGTACATCATGGCTTCATTTTTATTTATTTTTTTGGTCTTGTGAAACATCTAAAAGACAAACTTGGTTTTTTAGAGCCATTAACTTATCTGCTGTGATGAGCTCAGAAGCCATTGTGGAATTTACCTTGGTTTCCTTTTTACAGTCCTATTTTTGACCATTAGGCAAAGCATTTGTCTGGAATATCTATAAAGATAATTTATTTGGTCAGTTATCTCATCCAGACAACTAGCTGAGCTGCCGGCATTTTCTTCTCCTTTTTCATCATTCCATCCAGATGACGTATTTCTCTGGCATATTCTGTCATAGTTTTTGCCTCTAAAGACATCTGTCTTTCCTAATTTTGTCCTGGTATTGAAAACTGGTGAATTGAACTCGGCTTTACTCCTCCGACATCTTCAGATATCTTGACAGGACAGAAGAATTAAGGCAAGCTAACAGAGCACTTGTCATCACAAAGGTTGTATGCAGCAAAGACTTTGATTTCCTGCTTCTTCATCTCAGCTTATTAAGAAGGCGAGACAGTTGTTCCTCTAGATCTTATGGCCCATTCTACAAAAGCAGTTTTAACTTTTTGGGCAGCTGAAGAATATATGTCTGAAGACCAAAGTAAATAGTTTTTTATATCACATTCTAGTGAAATACGATAAATTATATGTTTGTTGCAGATAGTCGTTAATGTTCAGATTCCCTAGTTGATGTCGACATTTACTGCATGAGGTCATTAAATTACAAACTTTTAGCTAGTTAATAGAAATGTTTTTTTTTTGTCAACATTATTTCTTACTTGTTCTGGAGGAATTGTATAGCCAATCACACCTCAGTCTATGCAAATAAAAACGTTATTAGCAAGGATGAAATTCCACAAATTAAAAGGACATGAAACCCCAAATAATTGTTTCGTGAGTCAGATAGAGCATACAATTTTAAACATCTTTCCAATTTACTTATATTATCAAATTTGCTTCATTCCCTTGTTATCCTATACTGAAGGATCAGTAATGCACTACTGTGAGCAAGCTGAACACATCTAGTGAACCAATCACAAGAGATACAAGTATGCAGGCTCCAATTACCAACTAGCTCCCAGTAGTGTAGGATATGTACATATTTTTTTCAACAACACATACAAATAGAACAAAACACTTTTGACAATACAACTGAATATAAAAGTATCTTAAAGTGGCATGCCATCTAAATAATGCAAGTTTCATTTTGACTTTCCAATCTATTGAAATCATAGTATAATATATATTTCTTGACTCGATTACTTAGCTTCCCTTCTTTTTTGTTTAATACCTTTTAACATAGATGGTTTATATAGCAGGAAGGTGAAAAGCCTTTTACTGTCCTGAAAAAGTTATTTTCGTTTGTTGGTCCTGCAGACGGAACTGAACCAAGATATAACCTCTTTTTGTGTTTGCATTTTATGTTCTTTAGTCTGTGTATAAGGAGTATTATGACTTTCAGAAACATATCCTTACCACTTGCATAAGATGCATTTCTTTATCATTTTATTTTTTGTTCCCCAGAAAACATTCAAGGACACAGTGATGGTAAGAAGACAGGAAGGGGGAATGTGGCTTTCGGCAGGTCCCAATCTATGGCTTCAACGGCCCGGTTCATGCAGTTTGCATCAGCCAAGTACTAAATGCAATGCAGATCCATGTTTGTTTGGACTTTAGGTCTCAGAGGCAAAGAACTAAAATGACTTCCTCTTTCTTTCTTCACCTGATGCAAGAAGTTAAGCTCATGGACATCTGCCCAACAAATATACCAGTTCCTTGGGACTTTATATCTGAACATTTCTGAAATTGTGTGTGTTTTATTCAATGTTGCACTTTTGTTAATTTTATCATTGTAATCATTTGAGACCATTAGTGCATCTAATTGTAAATAGCAAAATTGTTATGAACTAGGTAGCTTTGTGTTGTTACTACCAGTTGTAAATTGTACAGCTATTATAGAATCTTCTTTTTAATGGGGCAATCATTATTAAGATTGTCATATTTATATAAAGCTTCTAGTGTTGAGTGCTATGTGGCTGCCAACCAGTTTGTGATAACAGAGACTAATTTTTGATCATCCAAGAAAGAGCAGGCAGTCCTACAATTAAAGTGAAGGTCAATTTTGATGAATTAAAGTGCCCTTGTTTTTAATAGGATTATTAAAAACCGGGCACTTATTCATCAAAATTGACCTCCACTTTAAGGACTTTTAATAGAGCAACCTTAAAGAAAAGTAAGTTTGTCTTTCTGCAGCTGAATCTGTAATATTTTAATAGTAACATTTATGTATAATGGAATATTCCTTTATTTTTTAATTCATCCATTTGTAATTAGTAACGTGTCATATTTCAGAGTTACAATTGACAAAAATTCCCAGTAGGGTTGTTAGGAAAAGTCAGTAGGATATCACATTCTGACTAATAAAGGTATGAACTCAACATTGTCTTAAAATGTAATAGTGCATTTTAAATTCTAACCACAGACGTGTTTCAGTGTTGTCATATAATGCTATATTATTACATTTATAACTGTGTTTTTGTCTGTTATTTCATGAAGCTTTTATTACTAAAATAGTTATCTTAAAACTTAGTCTACACATAGTAATGTAGGGCTGCAACTAACGATTATTTTCATAATCGATTAATCGGCCGATTATTTTTTCGATTAATCGACTAATCGGATAAAAAGAGAATCAATAATAGTTTTCTATGTTTTAAATAAAATCCACATAATGAGTGTTACAAATATAAACTTCAGACTAAAACTTTACATTAACACAACTGTTTCTTAATTTTTTAAGCAGGAGGGCACAGTTTTATAATTAAACAAAACCACAAACTGTTTGAAAAGAGGTAGAACTAGAAAGAGTTAGACTTTCACTGTTAATAACATTCTGTTATTCACTCTTTCAGAAACTTTGCATTGAAATGCAAAAATATCAACATGTCCACATGCTTCTGGCTAAGGCTGGTTCTCTGTTTGCAGCTATATTTCCTGCAGCAGAGAAAAGGCTGTTGAGGTGTATAAATAGGGTTTTGCCAATTTCACCAAAGTGGGATATTTATCTTTGTTAGCTCTTCACCAATGCTAAGTGTTTTCTACCTTGGCAAAGGGCCGCTCAATAAAGTAACCCTTGACTTCATTCTAACATAAACATATCTTGAATATCTATATGCAATGGTAAATAACCAGCTATAAGGTTAGGGGAAATATCTAGTCCGCTCTAAAAATAATGAATATATACTTATAAAGGTTGAATCTGGTACATATTATAACTATTTATTAAAAATATAAAAAAAACAATAAAAAACAAAATCAGAAGCGCTAAGGACTGTATATCAATAACAGGACAAAGCCTTACACATATATTTATACAGTACATATAATCAGCAATTTCAAGCAATACGCTAATAATTGTGCAAACAGATAATAGTGCACATCAATTTAAATAACTCCCATCAATCTAGGGGCAAGGTGTAAACAACAAGCTTGGCACTATATCATGCAAAGCATAGTTCCAAATCACCTGATTTAATATAAACAATCCAAATGATGACTCCTATTATATCTGGGTTGTACATAAGCAAGGGGGAGTTGTAAACTTATGCTGTCCTGAAAAAGTAAAAAGTATACGTCTGTAAACATCCTTTAGGCTAAGGACATAACCATAAAACACAGTACCATATGCAGGAGTTCATTGGAGTGAAGCAGCTGGTGTTGTGCACAGACCAACTAATTGCAAACCAACTAATCGATTAATCGATTATGAGATTCGTTGACAACTATTTTCATAATCGATTATTATCGATTATGACGATTAGTTGTTGCAGCTCTATAGTAATGTGTTACTAATAAACCAATGGTTACACATATATGTAATTCTATCATTTCTGCACTATAATTGGCTTTTTGTGCTTAATGTAGCCTGATTTTTAATCAATATAATAGACTTAATCAGTAATAGCCGCTGTTTGTTCCTTGCACAGCAGCAAAATGAAATATTTGTGTTTTAGGTTATTTTTACATACAGCTGCAGCTTCAGCTGGGTATTTATTGTATGACATGTTTATTAATATGATGCATACATTTTCTAATTCTAATGCAGATTTGCAATTTTAATCTTTTGCAGTTAAAGTTTTCTACAATTTACATTCTTTTTTTAATTTAACTTTGAACCACTTGTATATTTTATAATAAGCAGCACAGTAGAATTCCTTTAAATTGCCCTGTTTTTAAAGAACATTATTTTGCCTTCTGTTTTCAATTAACTTTTTACCAGTTTTAGATATCTGTGTAATGGGTAAACCAATCAGACCTGCTTCAGCTGCATTTCTTGTCTTTTAATATGCTACTGGTTTGCTAAAATGTGTGTATCCTGTGTTTTGTTTTTGTATTTCAATATACTTAATTCATGGTAGTTTATCTGTTTAGGGCATATGGGCTTTTTTTATTTTTTATAAAAGACTAAAACATCCAAAAAGGATGCTACGTCTAAATATTTTTCAAACTGAATTTTTACAAATTCTATACATATTTTTAAAAAAAACAGATAAATTAAGGGAAGCTCCAAATACACTTTATGGTATTAAATTAGACACTTTTTCTCTCCTTGTCAAAGACCTAAAAATCTTCAGCATAATTGTGTTTTGTTTTTTATTATCTAGAAATCTTTTACTGTACCATTAAAGTCAGTTCAGGATAACCCAAATGTTTCACAATTTGTAGCAAACTGTGTATGATGTCTACAGAATGGATGCGATAAAAAAAGCTCCGATACATCTCATTGTTACATTTGTGTCTGTTTTTTCCCCCAAAACAAAGTTTTATCAGAAGTTATCCTTTTTACCTTCTTCCAGGGATCAGCACTCTTTTATCATAACAACGTGCTCTGAGTAAAACGTACTCATATCAAAGAAACGATCACGCACTCTCCGTTTAGAACTCTCACAAACTTTTAATGATATGACATTTCGGGGTGGTGCCCCTTAAGACAAATGTCTGAAGAAGGGGCACCACCCCGAAACGTCACATATCATTAAAAGTTTGTGAAAGTTCTAAACAGAGAGTGCAGGATTGTTTCTTTGATGTATGTATGTGTGTATATATATATATATATATATATATATATATATATATACATAGCAAAACAGGAAACAGCACTCTCTGGACTTAAGTAAAAAACAAGTAGTTTATTCAGTAACGTTTCGGGGAATGCTCCCCTTCATCAGACCTGATGAAGGGGAGCATTCCCCGAAACGTTACTGAATAAACTACTTGTTTTTTACTTAAGTCCAGAGAGTGCTGTTTCCTGTTTTGCTACATTTCAACTACTCTAGCACCCTGGCCCTTGGAGAACTGTTTGTGAGAGTGCAACTGACTCTTTTTGCTTATATATATATATATATATATATGTCTGTGTGTGTGTGTATGTAGAGCCATCTTTAGCATATTATTACAGTCAGTCCAGGATAACACAATAATTTTGCATCACTGCCTCACACAGTACCAGAAGTTGACATGACAGTTATATTAGTAGATCAGGGAAATAGTTTAGTTATTCCAGGAAGTCTAGAAAGAGGAGCATAATTAATATTTGTAAGGGGCCTCAGAAAGGTTCTGTGCATCAGCAAGAGAGAAGCCGCACGCTTAGTTTGAAACATGGACGTCAGCAGAAAGTGCTGGATCTAATTGTGTTAAATGATGCTTTGCCATCTGGCACACAATGGCAGTTAACATCCTAGAAAGAGGAAAATATTAAGCTAAAAAAGATTGTAATTTAAGTTGCTCTCCTCTAATCAATGGGGGTATCTAAAGTAATTGCTTTAAAAAAGAAAACATCAATATGAATTCAATGGAGTGTGTTTTGGTAGAGGTTAAATGTGTGCAGTATTCTCAGATAATGTTTATTATATATATTTATTTTTTTAAGTGGTCCGTGACTAATTTTAATAATTCTATGTTCTGAGCGCATTCCAGCAATATGTAAAGTTTGAGCTGTATTCATTTGTGTTTAAACACGTGAGACTGCTTGCGCTTTTTGACCTGTGGTGCTATATTGTATTGCATTTTATTTGTTAGATTTTTGTGTATGAATGAGAGACATTAGCCATTTTTTCCTATCATGGAAAATGGTTTGTACTTTATAATGGGAGGACATTTTCTTTTTTTTTTCAGGGTATTTATTTTATACACATTGTGTTTTTAACTAGTTGTAAAGACAATAAACACAATTTTATAATTTGCTTTTTAAAAGTAAAATGCCAATATTTATAGATGTGTCACTTTTTAAAAGGATGTCATGTTTAGAGAAAGTACGATTAAGGGTTTAGTTGAATCAAAAGTGCACCTTGTTTCTGAGTGTTTAATTATATTTGATCTCCCATTTATATCAGCAAATTGACTTTAGAGGGCAGCTATGCTTGGCTACATTTGCTGTTGTACAAAGTACACACTACCTCAGCCCCCACTGGTGCATTTTAATAACACAAGTCCCCATCTGGCTCTGAATGATTTCCAGGAGCTACTAGAAAAATGTACTTTATGATAAAACCGCCAGCAAGTCATAACCCAAGTGTTACTTCTGTTTTATCAGAAACTATATGTAGAATGAAGTTTATGTATATTTCTGTGCAATTCACCACCCCCCTTACAAGTGTAACCCATTAATATAAGACAGATGTGGAGGATTTTGTAATAAAACTTGCTTTAAACCAAGTGGTCCTTTTTGTCTTCTGTTTTTATTTTCTCAAAACCAAGCCTTGGTTTATTAGAACAGTATACAATGGGCATTCTGCTTCAGTTGATATCTACAAAATCTTGCACATGTAGCGTTACCAAACAAATTATATGGCCCTGTTTGAGACTTTAAACATTTCCTTAAATGTTCTTATCACATAAATTTAAAATCTCAATAAAGAAATCTGTGTTGCCTTGATTTTGTTATGCTACATACAGATCTATGCTTGCTTTAACATTTTCATTAGTTCCAGCATATTTGTCAATGGAGCTTTGGATATTCCTTTAAACGTGAAAGTAATGTACTTAAAAACAAAAATAGCCCAAAGTGGCATCATAAATACAACTGTTCCATGTAAGGTACCAAATTAGCAATGGTGTAGCACTTATTGGCATAATTATGGCTTTTACAACAATAAAATAAATATCAGCTCAAATTTGTTAAGGGCCTCTGTTGTTTTTATTATTTTTCTAATACGATTACAACTTTCACTCACCAAATCACCAAGTACTTCTGCAGGGGTTTAAGAAATATTTTCCCTTTTTATTATATTTATAAAGGTTTTCATACAAGTAAACAAGATGCAGGACCTAAGGAAAATCATTAGAGATGAAGATTGGGCAAGTAAAGTCCAGTATTGTCCATATTTTAAGTCTTTTGTTTAAAAATATACTCAAGCTTGTAAAAGATATATTTAAAGGAACAGTAACGTCTTTTTCTGATATAATTATTAAAAGAAAATACAGCCCTTTTATTGTTTTTTTTTCATTGTCCTCCTTGTGGGTAAAGATGGATTAAGAGGCCTTGCAGAATGTTACTTGTAGCCTATGTTTTGACGCTCAGGTGGAACCCCCAGTACCTTTTTGTTCTTCATGTATTGAAAGAACCTTATGTTATAGGAACAGACTTTTTGATCCTGAGCCATCATTCGCTAAGGCAGATGCTGTTCAGGTGTCTCCTGTATCAGATATGCCGCAGCTTTCTCCTCAAGCGTCCCAATCCCAGTCTACACATGCAGTGCCCTGCGTTTCCTCATGCTCCAATAGAAGTTTCTTTGCAAGATATTGCTACCCAGGTATCCTCTGCGGTATCTAAGAAGCTGTCTGCTTTTCCCATGCTGCAGAGAAAGCGCAAAAGGAAATTTAAAGAATTAGTGAGTAAGGTTTCTGATCCAGTTATGGCTACTCGAGGTGCTTCTTCGCAGAAGTCTGAGGACGAAGATACTTCGGTAGCGTCTGAGGGTGAAATCTCAGATTCTGACAGTATAATTCCTCCTTCTGATGCTGAAGTTGTATCTTTCAGATTTAAGCTGGAACACCTCCGCCTGTTACTTAAGGAGGTTTTGGCTAACTTGGATGACTCAGATATGACTGTTGTAGTCAACCCTAAGAAGTCTAGTAAGCTGAACAAGTACTTTGATGTTCCCTCCGCTGTGGAGGTATTTTCTGTACCAGACCGTGCTACAAAGATTATTGCACGGGAGTGGGAGAAACCTAGAATTCCTTTTTCTCCATCTCCAATTTTCAAGAAAAAATTCCCAATAGCTGACTCCATTAAGGAGACGTGGCAGACGGTTCCTACGGTGGAAGGAGCGATCTCCACTTTGGCCAAGAGAACCACTATTCCCGTAGAGGATAGCTGTTCTTTTAAGGATCCAATGGATAAGAAATTGGAGGCATTGCTAAAGAAGATGTATGTTCATCAGGGTCTCCAATGGCAGCCTGCGGTGTGTATTGCCACTGTTACCAGTGCGGCAGCCTACTGGTTTGATGCGTTGTCTGATTCTATTTAGACAGATGCTCCTCTGGGGGAGATCCAGGACAGGATTAAGGCTCTTAAGTTAGCCAATTCCTTTATCACGGATGCTTCCTTTCAAGTCAATAAGTTGGGACCAAAGATGTCTGGTATTGCTGTACTAGCTCTTGGCGATCCCTTACAAGGGTAAGACATTGTTTGGGCCTGGTTTGGCTGAAATAATTTCAGATATTACAGGAGGAAAGGGATCTTTCCTCCCCCAGGATAAGAGGAATAAACAGAAGGGTCGTCAGAATAATTTTCGTTCCTTTCGTAACTTCAGAGGTAAACTCTCCCCTCCTTCCTCTAAGCAAGAACAATCCAAGCCTTCCTGGAAGCCTAGCCAGTCTTGGAACAAAGGTAAACAGTTTAAGAAACCCACAGCTGAATCCAATTCAGCATGAAGGGTTGGCCCCCGATCTGGGAGCGGATCCAGTAGGGGGCAGACTTTCTATATTCGCTCAAGCTTGGATATGGGATTTCCCGGATCCTTGGGCAGTGGACATCGTATCCCAGGAGTACAAATTGAAGTTCAAGACTTTTTTCCTCCCAGCGGCAGGTTTCTCCTCTCAAGATTATCTGTAGACCAGATAAGAAGAGAGGCATTCTTAAACAGAACCTGTCTGCCTTGGGAGTGATAGTTCCAGTTCCAATGAAGGAACAGGGTCTGGGATTCTACTCTAATCTGTTTGTGGTTCCCAAAAAAGAGGAAACTTTCAGACCAATTTTAGATCTAAAATGTCTAAACAACTCCCCCAGTCCTTCAAGATGGAAACTATATGTTACATTCTGCCCTTGGTCCAAGAGGGTCAGTTCATGACAACCGTAGACCTAAAGGATGCGTACCTTCATGTTCCTATTCACAAGGATCATCACAGGTTTCTGAGGTTCCCCTTCTTGGACAATCACTTTTAGTTTGTGGCTCTTCCACTTGGTCTTGCCACAGCTCCCAGAATCTTCTCAAAGGTTCTAGGGGCTCTATTGTCAGTGATCCGGTCTCAGGGCATTGCAGTGGCACCCTATCTGGATGACATTCTGGTTCAGGTGCCATCTTTTCAACAAGCAAACTTTCACACGGAGACCTTTTTTCTTTTCTTCGCTCCCGGGGATGGAAGGTGAATCTGGGAAAAAGTTCCTTGATTCCGGCTACAAGGGTAGTGTTCTTGGGGACCATAATAGATTCCCTATTGATGAAGATTTTTCTGACAGAGGTCAGAAAATTCAAGATTTTCAACTCTAGCCGTGCCCTTCAGTCCTCACATCGGCCGTCAGTGGCTCAATGCATGGAGGTAATAGGTCTGATGGTAGCTTCCATGGACATCATCCAGTTTGCTCGGTTCCATCTAAGGGCTCTGCAGTTGTGCATGCTAAGACAATGGAACGGGGAATATATGGATCTGTCTCCTTGAATAGATCTGGATCAGGCGACAAGAGATTCTCTTCCGTGGTGGTTGTCTCAGGTTCACCTTTCTCAGAGAACCTGCTTTCGCAGACCTACCTGGGTGATTGTGACCACGGATGCCAGCCTGCTAGGATTGGATGTAGTCTGGGGCTCGGTGAAGGCTCAGGGTCTATGGACTTGGGAGGAGTCAGTTCTTCCCATAAACATCCTAGAGCTGAGGGCGATCTTCAATGTGGGCAGAGACTCACAACTGCTGTCTGTGAACCACATTCCAGGAGTGGACAATTGGGAAGCGGATTTTCTGAGCAGACAGATCTTTCACCCGGGGGAGTGGAAACTCCATCTGGAGGTGTTTTCCAGTTTGATCCTCAAGTGGGGGCAGACGGAGCTAGATCTCATGTCATCTCTGCACAATGCCAAGCTCCCGAGGTACGGTTCGAGGTCAAGGGATCCACAGGCCGTCCTGATAGATGCACTGGTGGTGCTGTGGGATTTCAGTCTAGCATACCTGTTTCCTCCGTTCGCTCTCCTTCCACGAGTCATTGCTCAGATCAAGCAGGAGAGGGTGTCATTGATTCTCATAGCACTGGCGTGGCCTTGCAGGATCTGGTATGCAGACCTAGTGGAAACGTCATCTCTTCCACCTTGGAGACTACTGCTGAGGAAGGACCTTCTGCTTCAAGGTCCCTTCTTTCATCCAAATCTCGTTTCTCTGAAGCTGATTGCTTGGAGATTGAACGCTTAATTTTAGCCAAGCGTGGGTTTTCCGAGTCAGTCATTGAAACCTTGATCCAGGCTCGCAAGCCTGTGACAAGATGGATTTACCATAAAATATTTCATAAATATCTATTGGTGTGAATCCAGGGGCTACTCTTGGAGTAGAGTCAGGATTCCTAGGACTTTGTCCTTTCTCCAGGAAGGTCTGGAGAAGGGTTTATCTATCTATTGGGTTCTTGTAAAGCGCGGCTATTCACCCGTAAGGGTTGCAGTTCAGTCGAAGAGCCAGGTCTTGAGGTCCTTTCTGAACTTAGTGCGGTAGCTTGTCTGAGGTGCAGCGGGTGGGTGTTCCAAGTCTTGGCTGCCAGGTGAGAGAAGGATCTGCCTCACGCTGTGGTTTTCCTGATGCGGGGGATGACTGCGAGGGCTTGGTCGGCCGATCGAAGTTGTCTGGCAGGAGTGTAGAAGGTAACACGGTGGTTCAAGTATTCAGGACCGATGTTGTGGAGGGCCTTGAATGCGTGGGTGAGAAACTTATTCTTTCTCCTACATTGGTGTGTCCGGTCCACGGCTTCATCCTTACTTGTGGGATATTCTCATTCCCTACAGGAAATGGCAAAGAGAGCACACAGCAAAGCTGTCCATATAGTCCCCCCCTCTGGCTCCGCCCCCCAGTCATTCTCTTTGCCGCGCTGTACAAGTAGCATCTCCACGGGGATGGTAAAGAGTATGTGGTGTTAGTTGTAGTTTTATTTCTTCTATCAAGAGTTTGTTATTTTAAAATAGTGCCGGTTTGTACTATTTACTCTACAACAGAAAGTGATGAAGATTTCTGTTAAAAGAGGAGTATGATTTTAGCACCAGTAACTAAAATCCATTGCTGTTCCCACGCAGGACTGTTGAAACCAGAGAACTTCAGTTGGGGGGAACAGTTTGCAGGCTTATCTGCTTCAGGTATGATCAGTCACTTTTCTAACAAGACCTTGTAATGCTAGAAGACTGTCAGTTTTCCCTTCTGGGATAGGTAAGCCATTTTCTTAGACTCAGTAACAGAATTAAAGGGACAGTTTACTCAAAAATGTTCTCCCCTTTAATTTGTTCCCAATGATCCACTTTACCTGCTGGAGTGTATTAAATTGTTTACAAGTAGCTCCTTTACCCTTATATTGGCATTTGAAATTGTTAATTTAGCATGTGGTATGCCCACCTATTCTGAAAGTTTGTGGCCGCGCGTACCAGCTATAGATAAGCTTTGTAAACACAGCCAGCAGAAGAAATTACACTCCCAGTGTGATAAAGCAGAGATAAGGTAATAAAATGTTGATTTTCCATTGTTCTCTCAAAGTATTGGTGATTGTTTTAAGGACAGATATAAGATAAAGAAGCAGGTATATGTGCACAATGTGATACAGTAATAAGATCTGATTATACCTACAAGCTCAACCTATTTTATTAGGCTGTGGCTTCAAAACACAAAATCAGAGCTTTAATATACAGAAATAAACCTTAAAAAGCTAATTTTCATAAATTTTTTACTCTGCAGTTGATAAAAAAAGCAATTGTAAACACATTAAGGGAAAAACTATTTTACAGTATACTGTCCCTTTAAGGCTTATAACTTGGGCTCTATGCTGGTTGACACTATTATGGGCTAAGTCGCTTGGATTTTATCATGTTTAGGTGACATTTGGAGTGTTTTGCAAACTTTGAAACACTTTTGGGGAACTTTATTTTCGCCTGGCAGCCGTTTAGACACCTAATCTTGTCAGAAAGGCCCCTTCACTCTGGAATGCAGAGGGAGGAGGCCTCATTTCTCTTAAGTGTATCCAGTCCACGGATCATCCATTACTTATGGGATATTCTCCTTCCCAACAGGAAGTTGCAAGAGGATCACCCCAGCAGAGCTGCTATATAGCGCCTCCCCTAACTGCCATATCCAGTCATTCTCTTGCAACCCTCGACATAGATGGAGGTCGTCAGAGGAGTGTGGTGTTTTATACTTAATTCTTCAATCAAAAGTTTGTTATTTTTAAATGGCACCTGAGTGTGCTGTTTTTTCTCAGGCAGTATTTGGAAGAAGAATCTGCCTGCATTTTCTATGATCTTAGCAGAAGTAGCTAAGATCCACTGGCTGTTCTCACACATTCTGAGGAGTGGGGTAACTTCAGAAAGGGAATGGCGTGCGGGGTCTCCTGCAACTAAGGTATGTGCAGTAAAATATTTTTCTAAGGAATGGAATTGACTAAGAAAATACTGCTGATACCAAAGTAATGTAATTAAAGCCTTAAATGCAGCGAAAGCGACTGGTATCAGGCTTATTAATGTATGTGCAGTAAAATAATTTTCTAAGGAATGGAATTTGACTAAGAAAATGCTGCTAATACTGAAGTAATGTAGTAAAGCCTTAAATGCAGTAGAAGCGACTGGTATCAGGCTTATCAATATAGATACATACTCTTTAAAAAAAAAAAAAAAGGATGTTTAAAATGTTTGCTGGCATGTTTAATCGTTTTTTGAGGTACATTGGTGATAAAACTTATTGGGGTATAATTTTTTCCACATGGCTGACTTATTTTCTGCATAGAAACAGTTAACTGAGGCTTCCCACTGTTGTAATAATGAGTGGGAGGGGCCTATTTTAGCGCTTTTTTTGCGCAGTTAAAATTACAAAATGAATCATCCAGATTCCCTCGGCAGTCCCATGAATACTACAGGACATCTCTAAAGGGCTAAAAAGACTTCCAAAATCGTTTATAGGGAAGGTAATCCACAGCTCAGCTGTGGCAGTTTTGTTGTGTCTGTTAAAAAACGTTTGTCGTTTTTTTTATCTGTTTATTGCATTAAGGGGTTAATCATCCATTTGCAAGTGAGTGCAATGCTCTGCTGACTTGTTACATACACTGTAAACATTTTGTTAGTGTAACTGCCTTTTTTCACTGTTATTTCAAATTTTGTCAAAATTTGTTTCTCTTAAAGGCACAGTAACGTTTTTTATATTGCTTGTTAACTTGCTTTAAAGTGTTTTCCAAGCTTTCTAGTCTCATTGCTAGTCTGTACAAACATGTCTGAAACAGAGGATACTTGTTCATTATGTTTAAAAGCCATGGTGGAGCCCCATAGGAAAATGTGTACTAAATGTATTGATTTCACCTTAAACAGTAATGATCAGTCTTTATCTATAAAAGAATTGTCACCAGAGGGGTGTGACGAGGGGGAAGTTATGCCGACTAACTCTCCCCACGTGTCGGACCCTTTGCCTCCCGCTCAAGGGACGCACGCTAATATGGCGCCAAGTACATCAGGGACGCCCATAGCGATTACTTTGCAGGACATGGCTGCAATCATGAATAATACCCTGTCAGAGGTATTATCCAGATTGCCTGAATTGAGAGGCAAGCGCGATAGCTCTGGGGTTAGACGAGATACAGAGCGCGTAGATGCTGTAGAGCCATGTCTGATACTGCGTCACAATATGCAGAACCTGAGGACGGAGAGCTTCAGTCTGTGGGTAACGTCTCTGATTCGGGGAGACCTGATTCAGAGATTTCTAATTCTAAATTTAAGCTTGAGAACCTCCGTGTATTGCTTGGGGAGGTATTAGCTGCTCTGAATGACTGTGACACAATTGCAGTGCCAGAGAAATTGTGTAGGCTGGATAAATACTATGCAGTGCCGGTGAGTACTGATGTTTTTCCAATACCTAAAAGGCTTACAGAAATTATTAGTAAGGAATGGGATAGGCCCGGTGTGTCCTTTTCCCCACCTCCTATATTTAGAAAAATGTTTCAAATAGATGCCACTACACGGGACTTATGGCAGACTGTCCCTAAGGTGGAGGGAGCAGTTTCTACTTTAGCAAAGCGTACCACTATCCCGGTTGAGGACAGTTATACTTTTTCAGATCCAATGGATAAAAAATTGGAGGGTTACCTTAAGAAAATGTTTATTCAACAAGGTTTTATTTTACAGCCACTTGCATGCATTGCGCCTGTCACTGCTGCGGCGGCATTCTGGTTTGAGGCCCTGGAAGAGGCCATCCATACAGCTCCGTTGACTGAAATTGTTGACAAGCTTAGAACTCTTAAGCTAGCTAACTCATTTGTTTCTGATGCCATTGTTCATTTGACTAAACTAACGGCTAAGAATTCAGGATTCGCCATCCAGGCGCGTAGGGCGCTATGGCTCAAATCCTGGTCAGCTGATGTGACTTCAAAGTCTAAATTACTCAACATTCCTTTCAAGGGGCAGACCTTATTCGGGCCTGGTTTGAAAGAAATTATTACTGACATTACTGGAGGTAAGGGTCATACCCTTCCGCAGGACAGGGCCAAATCAAAGGCCAAACAGTCTAATTTTCGTGCCTTTCGAAATTCCAAGGCAGGTGCAGCATCAACTTCCTCCGCTTCAGGACAAGAGGAACTTTTGCTCAATCTAAGCAGGCCTGGAAACCTAACCAGTCCTGGAACAAAGGCAAGCAGGCCAGAAAGCCTACTGCTGCCTCTAAGACAGCATGAAGGAACGGCCCCCTATCCGGCGACGGATCGAGTAGGGGGCAGACTTTTTCTCTGCGCCCAGGCATGAACAAGAGATGTTCAGGATCCCTGGGCATTGGAGATCATATTTCATGGGTTATCTTCTGGACTTCAAAGCTTCCCCTCCACAAGGGAGATTTCATCTTTCAAGGTTATCTGCAAATCAGATAAAGAAAGAGGCATTCCTACGCTGTGTGCAAGACCTCCTAGTAATGGGAGTGATACATCCAGTTCCGCGGACGGAACAAGGACAGGGTTTTTATTCAAATCTGTTTGTGGTTCCCAAAAAAGAGGGAACCTTCAGACCAATTTTGGAACTAAAGATCTTAAACAAATTCCTCAGAGTTCCAGCTTTCAAAATGGAAACTATTCGGACTATCCTACCCATGATCCAAGAGGGTCAGTACATGACCACAGTGGACTTAAAGGATGCCTACCTTCACATACCGATTCACAAAGATCATCATCGGTTCCTAAGGTTTGTCTTTCTAGACAGGCATTACCAATTTGTAGCTCTTCCCTTCGGGTTGGCTATAGCCCCGAGAATCTTTACGAAGGTTCTGGGCTCACTTCTGGCGGTTCTAAGACCGCGAGGCATAGCGGTGGCTCCGTATCTAGACGACATCCTAATACAGGCGTCAAGCCTTCAAATTGCCAAGTCTCATACAGAGATAGTTCTGACATTTCTGAGATCGCACGGGTGGAAAGTGAACGAGGAAAAGAGTTCTCTATTCCCACTCACAAGAGTCTCCTTCTTAGGGACTCTTATAAATTCTGTAGAGATGAAAATTTACCTGACGGTGTCCAGGTTATCAAAGCTTCTAAATGCTTGCCGTATTCTTCATTCCATTCCGCGACCTTTGGTGGCTCAGTGTATGGAGGTGATCGGCTTAATGGTAGCGGCAATGGACATAGTGCCATTTACGCGCCTACATCTCAGACCGCTGCAATTATGCATGCTAAGTCAGTGGAATGGGGATTACACAGATTTGTCCCCTCTGCTAAATCTGGATCTAGAGACCAGAGATTCTCTTCTCTGGTGGTTGTCTCGGGTCCACCTGTCCAAGGGTATGACCTTTCGCAGGTCAGATTGGAAGATGCCAGCCTTCTAGGTTGGGGTGCAGTCTGGAACTCCCTGAAGGCACAGGGATCGTGGACTCAGGAGGAGAAACTCCTTCCGATAAATATTCTGGAGTTAAGAGCAATATTCAATGCACTTCTGGCTTGGCCTCAGTTAGCAACACTGAGGTTAATCAGATTTCAGTCGGACAATATCACGACTGTGGCTTACATCAACCATCAAGGGGGAACCAGGAGTTCCCTAGTGATGATAGAAGTCTCAAAAATATTTCGCTGGGCAGAGACTCACTCTTGCCACCTGTCAGCAATCCATATCCCAGGCGTGGAGAACTGGGAGGCGGATTTTCTAAGTCGTCAGACTTTTCACCCGGGGGAGTGGGAACTCCATCCGGAGGTGTTTGCTCAGTTGATTCATTGTTGGGGCAAACCAGAGTTGGATCTCATGGTGTCTCGCCAGAACGCCAAGCTTCCTTGTTACGGATCCAGGTCCAGGGACCCAGAAGCGACGCTGATAGATGCTCTAGCAGCGCCTTGGTTCTTCAACCTGGCTTATGTGTTTCCACCGTTTCCTCTGCTCCCTCGACTGATTGACAAAATCAAACAGGAGAGAGCATCAGTGATTCTAATAGCGCCTGCGTGGCCACGCAGGACCTGGTATGCAGACCTAGTGGACATGTCATCCTTTCCACCATGGACTCTGCCTCTAAGACAGGACCTTATAATACAAGGTCCTTTCAATCATCCAAATCTAATTTCTCTGAGACTGACTGCATGGAGATTGAACGCTTGATTCTATCAAAGCGTGGCTTCTCCGAGTCAGTCACTGATACCTTAAATCAGGCACGAAAGCCTGTTACCAGGAAAATCTATCACAAGATATGGCGTACATATCTTTACTGGTGTGAATCCAAGAATTACTCATGGAGTAAGGTTAGGATTCCTAGGATATTATCCTTTCTCCAAGAGGGTTGGACAAAGGATTATCAGCTAGTTCCTTAAAGGGACAGATTTCTGCTCTGTCTTTTCTTTTGCACAAGCGTCTGGCAGAAGTTCCAGACGTTCAGGCATTTTGTCAGGCTTTGGTTAGAATTAAGCCTGTGTTTAAATCTGTTGCTCCCCCTTGGAGCTTAAACTTGTTTTTTAAAGTTCTTCAAGGAGTTCCGTTTGAACCCCTTTATTCCATTGATATTAAGCTTTTATCTTGGAAAGTTCTGTTTTGATGGCTATTTCCTCGGCTCGGAGAGTCTCTGAGCTATCTGCCTTACAATGTGATTCTCCTTATCTGATTTTTCATGCAGATAAGGTAGTTCTGCGTACCAAACCTGGGTTTTTACCTAAGGTGGTTTCTAACAAGAATATCAATCAAGAGATTGTTGTTCCATCATTGTGTCCTAATCCTTCTTCAAAGAAGGAACGTCTTTTACATAATCTGGACGTAGTCCGTGCCTTGAAGTTTTACTTACAAGCTACTAAAGATTTTCGTCAAACATCTTTCCTGTTTGTCATTTATTCTGGACAGAAGAGAGGTCAAAAAGCTTTGGCAACCTCTCTTTCCTTTTGGCTTCGGAGTTTTATACGCCTAGCCTATGAGACTGCTGGACAGCAGCCCCCTGAAAGAATTACAGCTCATTCTACTAGAGCTGTGGCTTCCTCCTGGGCCTTTAAAAATGAGGCCTCTGTTGAACAGATTTGCAAGGCCGCGACTTGGTCTTCGCTTCACACTTTTTCAAAATTTTACAAATGTGATACTTTTGCTTCTTCGGAGGCTGTTTTTGGGAGAAAGGTTCTTCAGGCAGTAGTTCCTTCCGCTTAATCCCTGCCTTGTCCCTCCCATCATCCGTGTACTTTAGCTTTGGTATTGGTATCCCATAAGTAATGGATGATCTGTGGACTGGATACACTTAACAAGAGAAAACATAATTTATGCTTACCTGATAAATTTATTTCTCTTGTAGTGTATCCAGTCCACGGCCCGCCCTGTCATTTTAAGGCAGGTCTAAAATTTTATTAAACTACAGTCACCACTGCACCCTATGGTTTCTCCTTTCTCTGTTTGTTTCGGTCGAATGACTGGATATGGCAGTTAGGGGAGGAGCTATATAGCAGCTCTGCTGGGGTGATCCTCTTGCAACTTCCTGTTGGGAAGGAGAATATCCCATAAGTAATGGATGATCCGTGGACTGGATACACTACAAGAGAAATAAATTTATCAGGTAAGCATAAATTATGTTTTTCGCGCCTCAATTGCGAAGTTACTTTTCACTAGGCAGTTCATGCAGCTTCACATGGAAGGTCCAGAGGCTTAGAAAAGGACTTCAGAGAGGCTTATTACTGTTGTGAATAACCCCTAAGGAAGGTAAACGCCGCAGCAAAGGCTGTGGCAGGGACTGTAGTGTGTTTTAACCGGTTAATTGTTATTTGTGCTCCGGTTTGGACATTTAGGGGTTAAGTGGCTTGAAAATTGGTGTGCAATACTTTCAAAGCATTAAGACACTGGGGTATAAATTTCATAAAGATCGGATATTTCTTTGAGTTTTTTCTATCATTCAGAAATAAAGTGTGCCCTTTTTATTATTTAAAGAGACAGTAACGGTTTTGTTTAAAATTGTTTTTACTGCATTAAAAACCTGCCTAAGTCTGTTTAACATGTCTGTACCTTCAGATAGCCTATGTTCTGTGTGTATGGAGGCCAAGGTGGTTCCCCCATTAAATGTATGTGCGAATTGTGCCATGGCGTCCAAAAAGGACAGTACTGTCACATTTAATAATGTTGCCCAAGATGATTCTTTAAATGAAGGTAGTGGGGATAGTTCATCATCTTCTCCTTCTGTGTCAATACCAGCTTTGCCCGCGCAGGCGATACCTAGTACATCTAGCGCACCAATGCTTGTTACTATGCAACAATTAACAGCAGTAATGGATAATTCTCTAGCAGCTCTTTTATCCAAACTGCCAGCATTTCCTAGAAAGCGTGATTGCTCAGTTTTAAATACAGAGGATGAGCAAGTAGGCTCAGAGGATAATTTATCTGTTATGCCCTCACATCAATCTGAGTTGGCAGTGAGGGAGGGTCTGTCCGAGGCAGAAATTTCTGACTCAGGAAAAATTTCTCAGCAGGCAGAACCTGATATTGTGGCATTTAAATTTAAGCTAGAACATCTCCGCGCTCTGCTTAAGGAGGTGCTAGCTACACTTGATTGTGATACTTTGGTGATTCCAGAGAAGTTATGCAAAATTGACAAATTCTTAGAGGTCCCAGTGCACGCTGATGCGTTTCCGATACCCAAGAGGGTGGCGGACATAGTGACTAAGGAGTGGGAGAAGCCAGGTGTACCTTTTGTTCCCCCTCCTATATTTAAGAAAATGTTCCCCATTGTCGACCCCAGAAGGGATGCATTGCAAACGGTCCCTAAGGTAGAGGGGGCAGTTTCAACGTTAGCTAAGCGCACAACTATTCCTATAGAGGACAGTTGCGCTTTCAAAGATCCTATGGATAAAAAATTGGAAGGATTGCTTAAGAAGATTTTTGTTCAGCAAGGTTTCCTTCTTTAACCAATTTCATGCATTATTCCTGTCACCACGGCGGCGTCTTTTTGGTTCGATGAACTAGAAAATCGGCGTATGTGTCGTCCAAAACAAAATTGCTTAATATTCCTTTCAAAGGTAAGACCCTTTTCGGGCCGGAATTGAAGGAGATTATTTCAGACATCACTGGGGGAAAGGGCCATGCCCTTCCACAGGATAGGCCTTTCAAAGCAAAAAATAAGTCTAATTTTCGTTCCTTTCGCAATTTCAGGAACGGAACGGCTTCTAACTCCGCAGCCTCTAGACAAGAGGGTAACAGCCTAAACCAGCATGGAAACCATTGCAAGGCTGGAACAAGGGAAAACAGGCCAAAAAGCCTGCTGCTGCTACCAAGACAGCATGAAGGGGTAGCCCCCGATCCGGGACCGGATCTATTTTGAGTTAGACTTTCTCTCTTTGCTCAGGCTTGGGCAAGAGATGTTCCGGACCCCTGGGCACTAGAAATTGTTTCTCAGGGGTATCTTCTAGAGTTCAAGGAACTTCCTCAAAGGGGAAGGTTCCACATGTCTCGCTTATCTTTAGACCAGATAAAGAGACAGGCATTCTTACTTTGCGTAGAGGACCTATTAAAGATGGGAGTGATACACCCAGTTCCAACAGCGGAACAAGGACTGGGTTTTTATTCAAACCTGTTTGTAGTTCCCAAAAAAGAAGGAACTTTCAGGCCAATTCTGGACTTAAAAATTCTAAACAAATTCTTCAGAGTTCCATCATTCAAAATGGAAACCATTCGGACAATTTAACCAACGATCCAGGAGGGTCAATACATGACTACCGTGGACTTAAAGGATGCGTACCTGCATATTCCTATCCACAAAGATCACCATCAGTTCCTGAGGTTTGCCTTTCTGAACAAGCATTACCAGTTCGTGGCTCTTCCGTTCGGTTTAGCCACTGCTCCTAGAATTTTCACAAAGGTGCTAGGGTCCATTCTAGCGGTGCTAAGGCCGAGGGGCATTGCAGTAGCACCTTACCTAGACGACATTCTAATACAAGCGTCGTCCCTTCCCAAAGCAAGGGCTCATTCAGACATTGTTTTAGCCTTTCTCAGGTCTCACGGGTGGAAGGTGAACATAGAAAAAAAGTTCACTGTCCCCGTCCACAAGGGTTCCCTTTCTGGGGACAATAATAGACTCCATAGAAATGAAGATCTTTCTGACAGAGGTCAGGAAGTTAAAGCTTCTGAACGCTTGTCGAGTTCTTCAATCCATTCCTCAGTGCATGGAGGTGATAGGACTAATGGTTGCGGCAATGGACGTGGTTCCTTTTGCTCGAATTCATTTAAGACCTTTGCAACTGTGCATGCTCAAACAGTGGAATGGGGATTATGCAGACTTGTCTCCCCAGATTCAAATGGACCAGAAAACCAGAGACTCGCTTCTCTGGTGGTTGGCTCAGGATCACCTGTCGCAGGGAATGAGTTTCCGCAGACCAGAGTGGATCATTGTCACGACCGACGCCAGTCTACTAGGCTGGGGCGCGGTGTGGGACTCCCTGAAAGCTCAGGGTCTATGGTCTCGGGAAGAATCTCTTCTCCCGATAAACATTTTGGAATTAAGAGTGATATTCAATACGCTCCTGGCTTGGCCTCAACTAGCGAAGGCCAAATTCATAAGATTTCAGTCGGACAACATGACGACTGTAGCGTACATCAATCATCAGGGAGGAACGAAGAGTTGCCAAGTGCTAGAAAAATGATATTTCTTTCATGTAATTAGCAAGAGTCCATGAGCTAGTGACGTATGGGATATACATTCCTACCAGGAGGGGCAAAGTTTCCCAAACCTCAAAATGCCTATAAATACACCCCTCACCACACCCACAATTCAGTTTTACAAACTTTGCCTCCGATGGAGGTGGTGAAGTAAGTTTGTGCTAGATTCTACGTTGATATGCGCTCCGCAGCAAGTTGGAGCCCGGTTTTCCTCTCAGCGTGCAGTGAATGTCAGAGGGATGTGAGGAGAGTATTGCCTATTTGAATGCAGTGATCTCCTTCTAAGGGGTCTATTTCATAGGTTCTCTGTTATCGGTCGTAGAGATTCATCTCTTACCTCCCTTTTCAGATCGACGATATACTCTTATATATACCATTACCTCTGCTGATTCTCGTTTCAGTACTGGTTTGGCTATCTGCTATATGTAGATGAGTGTCCTGGGGTAAGTAAGTCTTATTTTCTGTGACACTCCTAGCTATGGTTGGGCACTTTGTTTATAAAGTTCTAAATATATGTATTCAAACATTTATTTGCCTTGACTCAGAGGGGGCTACTTATCAAGCCGTCTACTTTTCTGGCTTCGCCGGTCCAATACGTCCGCCTAAGCTCGCCTACCTTCGCCGCCGCGGACCTTGAATACGTTCGCCTAAGTTATCAAATAAAGCTGTCAAAAAGCCGCGGGGCGATGAGCAGCGGACTGTGACAGTTATCACTCATCCGATCTCGCTGCCCTTCGGCTTTTTCCCAGCTTTATTGCTAGCCTGTCACTAAGCACTCACACTAAACTACACTGTTCTACCCCCTATACCGGCGCCCCCGGAGGCCCCCGCAACTAAATAAAGTTACTAACCCCTAAACCGCCGCTCCTAGACCCCGCCGCAAGTCTTATAAATGTATTAACCCCTAAACCGCCGCTCCTAGACCCCGCCGCAAGTCTTATAAATGTATTAACCCCTAAACCGCCGCTCCCGGACACCGCTGCCACCTACATTATACCTAGTAACCCCTATCCTGCCCCCCCTACACCGTCGCCCTCTATTATAAAATTATTAACCCCTATCCTGCTGATCCCGCACCTCTCCGCAACTAAATAAATAGTTTAACCCCTAAACCGCCGCTCCATGAACCCGCCGCAACCTATAATAAATTTATTAACCCCTATCCTGCCCCCCACTACGCCGCCGCCACTGTAATAAAATGATTAACCCCTAAACCTAAGTCTAACCCTAACGCCCCCCTAACTTAAATATTAATTAAATAAATCTAAATAAATTAACTCTTATTAACTAAATGAATCCTATTTAAAACTAAATACTTACCTTTAAAATAAACCCTAATATAGCTACAATATAAATAATAATTATATTCTAGCTATCTTAGGATTTATATTTATTTTACAGGTACCTTTCAATTTATTTTAACCATGTACAATAGCTATTAAATAGTTATTAACTATTTAATAGCTTACCTAGCTAAAATAAAGAGAAATGTACCTGTGAAATAAATCCTAACCTAAGTTACAATTACACCTAACACTACACTATACTTTAATAAATTATTCCTATTTAAAAATAAATACTTACCTGTAAAATAAACCCTAAGATAGCTACAATATAATTAATAATTATATTATAGCTATCTTAGGATTTATATTTATTTTACAGGTAACTTTGTATTTATTTTAGCTAGTTAGAATAGTTATTAAATAGTTATTAACTATTTAATAACTACCTAGCTAAAAGAAATACAAAATTACCTGTAAAATAAATCCTAGCTTAAGTTACAATTAAACCTAATACTACACTATCATTACATTAATTAAATAAATTAACTACAAATAACTACAATGAAATACAATTACATAAACTAACTAAAGTACAAAAAATAAAAAAAGCTAAGTTACAAAAAATAAAAAATTAAGTTACAAACATGTTAAAAATATTACTACAATTTTAAGCTACTTACACCTAATCTAAGCCCCCTAATAAAATAACAAACCCCCCCAAAATAAAACAAATCCCTACCCTATTCTAAATTACATAAATTTCAAAGCTCTTTTACCTTACCAGCCCTTAAAAGGGCCATTTGTGGGGGCATGCCCCAAAAAGTTCAGCTCTTTTGCCTGTAAAATAAAAATACAACCCCCCCCCCAACATTAAAACCCACCACCCACATACCCCTAATCTAACCCAAACCCCCCTTACAAAAACCTAACACTAATCCCCTGAAGATCATCCTACCTTGAGTCGTCTTCACTCAGCCGAGCCACCGATGGAACTGAAGAGGACATCCGGAGCGGAAGAAGTTAATCCTCCAAGCGGCGCTGAAGAAATCTTCCATCCGATGAAGTCATCATCCAGGCGGCGCTGAAGAAGTCTTCGATCCGGCCGATGTCATCTTCAAAGAGGCGCTGAAGAGGTCTTCTATCCGGGCGAAGTCATCTTCCAAGCCGGGTCTTCAATCTTCCTTCCGCCGACGCGGAACCACCTTCTTCACCGACGGACTACGACGAATGACGGCTCCTTTAAGGGACGTCATCCAAGATGGCGTCCCCTCAATTCCGATTGGCTGATAGGATTCTATCAGCCAATCGGAATTAAGGTAGGAAAATCTGATTGGCTGATGGAATCAGCCAATCAGATTGAGCTCGCATTCTATTGGCTGTTCCGATCAGCCAATAGAATGCGAGCTCAATCTGATTGGCTGATTGGATCAGCCAATCGGATTGAACTTGAATCTGATTGGCTGATTCCATCAGCCAATCAGATTTTCCTACCTTAATTCCGATTGGCTGATAGAATCCTATCAGCCAATCGGAATTGAGGGGACGCCATCTTGGATGACGTCCCTTAAAGGAGCCGTCATTCGTCGTAGTCCGTCGGTGAAGAAGGTGGTTCCGCGTCGGCGGAAGGAAGATTGAAGACCCGGCTTGGAAGATGACTTCGCCCGGATAGAAGACCTCTTCAGCGCCTCTTTGAAGATGACATCGGCCGGATCGAAGACTTCTTCAGCGCCGCCTGGATGATGACTTCATCGGATGGAAGATTTCTTCAGCGCCGCTTGGAGGATTAACTTCTTCCGCTCCGGATGTCCTCTTCAGTTCCATCGGTGGCTCGGCTGAGTGAAGACGACTCAAGGTAGGATGATCTTCAGGGGATTATTGTTAGGTTTTTGTAAGGGGGGTTTGGGTTAGATTAGGGGTATGTGGGTGGTGGGTTTTAATGTTGGGGGGGGGGTTGTATTTTTCTTTTACAGGCAAAAGAGCTGAACTTTTTGGGGCATGCCCCCACAAATGGCCCTTTTAAGGGCTGGTAAGGTAAAAGAGCTTTGAAATTTATGTAATTTAGAATAGGGTAGGGATTTTTTTTATTTTGGGGGGGTTTGTTATTTTATTAGGGGGCTTAGATTAGGTGTAAGTAGCTTAAAATTGTTGTAATATTTTTAACATGTTTGTAACTTAATTTTTTATTTTTTGTAACTTAGCTTTTTTTATTTTTTGTACTTTAGTTAGTTTATGTAATTGTATTTCATTGTAGTTCTTTGTAGGTAGTTTATTTAGTTAATTTAATGATAGTGTAGTATTAGGTTTAATTGTAACTTAAGTTAGGATTTATTTTACAGGTAATTTTGTATTTCTTTTAGCTAGGTAGTTATTAAATAGTTAATAACTATTTAATAACTATTCTAACTAGCTAAAATAAATACAAAGTTACCTGTAAAATAAATATAAATCCTAAGATAGCTATAATATAATTATTAATTACATTGTAGCTATCTTAGGGTTTATTTTACAGGTAAGTATTTATTTTTAAATAGGAATAATTTATTAAAGTATAGTGTAGTGTTAGGTGTAATTGTAACTTAGGTTAGGATTTATTTCACAGGTACATTTCTCTTTATTTTAGCTAGGTAAGCTATTAAATAGTTAATAACTATTTAATAGCTATTGTACATGGTTAAAATAAATTGAAAGGTACCTGTAAAATAAAAAAAAATCCTAAGATAGCTAGAATATAATTATTATTTATATTGTAGCTATATTAGGGTTTATTTTAAAGGTAAGTATTTATTTTTAAATAGGATTCATTTAGTTAATAAGAGTTAATTTATTTAGATTTATTTAATTAATATTTAAGTTAGGGGGCGTTAGGGTTAGGGTTAGGTTTAGGGGTTAATCATTTTATTACAGTGGCGGCGGCATAGTGGGGGGCAGGATAGGGGTTAATAAATTTATTATAGGTGGCGACGGTGTAGGGGGGGCAGGATAGGGGTTAATAAATGTATTATAGGTGGCGACGGTGTAGGGGGGGCAGGATAGGGGTTAATACATTTAATATAGGTTGCGGCGGGTTCAGGGAGCGGCGGGTTAGGGGTTAATACATTTATTATAGTTGCGGTGGGCTCCGGGAGCGGCGGTTTAGGGGTTAATATGTATAGAGTAGCTTGCGGTGGGCTCCGGGAGCGGCGGTTTAGGGGGTAATAACTTTATTTAGTTGCGGCGGTGTAGGGGGGGTCAGATTAGTGGTGTTTAGACTCGGGGTACATGTTAGGGTGTTAGGTGTAGACAGCTCCCATAGGAATCAATGGGATGTCTGTCAGCAGCGAACTTGTACTTTCGCTATGGTCAGACTCCCATTGATTCCTATGGGATCCGCCGCCTCCAGGCTGGCGCTTTGAAAACCAGGTACGCTGGGCCGTAAAACTGCTGATCGTACCTGCTAGTTTTTTGATAGCTAGCAAAAGTAGTGAGAATGTGCCGCACTTGTGTGCGGAACATCTGGAGTGACGTAAGAATCGATCTGTGTCGGACTGAGTCCGGCGGATCGAAGCTGACGTCACAAAATTCTACTTTTGCCGGTCTCGAGCCTTTGATAACTAAGGCGTATCAGCCTCGCCACAAATACGCTGCGGAATACGCAGCGTATTTGAGGTTGACGGCTTGATAACTACCCCCCAGAATGTTCAACTTTCCTTATTTTCAGACAGTCAGTTTCATATTTGGGATAATGCATTTTAATTTAACATTTTTCTTACCTTAAAATTTGACTTTTTCCCTGTGGGCTGTTAGGCTCGCGGGGGCTGAAAATGCTTCATTTTATTGCGTCATTCTTGGCGCGGACTTTTTTGGCGCAAAAATTCTATTTCCGTTTCCGGCGTCATACGTGTCGCCGGAAGTTGCGTCATTTTTTGACGTTATTTTGCGCCAAAAATGTCGGCGTTCCGGATGTGGCGTCATTTTTGGCGCCAAAAAGCATTTAGGCGCCAAATAATGTGGGCGTCTTATTTGGCGCGAAAAAATATGGGCGTCACTTTTGTCTCACCATTATTTAAGTCTCATTTTTTATTGCTTCTGGTTGCTAGAAGCTTGTTCTTTGGCATTTTTTCCCATTCCTGAAACTGTCATTTAAGGAATTTGATCAATTTTGCTTTATATATATGTTGTTTTTTCTCTTACATATTGCAAGATGTCTCACGTTGCATCTGAGTCAGAAGATACTACAGGAAAATCGCTGTCAAGTGCTGAATCTACCAAAGCTAAGTGTATCTGCTGTAAACTTTTGGTAGCTATTCCTCCAGCTGTTGTTTGTATTGATTGTCATGACAAACTTGTTAAAGCAAATAATATTTCCTTTAGTAAAGTACCATTGCCTGTTGCAGTTCCTTCAACATCTAAGGTGCAGAATGTTCCTGATAATATAAGAGATTTTGTTTCTGAATCCATAAAGAAGGCTATGTCTGTTATTTCTCCTTCTAGTAAACGTAAAAAATCTTTTAAAACTTCTCTCCCTACAGATGAATTTTTAAATGAACATCATCATTCTGATTCTGATGATTCCTCTGGTTCAGAGGATTCTGTCTCAGAGGTTGATGCTGATAAATCTTCATATTTATTTAAAATGGAATTTATTCGTTCTTTACTTAAAGAAGTACTAATTGCTTTAGAAATAGAGGATTCTGGTCCTCTTGATACTAATTCTAAACGTTTAGATAAGGTATTTAAAGCTCCTGTGGTTATTCCAGAAGTTTTTCCTGTTCCTAATGCTATTTCTGCAGTAATTTCCAAAGAATGGGATAATTTGGGTAATTCATTTACTCCTTCTAAACGTTTTAAGCAATTATATCCTGTGCCGTCTGACAGATTAGAATTTTGGGACAAGATCCCTAAAGTTGATGGGGCTATTTCTACCCTTGCTAAACGTACTACTATTCCTACGTCAGATGGTACTTCGTTTAAGGATCCTCTAGATAGGAAAATTGAGTCCTTTCTAAGAAAAGCTTATCTGTGTTCAGGTAATCTTCTTAGACCTGCTATATCTTTGGCTGATGTTGCTGCAGCTTCAACTTTTTGGTTGGAAACGTTAGCGCAACAAGTAACACATCGTGATTCTCATGATATTATTATTCTTCTTCAGCATGCTAATAATTTTATCTGTGATGCCATTTTTGATATTATCAGAGTTGATGTCAGGTTTATGTCTCTAGCTATTTTAGCTAGAAGAGCTTTATGGCTTAAAACTTGGAATGCTGATATGGCTTCTAAATCAACTTTACTTTCCATTTCTTTCCAGGGTAACAAATTATTTGGTTCTCAGTTGGATTCCATTATTTCAACTGTTACTGGTGGGAAAGGAACTTTTTTACCACAGGATAAAAAAATCTAAAGGTAAAAACAGGGCTAATAATCGTTTTCGTTCCTTTCGTTTCAACAAAGAACAAAAGCCTGATCCTTCATCCTCAGGAGCAGTTTCAGTTTGGAGACCATCTCCAGTCTGGAATAAATCCAAGCCAGCTAGAAAGGCAAAGCCTGCTTCTAAGTCCACATGAAGGTGCGGCCCTCATTCCAGCTCAGCTGGTAGGGGGCAGGTTACGTTTTTTCAAGGAAATTTGGATCAATTCTGTTCACAATCTTTGGATTCAGAGCATTGTTTCAGAAGGGTACAGAATTGGTTTCAAGTTGAGACCTCCTGCAAAGAGATTTTTTCTTTCCCGTGTCCCAGTAAATCCAGTAAAAGCTCAAGCATTTCTGAAATGTGTTTCAGATCTAGAGTTGACTGGAGTAATTATGTCAGTTCCAGTTCCGGAACAGGGGATGGGGTTTTATTCAAATCTCTTCATTGTACCAAAGAAGGAGAATTCTTTCAGACCAGTTCTGGATCTAAAAATATTGAATCGTTATGTAAGGATACCAACGTTCAAGATGGTAACTGTAAGGACTATCTTACCTTTTGTTCAGCAAGGGAATTATATGTCCACAATAGATTTACAGGATGCATATCTGCATATTCCGATTCATCCAGATCATTATCAGTTCCTGAGATTCTCGTTTCTGGACAAGCATTACCAGTTTGTGGCTCTGCCGTTTGGCCTAGCTACAGCTCCAAGAATTTTTACAAAGGTTCTCGGTGCCCTGCTGTCTGTAATCAGAGACCAGGGTATTGTGGTATTTCCTTATTTGGACGATATCTTGGTACTTGCTCAGTCTTTACATTTAGCAGAATCTCATACGAATCGACTTGTGTTGTTTCTTCAAGATCATGGTTGGAGGATCAATTTACCAAAAAGTTCTTTGATTCCTCAGACAAGGGTAACCTTTCTGGGTTTCCAGATGGATTCAGTGTCCATGACTCTGTCTTTAACAGACAAGAGACGTCTAAAGTTGATTACAGCTTGTCGAAACCTTCAGTCACAATCATTCCCTTCGGTAGCCTTATGCATGGAAATTCTAGGTCTTATGACTGCTGCATCGGACGCGATCCCCTTTGCTCGTTTTCACATGCGACCTCTTCAGCTCTGTATGCTGAAGCAATGGTGCAAGGATTACACGAAGATGTCTCAATTAATATCTTTAAAACCGATTGTTCGACACTCTCAAACATGGTGGACAGATCACCATCGTTTAATTCAGGGGGCTTCTTTTGTGCTTCCGACCTGGACTGTAATTTCAACAGATGCAAGTCTCACAGGTTGGGGAGCTGTGTGGGGATCTCTGACGGCACAAGGAGTTTGGGAATCTCAGGAGGTGAGATTACCGATCAATATTTTGGAACTCCGTGCAATTTTCAGAGCTCTTCAGTTTTGGCCTCTTCTGAAGAGAGAATCGTTCATTTGTTTTCAGACAGACAATGTCACAACTGTGGCATACATCAATCATCAAGGAGGGACTCACAGTCCTCTGGCTATGAAAGAAGTATCTCGAATTTTGGTTTGGGCGGAATCCAGCTCCTGTCTAATCTCTGCGGTTCATATCCCAGGTGTAGACAATTGGGAAGCGGATTATCTCAGTCGCCAAACGTTGCATCCGGGCGAATGGTCTCTTCACCCAGAGGTATTTCTTCAGATTGTTCAAATGTGGGAACTTCCAGAAATAGATCTGATGGCGTCCCATCTAAACAAGAAACTTCCCAGGTATCTGTCCAGATCCCGGGATCCTCAGGCGGAGGCAGTGGATGCATTATCACTTCCTTGGAAGTATCATCCTGCCTATATCTTTCCGCCTCTAGTTCTTCTTCCAAGAGTAATCTCCAAGATTCTGAAGGAATGCTCGTTTGTTCTGCTGGTAGCTCCGGCATGGCCTCACAGGTTTTGGTATGCGGATCTTGTCCGGATGGCCTCTTGCCAACCGTGGACTCTTCCGTTAAGACCAGACCTTCTGTCACAAGGTCCTTTTTTCCATCAGGATCTGAAATCCTTAAATTTAAAGGTATGGAGATTGAACGCTTGATTCTTGGTCAAAGAGGTTTCTCTGACTCTGTGATTAATACTATGTTACAGGCTCGTAAATCTGTATCTCGAGAGATATATTATAGAGTCTGGAAGACTTATATTTCTTGGTGTCTTTCTCATCATTTTTCCTGGCATTCTTTTAGAATACCGAGAATTTTACAGTTCCTTCAGGATGGTTTAGATAAGGGTTTGTCCGCAAGTTCTTTGAAAGGACAAATCTCTGCTCTTTCTGTTCTTTTTCACAGAAAGATTGCTATTCTTCCTGATATTCATTGTTTTGTACAAGCTTTGGTTCGTATAAAACCTGTCATTAAGTCAATTTCTCCTCCTTGGAGTTTGAATTTGGTTCTGGGAGCTCTTCAAGCTCCTCCGTTTGAACCTATGCATTCATTGGACATTAAATTACTTTCTTGGAAAGTTTTGTTCCTTTTGGCCATCTCTTCTGCCAGAAGAGTTTCTGAATTATCTGCTCTGTCTTGTGAGTCTCCTTTTCTGATTTTTCATCAGGATAAGGCGGTGTTGCGAACTTCTTTTGAATTTTTACCTAAAGTTGTGAATTCCAACAACATTAGTAGAGAAATTGTGGTTCCTTCATTATGTCCTAATCCTAAGAATTCTAAGGAGAAATCGTTGCATTCTTTGGATGTTGTTAGAGCTTTGAAATATTATGTTGAAGCTACGAAATCTTTTCGTAAGACTTCTAGTCTATTTGTTATCTTTTCCGGTTCTAGAAAAGGCCAGAAAGCTTCTGCCATTTCTTTGGCATCTTGGTTGAAATCTTTAATTCATCTTGCCTATGTTGAGTCGGGTAAAACTCCGCCTCAGAGAATTACAGCTCATTCTACTAGGTCAGTTTCTACTTCCTGGGTGTTTAGGAATGAAGCTTCGGTTGACCAGATCTGCAAAGCAGCAACTTGGTCCTCTTTGCATACTTTTACTAAATTCTACCATTTTGATGTATTTTCTTCTTCTGAAGCAGTTTTTGGTAGAAAAGTACTTCAGGCAGCGGTTTCAGTTTGAATCTTCTGCTTATGTTTTTCGTTAAACTTTATTTTGGGTGTGGATTATTTTCAGCAGGAATTGGCTGTCTTTATTTTATCCCTCCCTCTCTAGTGACTCTTGTGTGGAAAGATCCACATCTTGGGTAGTCATTATCCCATACGTCACTAGCTCATGGACTCTTGCTAATTACATGAAAGAAAACATAATTTATGTAAGAACTTACCTGATAAATTCATTTCTTTCATATTAGCAAGAGTCCATGAGGCCCGCCCTTTTTTTGTGGTGGTTATGATTTTGTATAAAGCACAATTATTCCAATTCCTTATTTTATATGCTTTCGCACTTTTTTCTTATCACCCCACTTCTTGGCTATTCGTTAAACTGAATTGTGGGTGTGGTGAGGGGTGTATTTATAGGCATTTTGAGGTTTGGGAAACTTTGCCCCTCCTGGTAGGAATGTATATCCCATACGTCACTAGCTCATGGACTCTTGCTAATATGAAAGAAATGAATTTATCAGGTAATTTCTTACATAAATTATGTTTTTATTAGCTCAAGGATAAACAAAGATAAATATACATTAAAAACATATATGTCTATACCTCAAATATTGGGTATATAGAAGGCCCTGTATGTAGTGTAGGCAATTGTGCTTGTTTATTAGGTCTTTAAGTAATTTTGACGGTTATACTATTTATTATATGATGTTTTTTCTAGTAGATATATTTAGCTGATATATTCAGCTGTGTTGTTTGAGGAATCTTTAGTGTTGAAAGCTAATCTAAGTTATTGTACCTAGTACATAGAAATACCTAGTGCAATTCCCTAAAAAAGTCAAGAAACACGAGTGGTAATCTTAGTTTCGGCCGTTACATTGGCCTTTTTCAAGCTGTACTACTAACTCTCCCACAGTAGTACAGCTTGAAAAAGGCCAATGTAACGGCCGAAACGCGTAGCGAACTACTGTGAAAACCTCTTCTGATACACTCCTGAGTCACAAATATACCTACTGTGACAAAAAGAACCATTACCCATCCGCTATAAGCCACCTTGGATTTTAAACTTCTCATCTCGCATCCGCTTCCAACTTTAAGCGAGAAAAGACCAAGCAAAAAAACACATTTGGGTTTTTGCGCCCTCCAAAACTGCTTCCTGAACTGAGGACCGAGACTCCAGAGGTGGACACACCATTTCCACCCTTTTCGTCAGAGGATCAAGGACCAGATAAAGAAGACCACCCTGAGTGGCAACACCCCTACCAGGCTCCAGAATCGGCTAAGAGTTCAGTAAGTACAAAACCGCTCCTTACTGCATAACCTCTTTAGTCCGTAGAGCTCTGGCAACATTTAATCCACATCGAAAGAAGGACATACAAACAGACTTTGAAACATTCTTTTGCAACATAATATAACATTATAACAAAACAAGGAGTACTCTGTCACCGAATAGGTTGCAAATAAGATTCACGCATAATACAAAAAGTCATTTTTGAACTTTTTAAGATTAAATCCACCAGTGGTTTTTTAATCCTAGGCATGAACTTTTAAAAAAACATCCTTCATATTTTTAAATTGTCGGCCGACCAGTAGAATTTTTATGCTTAACCAGATTTCTGCCTAATATTAACATTGCACTTTTATGGCTTACATATTTTTAGTTTATCTCCATCGTTTCACTTTACATATTTTTATTGATTTTTACTGACTGAATTTTTTGATCTACTCCCCAAAACAAACAAAGAGCTCTTTATAGCATACCTACTATACGATTTCTGCTAGATAAACGTACACGTTTTTTCCTATGCTAAATCAATATACTAAGATTACCACTCGTGTTTGACTTTTTTAGGGAATTGCACTAGGTATTTCTATGTACTAGGTACAATAACTTAGATTAGCTTTCAACACTAAAGATTCCTCAAACAACACAGCTGAATATATCAGCTAAATATATCTACTAGAAAAAACATCATATAATAAATAGTATAACCGTCAAAATTACTTAAAGACCTAATAAACAAGCACAATTGCCTACACTACATACAGGGCCTTCTATATACCCAATATTTGAGGTATAGACATATATATGTTTTTAATGTATATTTATCTTTGTTTATCCTTGAGCTAATAAAATATCATTTTTCTAGCACTTGGCAATTTCTTAATATATCCGATATAATTCTAAAATAGACTGTATTATTTCTGTTCATTTAAAATATAAGGGTATAAGCATTAAGTTGCGCCACACACCACAACTAGATATTTTTTTGGGGAAAATATCTTAGGAGTTAGGCAGCGCAAAAAAGTTTTAAAATTCTCCTACCAGGAACGAAGAGTTCCCTGGCGATGAGAGAAGTATCCAAGATCATCAAATGGGCGGAGGATCACTCCTGCCATCTATCTGCAATTCACATCCCAGGAGTAGACAACTGGGAGGCGGATTATTTGAGTCGTCAGACTTTCCATCCGGGGGAGTGGGAACTTCACCCGGAGGTCTTTGCCCAGTTAACTCAACTATGGGGCATTCCAGATCTGGATCTGATGGCGTCTCGTCAGAACTCCAAGGTTCCACGCTACGGGTCCAGGTCCAGGGATCCCAAAGCAACATTGGTAGATGCATTAGTGGCGCCTTGGTCATTCAATCTAGCGTATGTCTTTCCACCGTTTCCTCTACTCCCCAGGCTAATAGCCAGGATCAAACAGGAGAAGGCTTCAGTGATTCTAATAGCTCCTGCTTGGCCACGCAGGACTTGGTATGCAGACCTGGTAAATATGTCATCGGCTCCACCATGGAAGCTACCATTGAGACAGGACCTTCTAGTGCAAGGTCTATTCAAACATCCAAACCTAGTTTCTCTGCAGCTGACTGCTTGGTGATTGAACGCTTGATTCTATCTAAGCGTGGGTTTTCGGAATCTGTTATAGATACTCTGGTTCAGGCTAGAAAGCCTGTAACCAGGAGAATTTACCACAAGATATGGCAGAAATATCTCTATTGGTGCGAATCCAAGGGTTACTCATGGAGTAAAATTAGAATTCCAAGGATTCTTTCCTTTCTCCAAGAAGGTCTGGAGAAAGGTCTGTCAGCCAGTTCTTTAAAGGGACAGATATCTGCTCTGTCTGTCTTGTTACACAGACGTCTGGCAGCTGTGCCAGATGTTCAGGCGTTCGTACAGGCATTGGTCAGAATTAAGCCTGTCTACAGACCTGTGACTCCTCCATGGAGTCTGAATTTAGTTCTTTCAGTTCTTCAAGGGGTTCCGTTTGAACTTTTACATTCCATAGATATTAAGTTAGTATCTTGGAAAGTTCGGTTTTTGGTTACTATTTCTTCTGCTAGAAGAGTTTCTGAATTTTCTCTTTGCAGTGTACCTCACCCTATCTGGTTTTTCATACAGATAAGGTAGTTTTACGTACCAAGCCTGGTTTTCTTCCAAAGGTGGTTTCCAACAGGAATATTAACCAGGAAATAGTTGTTCCTTCTCTGTGTCCGAATCCAATTTCGAAGAAGGAACGTTTGTTACATAACCTAGATGTGGTTCGTGCATTAAAATTCTATTTAGAAGCAACAAAGGATTTCAGACAGACATTATCATTGTTTGTCGTCTATTCTGGTAAGAGGAGAGGTCAGAAAGCTACTGCTACCTCTCTTTACTTTTGGCTAAAAAGCATCATCCGATTAGCTTATGAGACTGCCAGACGGCAGCCTCCTGAACGAATTACAGCTCACTCTGCTAGGGCTGTGGCTTCCACATGGGCCTTCAAGAATGAGGCTTCTGTTGAACAGATCTGTAAGGCAGCGACTTGGTCTTCTCTGCATACATTTGCCAAATTTTACAAATTCGATACTTATGCTTCTTCGGAGGCTATTTTTGGGAGAAAGGTTTTGCAAGCAGTGGTGCCTTCCGTTAAAGTTACCTGACTTGTTCCCTCCCTTCATCCGTGTCCTAAAGCTTTGGTATTGGTTCCCACAAGTAAGGATGAAGCCGTGGACCGGACACACCAATGTAGGAGAAAACAGAATTTATGTTTACCTGATAAATTTCTTTCTCCTACGGTGTGTCCGGTCCACGGCCCGCCCTGGCTTTTAGTCAGGTTTAAAATTTTTATTTTTTGTACACTACAGTCACCACGACACCTTATGGTTTCTCCTTTTTCTACTAACCGTCGGTCGAATGACTGGGGGGCGGAGCCAGAGGGGGGACTATATGGACAGCTTTGCTGTGTGCTCTCTTTGCCATTTCCTGTAGGTAATGAAAATATCCCACAAGTAAGCATGAAGCCGTGGACCGGACACACCGTAGGAGAAAGAAATTTATCAGGTAAACATAAATTCTGTTTTTGTTGATGGGGAGCTAGTGCAGGTGTTTGGTGATGTGGCATTGACGAGGGATGTCGAGGATTAGTCTGGCCGAGGCATTCTGGATGCGCTGTAGTCTCTTTTGGAGCTTGGTGGTGGTGGTGCCGGCGTAGAGTGCGTTACCATAGTCCAGTCGGCTGCTGATGAGGGCGTGAGTGACAGTCTTCCTGGTCTCGGTTGGGATCCATTTGAAGATCTTTCGCAGCAGGTGAAGTGTGTGGAAGCATGCAGAAGAGACAGCGTTGATTTGACGGTCCATGGAGAATGATGAGTCCAGGATGACGCCTAGATTTCGTGCATGGTCGTGGGGGTTGGAGGGTGTCCGAGGGCTGTGGGCCACCAGGAGTTATTCCATGTGGATGTGGTGGGACCGAGGAGGAGAACTTCGGTCTTGTCTGTGTTCAGCTTTAGGCAGTTGTAACTCATCCAGGTGGCGACTGCTGTCAGCCCTTCGTGGACGTTTCTCTTGGCGGTGGTGGGGTCACTGGTGAGTTAGATGATTAGCTTGGTGTCTTCGGCGTAGGAGACGATGTTGAGGTTGTGTCGTCAGGCGATGGCGGCGAGAGGGGCCATGTAGATGTTGAATAAGGTGGGGCTCAGCGAAGACCATTGGGGTACACCGCAGCTGATTTCTGTGGGATTGGAGGTGAAGGGTGGGAGTCTAACTTTCTGGGTTCTGCCGGTGATGATGGAGGTGATCCATTCCAGGGCTTTGTCGCGTATGCCGGCATCGTGTAGTCGGTTGCGGAGGGTGAGGTGGGAGACAGTGTCGAATGCTGCTGAGAGGTCTAGGAGAATGAGGGTGGCGGTCTTTCCTCGGTCGAGTATGTCGTCTGTGGCGGCGAGGAGGGTGGTCTCGGTGCTGAAACCGGATTTAGAGGGTGTAGTTGGCTTCGATGTAGTTAATCAGTTGCGCATTGTTGGACTTCTCAATGACTTTGGCCGCAAAGGGGAGCAGAGAGATTGGGCGGTAGTTCTTGGGATCATTGGGGTGAGCCGTGGGTTTTTTCAGTAGGGGTGATTCTGCGTGCTTCCAATCATCAAGGAAGGTGCCAGTTTCGATGGAGCAGTTGATGGTGCTGCAGAGCTCGGGGGCAATGGTGTCACCCGCTTTGTTGAAAATGTGATGCGGGCATGGGTCCGAGGGTGCTCCGGAGTGGATCGATCTGATGATTCTGATTGTATCCTCTGTGGTGAGGGGGCTCCAGATGGTCCGTGGGGGGTAGGCAGTGGTGTATTTGGGTGAGGTATCGGTGGGAGTTGGTGGGTAGGTGGTGGGTGAGTTCTGGGGCGCAAAGCTGTCATAGATGTCGACGATCTTGCAGTGGAAGTACATTTCGAGGTTATTGCAGAGGTCCTGGGAGGGCAGGATGTCGTTGGTGTCGCTGTTGGGATTGGAGAATTCCTTGATGACTGTGAATAGCTCCTTGCTGTTGTGGATGTTGGCATTGATTCTATCTTGGATGGCTGTCTTCTTGGTGGTTTTGATGAGGTGGTGGTGGGTAGTGATGGCTTCTTTGTTTTATTTGAAGGGGTCTTGCTGGATCTCTAGGTCCTTTCCAATCGCCTGCAGTGGCGTTTGGAGTCCTGGAGGGCAGGGGTGAACCAACTTGCCTTGTTGGTGGTTTGGAGGTTGGACGGTTTCTTGAGAGGGCCGAGGGTGTTGGCGCAGTCTGTGAGCCAGTAGTGGAGGTTGTGGGCGGAGGAGTTGGCATCTGTGGAGGTAGCTGGAGAGCACTTGTTCAGGGTGGAGTGCAGTTGGTCTTCGGTGATGTTGTTCCAGTTTCTGCGGGGTGGGTGGTTCTGCCGGAGGTGGGTGGTGGGTTTGTTGAAGGAAAAGTGTATGCAATGGTGGTCGGTCCAATGGAGTTCGGTGATGTGGTTGACTGAGATGTGGTTGCCTGCAGAGAAGATAGGGTCGAGGGTGTGTCCGGCTAAGTGGGTTGGGGAGTTGATGAGTTGCTTTAGTTCGATGGTTCTAAGGTTTTCTAAGGGGTTGGTGTTGTGGTTGTCTAGGTGGAAGTTGAGGTCACCGAGGAGGATGTAGTCTGTTGAGGGGAGGGTGTGGGGTGCGATGAGGTCGGTGATGGAGTCGCAGAAGGCAGGACGAGGTCCGGGAGGTCTGTAGATGAGGGTGCCACGGAGGGTGGTGTTGGGACTGACCTGGATCTTGAAGTATAGGTGTTCCAAGCCTGGTAAGCGGTAGTCAGAGCTGGTTGTGGAGGGAGTGTTTGTGGACGATGCCTCCTCCTGGTCGGTTGCTGCGGTCCTTGTGGGAGATCTTGTATCCATCGGGGATGGCGATGTCAGGCATTGATGTGGGGTTCAGCCAGGTTTCGTGAGGAAGGCAACATCTGGGGAGGTGGAGTTTAGCTGATTTCGACGGCGTGCTTGTGGACGGAGTGGATGTTGAGGAGGATGCAGTTGAGGTGGTTGCGGTTGTTTTTGCGTGAGGTGACTGGCAGGTTAGTGGTTCGTAGGGAGGAGAAGACTGGAAGGTTAGTGGTTCGAGAAGGCGCAGTTGCGGCAGGTGAAGTATCCTATGGTGTCCTTCTGGGATACGTGGTGGCAGGTAGATGATCTACCGGTGTTGAGATGGAGGAGGGTGCTCACGTTGTAGTGGCGGTGGTTGTAGGAGCCAGGGTTAGTGGCGCTGGACGCGGTCCAGGTGCGGACGGGCTCGCCTTTGCAGCAACCTCCATTAAATAGGTGGTGGGAGGGCTGGGAGGCGGGGGGCAGGGCAGTGGCTGTAGAAAGAAAGTTAGCAAAGGGAGTTACCTGTGCTGGGAGGCGGGGGGCAGTGGCTGTGGCATGGGAGAGACAAGCAGGAAGGAGAGCAGGCTGGAAGAAGCTGTAGTCTCAGACTAAGGCAGCAGCAACCTCCATTAAATAGGTGCTAGGGGGCAGGGCAGTGGCTGTAGAAAGAAAGTTAACAAAGGGAGTTACCTGTGCTGTGCTGGGAGGCGGGGGGCAGTGGCTGTGGCATGGGAGAGACAAGCAGGATGGAGAGAAGGCTGGAAGAAGCTGCAAGTACTCTGAAGGGACAGATTTCTGCGTTGTCTATTTTGTTGGATAAACGTCTGGCAGACGTGCAATCCTTTCGTCAGGCATTGGTCAGAATCCGGCCTGTTACTCCTACTTGTAGTCTTAACCGTTTGAGCCTATGCATTCCTTAGATAATAAAAGGTTATCTTGGAAAATTTTGTTTCTTGTTGCTATTTCTTCTCCTCTGAGAGTCTCGGAACTCTTTACATTGCAGTAAGATTCTCCTTATCTTTCATTCTGATAAGGTGGTTCTTTGTGCTAAGTTAGGTTTCCTTCCTAAAGTTGTTTCGGACAGGAATATTAATCGGGAGATAGTTGTTCCTTCCCTGTGTCCTAATCCTTCCCCTAAGGAGCGTTTGCTGCACAGCTTGGATGTTGTGTGTGCGCTGAAATTCTATTGAAGGCGACAAAGGACTTTCATCAGTCTTGTGCTTTATTTGTTTGTTTCACTGGGAAACGCAAGGGTCAGAAAGCTACGGCTTCTTCTCTTTGTTTTTGCCTGAAGACTATTATTTGTTTGGCTTATGAGACTGCTAGACAGCAACATCCTGAGAGAATCACAGCTCATTCGACAAGGGCTGTTTCTTCTTCCTGGGCTTTCAAAAATGTAGCTTCTGTAGAACAGATTTGCAAGGCTGCAACTTGTTGTTCTCTGCATACTTTTTCAAAATGTTTTAAATGATACTTTCGCTTCGACTGAGGCTTCTTCTGGAAGAAAAGTTCTTCAAGCTGTCGTGCCTTCTGTTTAGATTACCTGTCTTGTCCCCCCCCCTTATCATGTGTCCTGGCTATATAAACCTCAGGCACCTCTGCACCTTGTGTTGCTTCCTTTCTCTCCTTTTTCCTTTGGTCGAATGACTGGGGTTTGTTGGAAGGGAAGTGATACTTAACAGGTTTGCTGTGGTGCTCTTTGCTTCCTCCTGCTGGCCACAAGAGATATTCCCACCAGTAATTGATGATGAACCGTGGACTCACCGTGTCAAGAAAGAAAGAAATTTATCAGGTAAGGATAAATTGTGTTATTTTTTTCCCATTTGGCACTCTAAGCCGTTTAGGTTATCACACTATATATATATATATATATATATATATATATATATATATATATATATTTCCATCTATACATATAATATATATATTTCCATCTAAAGGGGAGGAGAGTCCACGGCTTCATTCATTACTGATGGGAATTAAGAACCTGGCCACCAGGAGGAGGCAAAGACACCCCAGCCAAAGGCTTAAATACCTCCCCCACTTCCCTCATCGCCTTTCGTCACAGGAGGACCGGCAGAGAGGTGCAGAAGATCAGGGTAGCCCCTTATGGAGGGTAGTACTCTTCGGAATGGGACTGGAGTTTTAATTAGTCCTGTCAGCCTCTCAGTGAGAGCCTGGGTGAAAGTTAGAGTCCAGAGATGCAGGGAGAGTCTGCAAAACCATCCAGACTCATATTAACAGCGCCACAAGCAATCAGCGTTGAGAAGTTTCGCTGCCTGCTTTTTATACTCAAGTCCATGTCAGGAGAGAGGCTACTAACCTGTCACAATTGAAGTGCCGTTCCTGTTCCACAGCATAGATTCTGGTAAGATAGTTTCATTTTTATTACATAATGATAACATGGAAGACAGGGTCACAGTGTGACGCCTTTTATCTTTAAAGAATCAAGGGTTAAAATTCCTGGAAAGGGGATTATTGAACAGGGGGAGGTTATACATAATATTGTTTATTGTGTTATGTGCGAGATGAGGCTCTGGCAATGTGTGGAAATTTCAGGTGACTTACAAGAGTATTTTCTGGTGCGTATTCTCCGTAGCGAGGGGCGGTTCCTGCCGGGCATTCCATATGACCGGGTGTGGCTATCTTCCTCTGTTGATCAGCGGCACAGGAGACCAAATGGTTTCTATAGTCTGGGTAATAGGAGGTTATAAAGGTGCCTATTTATTATTAAGTTAATCTAGCCCTTAATATCAGTGCAAGCTATGGAGGACTGATGCATTAGAGGGCTCGCCCTCTTTAACTAGGTCTTATTCCTGTGTTTATTGTAAGGAGGTTCTGGTAGATCAGCCTGCTCAGCTATGTTCCACATGCCTTAATAAAGTTACGACATCTAAGAGCAAACGGATGTCTAGTACTACTGAGCCGTCCACCTCTTAGGGGTCCCCGTCCCGTGAGGTACATTCCCTGCATCCATCTCCTATTGCACATCCAGCGCCCCAGGGTCCAACCATTACTCCTGAAGGAGAGATTTGTTGGCCGTCAGATTTTGCGGATCAACTGCAAACGGTGGTATCGAAAGTGATCCATGCCTTACCATGTTCTGCTAACCGCAAGCTAAGGGCGTATCATGGCGGCCCGGCCCAGGGGTTGTCTACGCCTGCGGAAATTTCGCAGGCATTATATGACGACGAGGCCAACTCAGACTCTTCGGAGGAGTCCCATTCTGGGTCGGAGTCCGTGTCATCTAAACCTCCGGCGGCGGAGGAGCCTGACTTTAGGTTTAGGATGGAAAATGTACGCTTTTTGCTGAGGCAAGTGCTTGCTACTCTGGAGGTTCCGGAACCGAAACTTCCAGAAGAACCTGCGATTCCTAAGCTTGATAAGGTATAAGAGGACAGGGTGGTGCCTCAGGCCTTCCCAGTTCCTGTTAAGATGGCAAATATTATTAAGAATGAATGGGAGTGATTAGGTTCTTCCTTTTCCCCTTCTTCTTCCTTTAAGAAACTGTTCCCCATCCTGGACTCTCAGCTGGAGCTGTGGAGTACTGTCCCTAAGGTAAGATAGTTCGTCATTTATGGAGCCCATGGATAAAAAGTTGGAAAACATGTTAAGGAAAATGTTTAAAAACACAGGGTTTGTTTTTCAGCCGGCAGCGGCTGTAGACGCAGTCGTCGGAGCTGCAACATATTGGTGTGAATCCCTGTGTGAAATGGTCGAGGAGACGAGATACAGGACAAGATTAAGGCGCTGAAGGTCACCAATTCTTTCATATGTGATGCCAATATGCAAATTATTCGCCTGAACGCTAAGGTGTCTGGTTTTTCTGTTTTAGCTTGCAGGGCTCTGTGGCTAAAGTCTTGGTCTGCGGACATGACCTCTAAGTCGAGGCTGTTGTCCCTGCCTTTTCAAGGAAAGATTCTGTTCCAGGATTGGATTCGATCATATCCATGGTTACGGGAGGCAAGGGAGCTTACCTACCGCAGGATAAGAAGGCTAAGTCTAAAGGACCTACTTTTTGTCCCTTTCGTGCAGACAAGGCCCAGCGCCAGCAGCCCACCTCGAAAGCAGACCAGTCAAAGGGAACTTGGAAACCGGCTAATTCTTGGAACAAGTCTAAGCAGAGCAAGAAGCCCGCCGAGAAAAAAAATCGGCATGAAGGGGCGGCCCCTGACCGGTCTCTGGACCAAGTAGGGGGCAGATTATCTCTCTTCTCAGAAGCATGGTTGCAGGACGTTCAAGATCCTTGGGTTCTGGACATTGTCACCCAGGGCTACAGGATAGGGTTCAGATCCCATCCGCCCAGGGGCAGATTCCTCCTATCAAACTTGTCTTCAAGACCGGAAAAGAGAGAAGCCTTTCTAGAATGTGTGAGAGATCTCTCCTTTCTAGGTGTCTTTGTACCAGTTCCCCAAGCAGAAAGGGCTCTAGGGTACTATTCAAATCTTTTTGTGGTTTCAAAGAAGGATTCTGGACCTAAACAACAAGTTTTTGAATGTTCCATCTTTCAGAATGTAAATGATCAGATCTATTCTGCCCCTAGTTCAAGAGGGACAGTTCATGACAACCATAGACTTGAAGGATGCTTACCTTCATGTGCCAATCCACAAGGACCACTTCAAATTCCTGAGATTTGCGTTTCTGGACCAACACTTCCAGTTTGTGACCCTTCCCTTTGGTCTGACGACGACCACGAGAGTCTTCATGAAGGTTCTGGAGGCGCTACTTGCGGTGGCTAGAAACATTGCTGTGGCAACCTATCTGGATGACATACTACTCCAGGCGCCATCGCTCAGTCTTGCAGAGCATCATTCAAGGGCTCGTCTTCTTTTGCTCCAATCTCACGGTTGAAAGATCAACTCAGGAAAGAGTTCCCTGATTCCCAGCAACAGGGTGGAGTTCCTGGGTATGATAATAGACTCTATGTCCATGAAAATTTTTCTCACAGACCGTCGACGCAGGAAGATTGCGTCTTCTTGTCTTGCCCTTCAGTCCTCTTCAAGCCACTCAATGGCTCAGTGTATGGAGGTGATCGGACTCATGGTTTCCAGTATAGACGTCATTCCATTCGCCAGGTTCCATCTCAGACCTCTTCAATTGTGCATGTTGAGACAGTGGAATGGCGATCATTCAGATCACAGGGGATATCCATGGATACTCGGATCTCCCTCTTGTGGTGGATCCATCCGGAGAAACTGTCCATGGGGACATCCTTCTTGAGGCTGTCCTGGGAGATTGTTACCACGGACGTGAGTCTGGCAGGATGGGGTGCCAGGATGGCACAAGGAAAATGGTCCCGGGAGGAGTCTCTCCTTCCGATAAATATTCTGGAACTCCAAGCCATCTACAATGCTCTGAAGGCATTGCCTCTTCTGGGGTCGTTCAGATTCCAGACCGACAACATTACCTTGGTGGCTTACTTCAACCACCAGGAGGGTACGAGGAGCTCCCTAGCTATGAGGAAGGTGTCTCGGATCTTGGAGTGGGCAGAGTAACACAACTGCTCGCTCTCAGCGATTCACATTCTAGGTGTGGACAACTGGGAAGCAGACTTTCTCAGCAGGCAATCCTTCCATCTGAGGGAATGGTCTCTTCACCCCCAAGTATTTGCAGAGATTTGTCTCAGGTGGGGAACGCCGGAGATAGATCTCATGGCGTCCAGACTCAATTGCAAGCTACCTCGATACGGATTGAGGTCCAGGGATCCCCAGGCAGAGATAATAGATGCCTTAGCGGTGCCTTAAGGGTTCAGCCTACCTTACATTTTACCACTTCTACCTCGTGTAGTGGTACGCATCAAACAGGAGCAAGCTTCAGCCATTCTGATTTCTCCACCGTGGTCGCGGAGGATGTGGTTTGCGGATCTGGTGGTGATGTCATCCTCTCCACTGTGGAGGTTACCCTGTCGCAGGGATCTGCTAGAACAGGGCCCCTTTCAACATCAAAATCTCGATTCTCTGAGGCTGACTGCGTGGAGATTGAAAGCCTAGTCTTGGCCAAGAGAGGCATTTCTGAAAGTGTGATTGATACTCTAATTCAGGCAAGGAAACCACTCACTCTTCATATCTACCATAAGGTGTGGAGGACTTACTTGTCCTGGTGTGAGAAGCATGGATATCTTGGCATAAGGTGAAGGTATCCAGGATTCTGTCCTTTCTCCAAGACCGGTTTGGAGAAGGGTCTTGCCGCTAGTTCCTTAAAGGGACCGATTTCTGCATTATCAGTCTTGTTGCATAGGAGACTCACTGAGCTACCTGACATCCAATCTTTTGTTCAGGCTCTCTCTAGAATCAGGCCTGTCTTTAGACAGTCTGCTCCCCCATGGAGCTTAAACTTGGTCCTTAAGTTTTTGCAGAGGGTTCCGTTTGAGCCTATGCATTCCATTGACATTAAGATTCTGTCCTGGAAGGTTCTCTTCCTGTTGGCCATTGCATCGGCACGCAGAGTATCTGAACTGGCTGCCTTGCAATATTGAGCCCCCTTATCTGTTTTTTCCTGCGGATAAGGCTGTGCTTCGCACTGGTTTGGGGTTTCTTCCCAAGGTAGTGTCTAACCGTAACATCAATCAGGAAATAGTTGTTCCTTCTTTATGTCTTAATCCTCCTTCTTCTAAGGAGAGGTTACTTCATAACCTGGATGTGGCTCGCACCTTAAAGTTCTATCTTCAGGCTACAAAGGATTTCAGACCGTCTACATCTCTTTTTGTGGTGTATTCAGGGAAGCGCAAAGAGCAGAAAGCCTCTTCTACTTCTTTGTCCTTTTGGTTGAGGGGCTTGATTCGCTTAACCTATGAGACAGCGGGACATAAGCCTCCTCAGAGGATCACGGCTCATTCAACTAGAGCTGTTGCTTCTTGGCCCTTCAAGAATGAGGCCTCCATGGAGCAAATTTGTAAGGTGGATACCTGGTCCTCCTTACACACTTTTACAAAGTTTTACAAATTTGATGTTTTTACTTCTGCAGAAGCTGTTTTTGGGAGAGAGGTTTTGCAGGCTGTGGTGCCCTCAGATTAGGGTTCGCCTTTTTACCCTCCCAGTTTCATTCAGTGTCCTCTAGAGCTTGGGTATATGTTCCCAACAGTAATGAATGAAGCTGTGGACTCTCCTCCCCTTTAGATGGAAAACATAAATTATGCTTACCTGATAATTTCATTTTCATCGAGGGGAGGAGAGTCCACGTCTCCCGCCCGTATCTCCGGTTGGCGGCCCTAAATTTAATTAATCTTCTGGCACCATTTATACCCTGATATTTATCCTACTGTTCCTTGTTCCCTTGGCAGAATGACTGGGGGATGAGGGAAGAGGGGGAGGTATTTAAGCCTATGGCTCGGGTGTCTTTGCCTCCTCCTGCTGCCCAGGTTCTTAATTCCCAACAGTAATAAATGAAGCTGTGGACTCTCCTCCCCTCGATGGAAATGAAATTATCAGGTAAGCATAATGTATGTTATATATAGTATATATGCTACGTACATAGCATTGAGACAGTTATAATGTAAAAATGTTTAAGTGATCCAAAAAAATAAAAAAGGCTTGTGAAAAAAAATTATGCAGATAATAAACATTAACAGATTTAAAGGGAAAATATTATATATATATATATATATATATATATATATATATATATATATATATATATATATATATATATATATATATATCACACAGAGAAAACCCAGCACTCACTTACAAGCTCTCAGCTAAGATTTAAAAGCAAAAATGGAAAGGTTAGTCACCGCATCTGGCCAAATGGGACAAGCTCAGGTACCACGTCAAGGTCCTTTCCAATACCTGAGACCCTAAAACAGCCACACAATGCAAGCTTTCAAATCCAAACAAACTGAAAACAAGGGAAGGGCACAAAACAAGGGACCAATCAAATCATGCATTAGCACCCCTCATTGCATTACTTCTGTTTGGGTATGTAGGTTCTGTCCAAAAATGCCTCCCGTCGTCTGATTTTGTCTTCCCCCATATGTGCACATACATCTCAGCCCTGTTTACCTTTTCCATGGTGTGACTATAAAAAATTGTTATATGCATTTTTGGTTTCCAAAATAGGTGTCCTGAACCTGAGTTTACCAATTTTTGATAGCTTTTATTTGGGGGAAAAATTCCTTATAAGGGTACGTATGTGAGTGATGGGAGCTACATTCTGACATAAATACAGAACGGAATACAAGTCCCATCCAGTTTACTGTATGGTACAGATGTCTGTGAGTGATAGTAGTTGCAGTGTGGCTTATCTGTATGCCATAATGCAACCCCATTCAGTCACATACATGTAACATGTATGTTTGATGTATAATTGCTCATATGCATGTTACATGTGCTGGTAAAGGGGGCTGTCTTGGAGTGATGGGAGTTGCATTGTGCCTTAGTTGTACACCACAATGCAACTCCATTCACTCGCACACGTGTAACATATATGTGTGGTGTATAATGCCTTGCATACATGTATGTGTACTGTGTAAGGGTGCTGACTGGGAGTGATAGGGGTTGCAGTGTGGCTTATATGTATGCCACAATGCAACCTTATTCACTTGAACATTAAATATCTACATGGGGGGGGGGCGTGTCCGGGCTATGGCCAAAGATGGCCGCTAAACTGGAGGCTCTGAGCACAAGATTGCTCTCCACCGTGTAATCAAGATATTTTTACATTATCCAACCTTGACGCTCACCCTATTTTAAAGAGGACACATTACGGTTTTTGGATGATACCTATATTTCATGCTCTACACTGTTATATCCTCCAGGCTGGACATCTGAGGACTTCGGCGGACTTCAGGAGAAAGTCCTCATGACCCCTACCGAGTACAGAGAGAACGATAGCAGCTCTCTGAACCTTGCATATTTCTATTCATTTAACATGGAGGAGCTATTTTATGCCATTAAAGTGAAGGTAAACTCACCATGTTTGCGATCCACAGTAATATTGTTCTCCAAAAAAAAATATAAGTTTCATTCATGTTTTTTTTTATAAATTTCAGTCTACACAAAGTTATAGCCGTAAACCATATATTCAATTTCCATCACATAAATCAGCCCGTTTTTTTAATTTTTTTTCCTCCCTAGGTCACGTTTTTTAAATAACCTATTGAAATCCTGGCCGATAGGCGGCCGTTGACCTACGTCACCCGCCCACATCTTAGCCTGCACATGCTCAACTATTTCCATGCTCAACAATAGTGTCTGGAGCGCGCTCCTGTTTGGCGCATGCGCATTGGATTACTTAGCTGAAAAACAGCATCTGCTGTCACGGACGGCTCAAACTACTGAAAAGCGCTTCTAATTCACAAAAACATAGTACTCAATTAACACATTATTGTTATTTATTGAGTACTATGTTTCTAGCGCATTGGAGACACCGGTATCGCCGTGATGCGCATGCGCGGTAGATCGAGAACCTGCCGATACACGCATGCGCATTAAAAAAGTAGCTTCGTGACCGCACATTAGAGATACGTATAGAGCGGGTGGGACCGCTCTATACGTCAGATAACAGAAATATAGGAAGTAAACGATGGGAGGAGTTAGCCCTGTACCGGTAGGAACAATACAAAAATAAAGAAAAATGTTGCCCTGCGCTAAGGAAAAAGGCACCAATAGACCAAGGGAAAAAATGGAGACCCCTATCTCCACAACCAGAAACAGAAAATTTGTATTTTGAAAATCTTGTCCCAGATGGAACCAGATATTTCAAAAGACCTTGGCGCTGCAAAACACTGCAGCTAAAACTAGTGATTGGATAAACCGTGACAATAGTCAAATGTTTAAAATATGAAACCTTTGGCCTCAGTAATGAGATAACTTCAGTAATGAGATAACTTATTTTAAAAAAAAATACAATGTGAATTTATTTATACAATATTAAACATTATTAAACATAAATTAAAAAAACTGATCAGCAAAAGAGCAACAATAATTGTAGCAATTAAATAGTAAGAATATAGCAGTCAAACTATAGCAACGCACAATATGGTACTATAGCAAATGTCAGTGTAGCATCAAAAAATCACAAAAAATCACAAAACAACCCTAGAGCTGATATGCGAAACAAATTTTGAAGGTCCAGAAAGAAGAGTGAACGGTCGAAATCCCCAGCTGATTCCTTGAGAAGCAGAGTGAGGCTGGAACGACAAACAGATCCAAATCATACACAAGCAGAGAACCAGACAAAAGGTGTTCACTTTTACTTACACCGTGTCTTGGTTGTTGCTGCGCCGATGGATCCCTTTTAGCAAGCTGTAGCAGAGCCGGATAAGCCTTTGGAACAATACCGGATTTTTCAAAGATACTCCGCTGAAAGCTGCAGTTAACACAGAAGCCGGTCTAAAACTGACAAAGTGCTCCACTCCTGACTCCTGTCTGACAGTCTGACTCCTTCACAGGAGTGAAGGAGTCAGACTGTCAGACAGGAGTCAGGAGTGGAGCACTTTGTCAGTTTTAGACCGGCTTCTGTGTTAACTGCAGCTTTCAGCGGAGTATCTTTGAAAAATCCGGTATTGTTCCAAAGGCTTATCCGGCTCTGCTACAGCTTGCTAAAAGGGATCCATCGGCGCAGCAACAACCAAGACACGGTGTAAGTAAAAGTGAACACCTTTTGTCTGGTTCTCTGCTTGTGTATGATTTGGATCTGTTTGTCGTTCCAGCCTCACTCTGCTTCTCAAGGAATCAGCTGGGGATTTCGACCGTTCACTCTTCTTTCTGGACCTTCAAAATTTGTTTCGCATATCAGCTCTAGGGTTGTTTTGTGATTTTTTGTGATTTTTTGATGCTACACTGACATTTGCTATAGTGCCATATTGTGCGTTGCTATAGTTTGACTGCTATATTCTTACTATTTAATTGCTACAATTATTGTTGCTCTTTTGCTGATCAGTTTTTTTAATTTATGTTTAATAATGTTTAATATTGTATAAATAAATTCACATTGTATTTTTTTTTTAAAATAAGTTATCTCATTACTGAAGTTATCTCATTACTGAGGCCAAAGGTTTCATATTTTAAACATTTGACTATTGTCACGGTTTATCCAATCACTAGTTTTAGCTGCAGTGTTTTGCAGCGCCAAGGTCTTTTGAAATATCTGGTTCCATCTGGGACAAGATTTTCAAAATACAAATTTTCTGTTACCGGTAGGAACAAACATAGTGAATAAAACTCTAATTTTTTACAACAAATTATAAAATTTGTTTACCGATCATAGTAAACTTATTATATTGTAAGCATTTATGAAGTCTAGGGGTATTAACATTACCTTCACTTTAAAGCTCTGATAGAGGACTATGTAGAGAAAATATGTGCAAGAATAAATAGAATCATATCGCCTTGGACTGCCCATGCTTCATTAAATAGTACTCTCTCTGTGCAAATAAAATCACAAAGACAAGGGCGCCTCCTCGTGTGATATAGTTTGGACAAATGTAAAAATAGGTGAATACAGATTTTATACTCACAAGTAAAGCAGCACTCTGTTGTGCTTATAGAGGCAGACTGGAAGTTCACAGTGTCCCAGTTCACTGACCAAGGCAGTGCAACAAATCACTCCAGGGTAGATTTCAATCAAGCTCAGGCTCTCAGAAAAGAGTTAAAATACCATAGTTTAATGGTGCAGTAAGATACAATATAAAATGTCACAAATGTGACCGTAACAATGGATAAACAAGCAACTAGTTTCTGAGATCTCTGTCTGTTTCCTCAGGCTTCTATCCAAAGACTGAGAGCTCTGGCTTATAAATGCTAAATGACCACTCTAAGAGTGAAACATAACCACACCTATTCAGGTGTGGAAGTGAACCTGCCTCATCAGGTGTGTGAGTGCACACCTGTTTCAATCAGACCATAGTTAGAATACAATGATTAAAACCATTTCCAAATAATTCACATTATACTAAAAAACAAACAAGTACTGTACAAATTGGTTAATACAGGATGTAAAAAACAACAACCATAGCCAAACATTATCTTATGGTGGATATCATGTCAGCATCATATGTTATAGGATATTATTATGGTATTCTAAAATAGTAACATTAAAAAATTGTTCCCCACCCTTTTAAAAAAAATAAAATAAAATATATATATATATATATATATATATATATATATATATACACACATATACATATACACACATACATATATAAAAAGTACATGATATTCTAATTCTTGGTGTTCATACCAAATGTCTTAGTATGTTGTCAGTTAGTCTAAATAAGTTAAAGTTTTATTAAAGCACCTATTGATGTTATGGTCTAGTCGTGCTAGTATAAACTCACAATTTGAAATGCACTTCAGTTAGTGCAATAGGAGCAGTCTGGGATCAATCACAGTCACCCAGCAGACCGACCTCTAGGGTAGATAGGATTAATCTGTAGTGGAAATATAAAGAGACACAGGGGTGCCTATATGGCCTAGTACAGTTTGGTCCCAAGATATATTACTATATTTAAGTAATATACTCACAATTGGTAAAGCATCTCCAGTGATGCAAATCAGGCAGGATGGGATCAATACAGTCACCCAACAGACTATGACAGGGTTCCCACAGGAAGCAAACAGCAAAGGTCCCAATGAAGGCCAAGGTTTGGTCCAAATAATGCACAAGAGCAAGTGTTTTTATAAAAAAAGTAATATTTACTATATAAAAACAAATAAAAACAAGCGACGCGTTTCTCAGCACACAGGCTGTTTCATCAGGCTTACAACATATAACTAAAACACTTGCTACTTATAGCCAACATATGTATCAGCTTTAATTGGACACACCTGTTAGGGGGGTGGCATGAAGAAATTTCTTTTTAGACTACCCTATCAGCATTCGCACCCCTGTGTCTCTTTATATTTCCACTACAGATTAATCCTATCTACCCTAGAGGTCGGTCTGCTGGGTGACTGTGATTGATCCCAGACTGCTCCTATTGCACTAACTGAAGTGCATTTCAAATTGTGAGTTTATACTAGCACGACTAGACCATAATTATTGTGTTGAACAAACAATATTGGGCCATGTGGCGCATCTGTCTCTTTCTTTACTGTAGATCATCCCTATAGGATCCAGGCCGGGTTCTCTACAGATTGCTGCCTAAAGATCACCCTCTATTTCTACTCCTCAGAGACTTTTTATTTGTATATTTGGAATTATTGAAGCACTACCTATTGTTATTTATGTGTGATATTTAGTACAACTATTGATTTAAAGTATTAATTTAATTGATCTATTGTTCATTATACACCTCACTAGGTCTGATATATTGTTATCATTTAGGGCGCCCCCTATTATATAAGAATCTTTTATAAACACACCTAGGTGTGTTTAAGCTTTTTGGCCATCTAGGGGTAGTCGACCTTATTAATTATGTTATCTGCTCTAGAAAGATCCAATAAAAGGATTAATACTAATAGTTTGGGCACCACTGAACACCACACTGAGAATGTATCTGATCCCTCCATGTACACTTTATTTACTAAATTAGAGAACTCACTTAAGTCTGAACATAGGCATTGGTGGGATTTTGAGACACTACAAAAATATAAAAACAAAAAATTGATACCCAGAGGTTTGAGAGTTTTTAAAAACTGCTCTTTCAAAGATAACAACGTTATTCTTAAAGAATGGGAAGATGCCCTCAGTGTTTGTGCTAACACTTTTATAGACATATTGATTAAACATAGAAAACAAATGTATAATGAAGTCGGTATAGAAATAGATAAAATACAACAGAATTTAGAAAAATTCGTTAACCACACTGAATTTGAGGGTTTAAGAAAATCAGCATACGACCGAGCTGATGAGTACCAGAGTGAAATAGTTAAGAGGAAAAACAAAAAATTATTAAGAGATGAGGGCGACTATGCCAAAGGGGAAATATACACCTATAATCGGAATAATGGGAGAAATTATAATAACTCCTATAATCCCCTTAAAAATACACCTAGCTTCACTCCTAGAAGACTTGATGTCAATACTAGATTGACCCAGAATCAAGGTGACAGACACCCAGATTCGTACATGAGTAGACAACATAAACACAGAGACTCAAGACATAATATGGTAAGGGAAGATTTATATCACTATCCTGACAACCAATTTAAAAATTATGAACAACCTTACCCACAGGGAAGCTATAGACAACATCAGCCCCATAGTAATACCTACTCTTACCATGACAACTATCGCGAAAACAAACACCAACATTACCAACAAAATAACTCCTATTCAGATAAATCTTGGGATAAACCAAATCAATATAACAAAACACATAAACAGAATGATGGTTTTTATTATAGACCTAATGATAACATGGGATACTCTTCTCATAGATCTAGAGATCATAACTACACTGGTAGACCATGTAATACTACTGCTGACACACATAAAGAAACACCTCCAATACAAGAAAGAGTTTCCACCAATGACCCTAGGCTCCCTGATATATCAAATCACTTTAGACCTATGAATAGATCATTTGAATCAACAAATAGATTTCAGCCTCTCAATTCTGATAATATTCAATCTCCCATGAATCCTACTACCTCTTACACTAATGAACAGAATAGGACTCCTTTTTTAGAGATGGGCCCAGACCACCGTGTAGAACACTGGTCCATGTCCCCCCGGCCACCTCGACAAAAAAGAATCCACACAAACGAGGAAACAGAGGAAAATCCTCAACCGCCAAAAAGGAAAAACTATTAAAATACAAAAAGGGAATATTTAATTTGTCAGACCACATATTATCTGACGATGAAATCAGAGTATTGGGTAGAGGTCTATCCTTTAGCCCCACTAATGGCCCTAATATGTTTCAATTGTTTGTGGATACAAACAGTTTCACTAGGAAACTTTCACTACAGAAATACTTCGCAGAGAAACGTCTGAAAAATACTGACTGTATACCCATTGTTTTTAACTCCATGGATAAACATTTAAAAGATGGTATCATTACATTTGAACCAGACACACTATTGCAACAACTGAATGATAAATACATCCAAACAGACTTTAAGCCCAAATCTAATTTTAATCCTCCCCGTGTGAAAAATTCACACATTAGTATTTTTCAATCGATGGTACTAAAGGATTTTGAAAAATTAACAAAAAAAGCCAAATATAGGCATAATTTAAGTCCTGGCGAACGTCAAGCCCTCGAATCACTCAGTGCGAATAAGAACATTGTAATACGCCAGGCGGACAAAGGAGGGGGCATTGTTCTTCAAAACAGGTCGGATTATATTCTAGAGGCCGATAGGATCTTAAAAGATGATAGCTATTATAAATTATTAGCCAAAGACCCTACCCCCATCTATCAGAAACAACTTTATTCATTACTCAAAGAAGGATTTGATGAGGGCATTATATCCAAAAAAGAAAAGGAATATCTCTATCCTAAAAACCCTAATGTGGCATTTTACTATCATTTGCCTAAGATTCACAAAAATATATCCCTTCCCCCTGGTCGTCCGATTGTGGCAGGCATTGACAGCCTGACTGACCATCTTTCAGCTTATATAGATTCTTTCTTACAGAAACACGTAATCAATCTACCCTCTTTCATTAGGGATTCCACAGATCTCCTTAACAAATTAAATAGGTTGGACATCAAAAAAACTGATGATGAACTGTGGTGGATTACCAGCGATGTGAGCTCGCTCTATTCTAATATCCCACACGACAAAGGATTGTCGGTTATTCAATCCTACTTGGCAACCGATATTTATATGCCATTGAGACAACAGCAATTCATCAGTGAAATAATCTATTTTATATTACATCATAATTATTTTCTTTATCAGGGATCTTACTACCTCCAGGTAAAAGGTACGGCCATGGGCACCAGATTCGCACCCAGTTTTGCCAATTTATATATGGGCAAATTTGAGGAGACCCACATATATGGGTCTACTATGGGTGCGAGTCTGGTGTTCTATGGCCGGTATATAGATGACCTTCTGATTCTGTTTAGGGGCACTGTAGAGGAGGCCACTATCTTCACCTCCTCACTTAACATCAATGAATTTGATCTGGAATTCACCTCCAATATTCAATCCAATACTATTGAATTTTTGGACCTATCTCTATCCTTTTCTACGAGTGGGACAATTATATCTGAAACTTTTTTCAAAAAAGTTGATTGTAATAGTTTCTTAAATTTCAACAGTAACCACTATATTAGCTGGAAGAAAAATGTGCCCTACGGACAGTTTAGGCGAATAAGACGCAATTGTAGTACTATCGAAAGTTATAAGAAACAATCTCTAGTTTTGAAGGATAGATTTTTGGAAAAGGGATATCCTTTGGACTTGATCCAAAAAGGATATTTTAGAGCCTTACAGGATGACAGGAACACTTATTTAACATCTGATAAGACCCAAAAAAAGACTAAAAAAGAACAAACAATTGAAAATTACAATAAAACACCATTATTCATTACTGGATTTAATAGTAACTATCGTGAGATCCAAAAAATCATATTAAAACATTGGCCCATTATTAGCGATGACCCACACCTCAAAAAACTAATCCCATCTAAACCAAGGATTGTATATAGAAGAGCGCCGACTCTTAAGAACAGACTGGCCCCTAGCAAAATTGTAAGGGATAGGGTCATTTGTTCTGATCATAGACCATGCCAAAAAAGGACCTTTCTGGGCAATTTTGTTCCCCCAACTGGAGTGTACAAATGTTTGAAGAATAAATGCAATATGTGCAGAGTCATAAAAAGAGGTAACAATACTTTCTCCTCTAATCAAACAGGAGAAGAGTTTAAAATCAGCAAGAGGTTATCCTGTGAGTCGACCTATGTGATCTATTTAGTGAACTGTTCATGTGGAGCCCAATATGTAGGACGCACTAGTCGTGCTATAAAGAAACGTTGGAGTGAACACACTTACAACATTAAGAGGAATTACCTCAAACATAGTCTGTCAAGGCATTGTGCCTTTGCACATAAAGGAAGCATAAAAACGCTGTCTATACTACCTATTGAGCAAATATCTCGAAACAGTAACAATGCCTTTCTTAACTTGCGTCGTAGGGAGACCTACTGGATACATAAACTTCACACCCTGGTACCAGACGGTCTCAATGAATGTGTGGATTTAGCCGCTTTTGACATCTGATTGGCTATACTTATCTAATTTCTGCTTTCCTCTTCAGCACTCATTATATTGGTTTAATGAGTGATCTGAGGGCTCTTAGGTTAGGTACACAGATATATTATCTTACCACTGTCTGTCACCACGAAAATAGGGTTATATATCTATACCTCTATCTCAATGATGTAAATTATATATCCATATCTCTATCTTAATGATGCAAGTCTTTATATATTTTTACTCATTTCTCCATATATCACACATACCCTCCTACCTTCACATACACCTTTATAAAATACACACAAAGGATATGATAGGCCTTTGACACTAATGGTGCTTCTATTAGTATACCATCAATTGGATTTGGTATATAACACACTAACACAATCCTCTATTGCATATATTTATATATACTTTTATTATAATAATTATATTATGTATCATAATATTAGTCACATATACACACAGTCACGTATACACTTATAAATCATCTAGAATTCATCTACACATAATTAGGGTGTACATATGTAGATTATACTACATATAAATATATGTCGCACTAATAGTCACAATATACACTCTATGGGGTATTAATTTAGCCAATAACGGGTTCTCTGTCATTAGTCATACTTGCGTTTCCCACAGATCACTACAATATTGCACTTGTTCATTTAGTTTGATGATAATGTAATATATATATTCCCATATAAATAGACACGCGCAAACATAGAAGTCCTTATTGGGAGATGTTACTATTATGACTGGGCTGATGTTAATATAGTGTACATTTAACAACACATAAGACACTTCAGATAGACATATTATATACATTTATCCCTATCAATCTATACATTAGACACATTACATTAGTTCACGGAAATTGATTAGGAGACTACACTGATAGATTATCTTATGCCTTATGAATATCTATAGCCTCTGTTGATAATTAGTTCCGATAATACAACATAGATTAGTAGTTTATCAAATTGTCACCGTTTTAATCATCATCACACAGTTATCACTATTATACTTATGTTGAGGAAAAGGTAACTTCAGATCAAGAACATAGATAGTTAGTCTGTGACGAGGAAGATAATATTTACAACCGTAATGGGATATTGCCCTAACTCTATTTACAGGAAAGTTTGTTGATCTAAATAATATAGTGGCATATCCTAATAACTATCCCAGCACACCATGATATACTTTTAGTATCAGAACCTCTCTAAACAAACTAATTAGCATCAGAATATCGCTACGATACTTAGGGGATACACACATGCGCATCTGTAAGACAGGGACTGACAGATGACATCACACGCATGCGCAGTAACAAGTAGAGAACGCCGTAGGAAATGCCAATATGAAAGTTTACTTTCTATCGACACATCGCCACACGATATAACAATATTAACCTCAAGTAAGGCAAGTATATATTAATACTAACCTCAAGTAAGCTAATGCATCTCTAATACTGCAGAGCCATTAATACGGGGAATTTGTACAACTATATCACGCATATGAGTTCACTTGTCAGTGGTGCCTAACAGGATTTTTTGATCCTTTGGATGGATAAACATATATGTGAATACATAGTGGGGGAATTAAACAAACAAACAAACACTATTGTTGGTACACATCATCCATTACAATGTTATGATCTATAATGTGAGTTACACTTGTCATCCACTATAGCGAATGCTGATAGGGTAGTCTAAAAAGAAATTTCTTCATGCCACCCCCCTAACAGGTGTGTCCAATTAAAGCTGATACATATGTTGGCTATAAGTAGCAAGTGTTTTAGTTATATGTTGTAAGCCTGATGAAACAGCCTGTGTGCTGAGAAACGCGTCGCTTGTTTTTATTTGTTTTTATATAGTAAATATTACTTTTTTTATAAAAACACTTGCTCTTGTGCATTATTTGGACCAAACCTTGGCCTTCATTGGGACCTTTGCTGTTTGCTTCCTGTGGGAACCCTGTCATAGTCTGTTGGGTGACTGTATTGATCCCATCCTGCCTGATTTGCATCACTGGAGATGCTTTACCAATTGTGAGTATATTACTTAAATATAGTAATATATCTTGGGACCAAACTGTACTAGGCCATATAGGCACCCCTGTGTCTCTTTATATTTCCACTACAGATTAATCCTATCTACCCTAGAGGTCGGTCTGCTGGGTGACTGTGATTGATCCCAGACTGCTCCTATTGCACTAACTGAAGTGCATTTCAAATTGTGAGTTTATACTAGCACGACTAGACCATAATTATTGTGTTGAACAAACAATATTGGGCCATGTGGCGCATCTGTCTCTTTCTTTACTGTAGATCATCCCTATAGGATCCAGGCCGGGTTCTCTACAGATTGCTGCCTAAAGATCACCCTCTATTTCTACTCCTCAGAGACTTTTTATTTGTATATTTGGAATTATTGAAGCACTACCTATTGTTATTTATGTGTGATATTTAGTACAACTATTGATTTAAAGTATTAATTTAATTGATCTATTGTTCATTATACACCTCACTAGGTCTGATATATTGTTATCATTTAGGGCGCCCCCTATTATATAAGAACCTATTGATGTTAACAGCCTTTGGTCAAATATGTATAAGCAAGATTTTCTATAGGAGAGAGCCCTTTAAATTATGCAGGTCTTATTGAAAAAAATATATATATCTATATATACACATACATATATATATATATATATATATACACACACATATTTTAAGTCTAATGCACCTGGTGTTCCCAGGCAGTCTCCCATCCAGGTACTGGCCAGGCCTGGCCCTGCTTAGCTTCCAAGATCAAACGGGATCAGGTACATTCAGTGAAGTGTGGTAATATCTTAATCTAAGCGATATGAAATGTATGTATTAAGCAATAGATAAGTGTACTTAGTGAATATCTATTAACCTACTCTAATGTGTAAAAACGGGGTTGTAATACATTATGTTCAATATACAAAAATAAGATGGTATAGAAATACAGTAGTAACAATATTGTTTAATGTGTTGGAGATAATGTTGAGGTGTATATTGTGAGTGCAGACTTAACTAAAATGATACAATAAAAATAAAAATGTTCAGTGAACAGTGTATATGTTTTCTAATGTGCAGCATATATATTCATAAATCCATAATAGTATGGGTGTATTACATGTATTAAACCGGTATATTCTATGTTGGTATAACAAACCCATATCTTGAAGTGGTATATATAGATATACATACATGAACACACATATATACATACACACACATATATATATATATATATATATATATATATATATACACACATACACACACATATATATACATATACACATATACATTGCATGTGCCCTAAATGATTGTGTTATATACCAATCATGACTATAATTTGATCAACCTTATGTGATGTATGATACATACATGTGTGCTGTGATATATAAAAGTGAAGAAGAATAAATGTATGACTATAAAGTCAATATGTGTAATATATAATATAAATTTGTACTGTGATATACAAAGAGGAGAAAAATAGCTATAAAGTCAATATATACACCTCTAATTATACCTGTGTAATATTAAATAGCTATAGTGTTGCATGGAAAAAAATGATGACCTGATAATCCACAGCAAGATGTACAAAAATATTATATTCAAAAAGCAGACATATCTATGTTCTCATTCAATCCTGTGGGAAAGAGAGTACCAAATTTATAGATCCAGTAGGTTTCCCTTTGACATAACTTTTTGAACCTATTAGTTCCTTGCTTGTATTGTATTCTCTCTAGAGGGGTTATGCAAAATTGACATTTAGTACCACAATGATGTTGAACATGATGTCTTGATACACTATGTTTGAGTGAACCTTTCTCTATGTTTCTAAAGTGTTCTCCCCATCTGCTTCTGACTTTCCTTATGGTTCTACCTAGATATTGCATCCCACATTTACAGGTTAATAGGTATATGACATAATTAGAGCTACAATCTAATCTATCCTTAAGTTCATATGTGCATCCTGTGATAGAAGAAGTGACACTAGTTGCCCCATGCGTGACATATTTACACATGTTGCATCTTTTAATTCTACATTTAAAAGCTCCTTTTTGTTGGTGTCTATTGTTGGACAGACCTCCTATTCCTTATGTTCTTTTGGACATTATGATTTTGCTGGGGGCTATTTTCTGTTTAATGGTTGGGGCTCTCCGAAATGTAATGTTAGGGGAATCATCCAAAATCCCTTTTAAAATCGGATCTTTTTTAAGAAGGGACCAGTGTTTCTTAATTATTTTTGTAATGGCTTTATAGTTGGAGGTATAGTTAGTAATAAATGTAGTCTGCTTTTTGTTACTATTAGATCTATTTGACCCATTATAAGGTAGCGGGTTAAGAATTTCATTTCTATTTAGTTCTCTTGCCCTTCGGTAACCTTCTTCTAAGAGCATTGGAGGGTACCCTTTTTCAAGAAATCTATTTTTTAAGATAAGGGATTGCTCATCATATGTCTCTAATAATGTGCAATTACACCTAATCCATCTAAACTGACTAAATGGAATATTTTCCTTCCAACTCTTTAGATGGTTACTTTGATAGTCTAAAAAGTTATTGCTATCTACTAATTTAAAGAAGGTTTTGGATTGAACCCTATTATTTATATCCCAAGTGAGCACTATATCAAGATATTCAATTTCTTCCAAATGTATTTTGTGAGTGACGGTTAGACCAAAATCATTAGTATCAAGTTTAAAAGCAAATTCTCTAGCTGAATCCAATGACCCATTCCAAATGATGATTAGATCATCTATGTATCTACCATAGAAGACCAGGTTCTCATCCCAGCTTCCACCGTTGATATAAATATCTTCAAAACAACCCATTACCAAATTAGCGAAGCTGGGAGCGAACCTGGTCCCCATGGCAGTACCCTTGGTCTGTATATAATAATTATCTTGATATTTAAAATATTTATGTTTTAATATAAATCCAATTAGCTTCAATATATATTCTTTCTGAATATTTGGCATATAAAAATCTTCATGTAGATATTCAGAAACACATTTTAACCCTATTTAATGTGATATATTGGAATATAGTGCGTTTACATCGCATGTCATCCATAGGTATTTACTTTTTCTTGTAATGTTAGAAAGTTTATGAAGTAAGTCTGTGGTGTCCTTAATGTATGAGGGAAGTTGTCTAACATATTTTTGCAGAAAAAAATCCACATATGCTGATAGATGATCTGTGATACTATTCATACCTGCTATTATAGGTCTACCTGGTGGTGTTTGTAGATTTTTGTGGATTTTGGGTAGGTGGTAAAAATATGGAATACTGGGATTTTTTGGTGTTAAATATTGTTTTTCTTTCAAGGTCAAGATACCTTCTTCAAATCCAAATTGAATAATAGAATTTAATTTCTTAGTGAACAGAAGTGTAGGGTCTTGATCTAGAGGCCTGTAGTACTCAAAATACTTTATTATTCTATCTGCTTCCTTCAAGTAATCTTGATAGTCCTGTAGGACTATACCGCCCCCCTTGTCCGCCTGACGTATGACTATTAAATAATTTTTTGACAATTTTAGAAGGGCTCTCTTTTCATTAGGCCAAAGATTTGAATCACCTATTACATGTTTAGGGATGTTGGCTAAATCCTCCAGAACCATATTTTGGAATTCATCTATAAAAGAACCTTCTTCCCGAGGGGGCATGAAGGATGAGGGTAGGCATTTGTCTGAATGAATATAGCCTTCATAAAGGTTATCCACTAGTGGATCAATATCATTGTGAATCACTAACTGGGGATTTCTTTCGGCCATAGCATCTGTTACAATAGGTATACCTTCAATACCTTTGTTTTTCAAGATTTTTTTCGCGAAATATTTTTGTAAGGAGAGTTTACGAGTGAATCTATTTAGATCTACAAATAGATTAAAAGTATTGTGGGTGTTGGAAGGGCAAAAAGATAGTCCTTTGCCTAAAACTCTAATTTCATCGTTGTCCAGTACATGGCTGGACAGATTATATATACCTTTACTTAATTTCTCCAATTTTGTCTTTTTTGCGGTGTCCCCTCTCCCTCTTCTCCCTCTTGACCGTGTGATCTTTTTATCCCTTGGTTGGGCCTCTGATATTGAGCATCTTTCCTCCATAGGGGTGCTAGATTCAGTGGGGGTTTGTCTAAAAAACCTTGCTGATAGGTGCCATTTTCAACATAGTTAGTTGATGTGGAAGGCCCTTCCATAGGGTTTGGGGAATTAGGCTGCCTATTGTTCCTATCTTGCATATTAGGGTCTCTACTATTTGATTGTAGAACTTCAAATCTATTCTGGGTGGAAATAGGCGATGGTGCATATTGTTGAACTGTAGGAGTTTTGGGGGGAGCATTACCATTTACCTTATGATGTTGTGGTCTATTAAAAGTATAATTTTGTTGATTGTTGTAGCCAAAATGTTGATGGTTTCTTGATCTATTGGAACCAGAATACTGGTGATCAAATGAATGTTGTTGTTTATTATATGTT